>NC_134354.1:501656739-501965957 GCF_048569485.1 Anomaloglossus baeobatrachus
CTCTGCATGCCACCACATTGGATTTGAAATGAAACCTCTACAACAGAATTCAAGTGCAGATTGTAACGTTTAATTTGAAGGTTTGAACAAAAATATCTGATAGAAATTGTAGGAATTGTACACATTTCTTTACAAACACTCCACATTTTAGGAGGTCAAAAGTAATTGGACAAATAAACCAAACCCAAACAAAATATTTTTATTTTCAATATTTTGTTGCGAATCCTTTGGAGGCAATCACTGCCTTAAGTCTGGAACCCATGGACATCACCAAACGCTGGGTTTCTTCCTTCTTAATGCTTTGCCAGGCCTTTACAGCCGCAGCCTTCAGGTCTTGCTTGTTTGTGGGTCTTTCCGTCTTAAGTCTGGATTTGAGCCAGTGAAATGCATGCTCAATTGGGTTAAAATCTGGTGATTGACTTGGCCATTGCAGAATGTTCCACTTTTTTGCACTCATGAACTCCTGGGTAGCTTTGGCTGTATGCTTGGGGTCATTGTCCATCTGTACTATGAAGCGCCGTCCGATCAACTTTGCGGCATTTGGCTGAATCTGGGCTGAAAGTATATCCCGGTACACTTCAGAATTCATCCGGCTACTCTTGTCTGCTGTTATGTCATCAATAAACACAAGTGACCCAGTGCCATTGAAAGCCATGCATGCCCATGCCATCACGTTGCCTCCACTATGTTTTACAGAGGATGTGGTGTGCCTTGAATCATGTGCCGTTCCCTTTCTTCTCCAAACTTTTTTCTTCCCATCATTCTGGTACAGGTTGATCTTTGTCTCATATGTCCATAGAATACTTTTCCAGAACTGAGCTGGCTTCATGAGGTGTTTTTCAGCAAATTTAACTCTGGCCTGTCTATTTTTGGAATTGATGAATGGTTTGCATCTAGATGTGAACCCTTTGTATTTACTTTCATGGAGTCTTCTCTTTACTGTTGACTTAGAGACAGATACACCTACTTCACTGAGAGTGTTCTGGACTTCAGTTGATGTTGTGAACGGGTTCTTCTTCACCAAAGAAAGTATTCGGCGATCATCCACCACTGTTGTCATCCGTGGACGCCCAGGCCTTTTTGAGTTCCCAAGCTCACCAGTCAATTCCTTTTTTCTCAGAATGTACCCGACTGTTGATTTTGCTACTCCAAGCATGTCTGATATCTCTCTGATGGATTTTTTCTTTTTTTTCAGCCTCAGGATGTTCTGCTTCACCTCAATTGAGAGTTCCTTAGACCGCATGTTGTCTGGTCACAGCAACAGCTTCCAAATGCAAAACCACACACCTGTAATCAACCCCAGACCTTTTAACTACTTCATTGATTACAGGTTAACAAGGGAGATGCCTTCAGAGTTAATTGCAGCCCTTAGAGTCCCTTGTCCAATTACTTTTGACCTCCTAAAATGTGGCGTGTTTGTAAAGAAATGTGTACAATTCCTACAATTTCTATCAGATATTTTTGTTCAAACCTTCAAATTAAACGTTACAATCTGCACTTGAATTCTGTTGTAGAGGTTTCATTTCAAATCCAATTTGGTGGCATGCAGAGCCCAACTCGCGAAAATTGTGTCACTGTCCAAATATTTCTGGACCTAACTGTATAAGCATATAAACAAGGTTTAGATTCTGATCCACAGTGAAAGGGCTAAACCTTCTTCAAAGCCAGGTGCTCATTAGCCTTAAACGTGCAGTTAAGCTATTACCTCAAAATAGTATACCCCATCGTGTTGGGATAGCTTTTACACTATTTTGATCAAAATAAAATCATATGAGTATTCTGTTATTTACTTGTACTATAACTGTTTATTTATTTACTTATTGCAGGGTATTTATTAATTTTGTTTTAAATGTAGGTTTTGCCACTTATTGGCCACAATGCAAATGTGAATCTTAGCAGTGCATTTATACCAACATGTGTTCCTACTCATTTCTTTGTTACTGATTCAGTCAACAAAGTGGAGACTTGCAGCTACTATCTGTGAGGTAAAACATTACGCTACCTGTTTTATCACGACGAGTCACATACTTGCAGACACATGACCACCCACTCTCGCATATGACACTGAAGACTACAGACAGTGTGCAAAGCTCTTTTTAATGTGTCATCTCCACTACCATATCAAATGAGTAGAAGCTGATCAGCGATCCTTAGAAGTTACTAGATATTGAATAAAGCTGTGTTGTGCAGCTCTTTTGTTTATACTAAGCCAAAATTGGTGTTAATGGCTGATTTGCACCAGTTGTTAGACCACAGATCTAATATTGATGACATACAGTGGGAAAAAAAATTTAATCAGCCAACCATTGTTCAAGTTCTCCCACTTAAAAAGATGAGAAAGGGCTATAATTAACATCATAGGTAAACCACAACTATGAGAAAACAAATCCAGTAAGTCACCTTCTCTGATTTGTAAAGATTTGTTTTGCAAATTATGGTGGAAAATAAGTATTTGGTCTATAACAAAAGTTCATCTCAATATTTTGTTATATATCCTTTGTTGGCAATGACAGAGGTCAAACTTTTTCTGTAAAGGCTGCTTTACACACAGCGACATCGATAGCGATGTCGCTGGTGAAAGCACCCGCCCCCGTCGGTTGTGCGTCACAGGCACACTGCTGCCCGTGGTGCACAACATCGCTAGGACCCATCACATATACTTACCTGCCTAGCGACGTTGCTGTGGCCAGCGAACCGCCTCCTTTCTAAGGGGGAGGTTCATTCGGTGTCACAGCGGCGTAACTAAGCGGCCGCCCAATAGAAGCGGAGGGGTGGAGATGAGTGGCCGGAACATCCCGTCCACCTCCTTCCTTCATCATTGCCGGCAGCCGCAGCTACGATGCGGTGTCACACGTAGCGATGTGTGCTGCCGCAGGAACAACAAACAACCTGCGTCCTGCAACAGCAACAATATATGGGATTATAACAATGTGTCAACGATCAACGATTAGGTGAGTAATTTTGATCGTTAGCGGTTGTTCGTGCGTTTCACATGCAACGACGTCACTAACGAGGCCGGATGTGCATCACAAATTCTGTGAACCCAACGACATCTCGTTAGCAATGTCGTTGCGTGTAAAGCCTCCTTTAGTCTTCATAAGGTTGAACAGCCCATGATTACACTGCACAGGCAACAAACTTTGCACAATGTGTGGATCAGGCGGTTTAGAAGTAAAAAAACAGGTGACAGATTCCTTTTTACTCGCTCCAGAAATGTACTTCTGTTTTCCACTGGAGTAGAATTCTGACAGAGGTACACACAAGTTAAGATTTGTGCCTAAGTTATTAAGTGCCATGTGACTTTTAATAATTTAGACATAATATACTCCAGGAAGTCCATTCAATAACACTGGAATGTACAATGCCAGACTTAATGAATCAGCCCCTACATGTATTTTATTTAATTTGCTGAAACGATTCTTCTACTTTTAAAGGTAGTAAAGATAAGCTAAAAAGTTTCCTGAAAGATTGTAAATTCTCTCATGATATGAAACCCAAATATTGAGTTAATGCATTTAGAAAGACCATAAGTATAAAACAGTGATGTGCAAACATTTTTATCATGCAAATTATATTGTTCCACTGGAATCAGTATAGAAAATCAGATTCTCTCACCACTAAGTTCTCGTTGAAGATAACTGCGGAGCTACAAGTGTTTCGTGACTTTCCTTGAGTTTATTATTTAATCTTAAAGTATCAGGCCATAAATGCAATAGAAATACTAATTGTACAACATTATGTCACCTTTTAACTATTAAATTTTATGGACCAAAACTTCTTCTTGACATTTAAAAATGTTTAATCTTAGTATTTGAGAACTGATAACTTTATTATAATGTTAAAAGTGAAAACCTATTATGTTTACCTTATCTCTGGCATTTTTTTTGGTAACTATGGTGACAAGTCACTGCTTTAAGAAATCATCATAATTACTTGTTGGCCATGTTACCTCATATCATTATGTACTACATATGCCTGCAAGCACTATTGTTTTTCAGTGTGGTTGAGCATCAGGATATTGAGGCCTCCTTCACACATCCGTGTTTCTGGTACGTCTGACATCCATTTTCACACGTACTGGAGACCACACACGTAGATCCATTAAAATCAATGGGTTTGCGCACATGTGCTTGTTTTCACACGGACCATGTGTCCGTGTGGAGCATATATGTGTCCATGTGCTCCACACGTAGACATGTCCATTTTTCTCTGGTAGCATGGTTGTCACACAGACTGATGTGATCCATGTGACATCAGTGTGACACGTACTGGAAAAAACATATGTCTGGGAAATAAAATGTGTTTTTATACTCACTTGTCTCCACCGCTGATGTCTCCAGCACTGCTGTCACTTACTTCCAACCCCTGCACATTATGGTCATTGCATATTCACTGCACCTCAGACCGGAAGCAACAGCAGTGACAGACACAGCAGCACCATGGGCAGGTAAGTATAGAAGCTCATGTTGTTACACGGATAGCACACTGACAGCACACGCTGAATACACATACAGACACATGCACACACATACGCACCTACAGCACAGACCATGCAAAACATGTGTGTTTTGCACAGACGTATGAAACCTTGTTGGCCAACAATTTTGATTTCAGGATGGTTCCAATTTTTAATTATATTATAATATGTCTAGTACTATAGCCACATAAAAGGCTCTCTGACCACTAATTGAGTAAATCTGGTTTAAAATATTAGGATCTGTATATTAAAAACTGTTTATAAGCTTTATTATATGATACAGGCTTATAAGGTGGAGTCACAGCACAAAGCTGTAGGATCTCCATGGGCTGTTAGAGACATTTTCCTGTGCCAAATGATCTTGGCAATATGAAATATGAGGTATATTGAGGTATAATAAAGCCCAATGCACCTTTTTATGCCGCATTAACAGCTCCATACAACTAGAGCTATAATACTGCCTATTATAATGAAGAAAGTGACATTTATTTGCGTATGATACAGTGGGTTTTTTTTACATTCACTTAGAAAACTAAATTTTCCTATAACTATTGTGTTACTGCCAGAACGAATTTTGGAAATGTAATACATGTATCATTTGTCATTGTTCGATGAAAATTAGCTGTCTTTAGTCTTTTTAGCACTTGCCTTTCTGAGACAGTTTACACATAATATCACATTTCTCAGCAGTATTCAATGCCTTGTTGATGAAATCCAAATTTTGTTTTCGGCAAGTGAAATAGATTTCAGCAATCTAAACTTAAACACCCTGCAGAGAAAATTTCCTTTTAAACATTTTCTCAGGGAAACAAAAAACTTTATTGAAATTGCTTTGCTTTGTCAGCTGATGACTTCTCCACTTTTGCCAGAAATTTTAGGTGAAGCATTATGCAGTAAATCAAGTGCAGAGCAATTTGAGTGATTTATAACCACTTACTAGACTGGTAAACTTTTGAGAAACAAATTTCAGCATACACTACCGAAAAAAAACTCTTTACTCTTCATATCACATAATACACCCTTTATACTCTCCTCTAAACTAGAGACAGAACTCCTTTATTTAAATTCATTTTTATACGTTTATACAAACTGGGACTTTAAAGGGGAAATGCACCTTTATGCTGGAGTCACATTAGTGTATGCATCTGATGCGAGAGCAGCGGATGGGATATGTTGATGACCCTCAACTCAGGCTCTGCTGCAAGTGTGAGCGGAGTGTCATGCAACTGTAATCCGATCTTGTAATCCATCTTCTTGGATCTTGTAACCCATCTGTCATGATTCTCTGTGCAGACCATCTGACAGACTTGGAGATGTTCTGCGACGCTTACAGATCTGGCATTGTCTTTATTTCTTTGTGCAGGGCATCTGCCTTTGGAGATGCTCTGTGGTGGCACCCTTGATACTGAACTATATATTTAAAAACCACTGCACTCTCTCTCTAATTAGCAAGACAGAATAACGGATTTGCAAAAACTCAGTAAAGATTTACTTTTGGCAACTAATGGAGGAGACGTTTCGGCCTCGCAGGGCCTTTTTCATGTCCAGTCGCTGCTGGCTTGTCTGATGGTTACTGGACCATTAGGCATTACTGTTAGAGCCAGACTCATGGCCACATTCTGGGAAGGAGGCGAAAAAGGTGTCCCTATCAAGAATCTGGAACTGACATTAACCCCCAATAATCCAGTGACTGTCAGACAAGCTATCAGCGACTGGACATGAAAAAGGTCCTGCGAGGCTGAAACATCTCCTACATTAGTCGAGAAAAATAAATTTACTCTGAGGTTTTGCAAATCTGTTATTCTGTCTTCTTAATTAGAGAGAGAGTGCAGTGTTTTTTCAATATAGATGTTGGGGATCACTTTCCCCTCAATATCACCTCTAATTAAAACTGGACTGAGTCCACACTAATTTTTTCAACTTGATACTGAACTGGCAGCTTTGTTTCTACACAGGAGTCCAGTTTGGTTCTGGGAGGTGCTGGTTACTCTGCTGTTCACCCTTCCAGGTAATTGCTCAGGCTTCTTTACTAAGCATCCTCCCCCAGAACTCTGCCAGTTATATTGTCTGGCTCTGCTGTGCTACTGTAGCGTGTTTGTCTGTTTTTGTTCTGATCTTGTTATTCTGACCTCAGAGTGTTATTGGACTTCTCTCTGCCTGCTCCCTATTTCTGTTGTGTCCTATTGCCATTGTCCCATACCGTTACTTCACCATGTCTCTGCTTTCTTCGCTCATCTACTATGTGCTCATCTGGTATTTTGACACTCAAATTGTGACCTGACTACATCCCTAATTACCCCTTATGATTATACGTTACATCCTGTTACCAGACCCCCTGGCTTTCCTGACTTCCATTCCATCCATGCGACCCCATAAGGTAGTGACTAGCGTTACACCATCTTCTTCACGGTCTGTCTGTGCGTATATCGCACTGCACTTAGATGACATCAGTGCGATTCGATTTATCACACACACCCATAGACTTGTATGGGTGTGAGTGTGTTAAAACTTGCAGAGAATCGCAGCATGCTGACATTTTTTCCTTAGTTCAATTAGGGCTGAGGAAAACAGCAGATCTGAGCTACATCACTTACTAGCATTGGGTCAAGTGCAATGTGAGTTTTTCTTGCATTGCATTTGTGCGAATCATATGTTAGTGTGACTCTACCCTTAGAGTAGAACTGCTACTCACACATCATCCAATGATCTAATTATTTCAGTCATTCATTACCGACTGGGGGAGTTATGTAAGGTTTGGCATGTTAGCTCATTACACATTCAATAATGATAAGTGAGCATGCTCATCACTACTCTTTACTTGATCAAGCATCGGGGTGCTCGAGCACCCGCACTGCTCAGAGGAGTATCACGGGTTCTCAAATGGGTCGTTTGTGAAAAAATTACAACACACACAGGCTCACTTCACTGCATGATGTGAACAGGCAACTCAGGGAGAGCAATTTACAGTCTCTGAATGGTTTTCACTGGGGTTAAAACAACATTTTCAGATGTAATGTGTCAAAAGAAAAACCACATCCTCCCTCCCTTAGAAATTCTGTCTTTAAGGCTGGCTTATGTGCACGGAGAGATTAATTGCCCAATCATTGACTTCCATGTTACTTCAGTTGAGCACTTTCAGAGCTTCTGACCTGCTCAACCCATGTACTGAGCACTCGAGCATTTTAGTGCTTGATTATCTCTAACTCTCACCATTTGAATGTGGCTAACTGAATAGATGGTAATAAATAAGAAGCTTTCGAGACTACTCAGGTTTCTTCATTAGGAATGGTATACTACAAAATCTGAAGAGTCACCTATTTATACACAACAGGACATAGAATAGTGCAGTAAATAAGACAAGTGACGTGAAACAGAATGATCAGTATGGGAAGGGTACATACACTTGTGGCAGTAAATATTAGAGCAGTTCATAGATAAGGAGTGCAGAAGTTTTATTGTCCTCTGATTGGGGTCTGGTCCAGAGTTGTGTTGCCTCAAATGGTCTGAGGAGCACATTCCTTAATTGATGTAAAAAGACATAAATCCATGTGACACATTCATTCCTGCTCTTAATGTGTCAAAGGTCATCATAAGTTTGTATTCCCAGACTCTCCTGTCTCTCTGGGATTTGATGTTCCTTTCAGTATCAGCAATTTCATGTCCATGATTATGTGATCAGGATTCCAAAAATGTATGGCTACAGGTAGATCTATTTTTTTCTGTAATTGTGTGGCAATGAGAATTCATCCTTGTTCTAAGCTTTTGTCCAGTTTCCCCTACATACAGACCCCCAGTTGAACATTTGGTACATATAATTAAGTACACAACATTGGTTAAAGTGCAGCTGAAGGTACGGTACCTGGGAACTTGTAGTCCCGATGTGAGTTGGGAAAAGGTCAAATTATGATGACCTTTGACACATCAATTGAGGAATGTGCTCCTTAGACCATCTGGGGGCATCACAACTCTGGACCAGACCTCAATCAGAGGGCAATAAAACTTTCACACTGCTTATCTATGAACTGCTGCAATATTTACTGCCACAACTGTTTGTCCCCTTCCCACACTGATAATTCTGCTTCGCATAACTTGCCTTATTTACTACTCTATTCTATGTCTTGTTGTGTATAAATATGTGACTCTTCAGATTTTGTTATACTGAGCCTGATGAAGAGACTTGAGTAGTTTTGAAAGCTTGCTATATATTACCATCATTTCAGTTAGCCATTAAAAGGTATCAACCACTGAGGAATCTGTTTTTTTAAAACAATTTTTTTTCTATCCACTGGATAACACGATACAAAGATATATTTACCATATAAATGAACATGTATGTTCATCCAAACCCTTTTCTTCTTGTCATTAGGATATATACTTTTTCTGATTTGTCAGATATATGTTGTTGATATATTTTTATATGTACAGAAGGACTAACAGTAATAGATCAAAGGCAAAGCAATATATATGACACTCCTATTGGGTGCATGAGAAGAGTTCCAATCTGAAATGTAATAAGAAGAAACCCAGCACTCTCAGAGTAATTTAACAGAAGAAAAACAACTCACCTGCCCAAGTGCATGGACCATGGAAAACCATCAGTGGAATGGAAAAATTGAAAAACAGGTCCAGGACTTCAAAAGACTCATCCTTTATTCCAAGTCCAAATTTATAACTTTACGCGTGGTTATAGCTAAGAGGTTTTCCTCGAAACACATAAACCGGACTAACTAGACCTGGTCTTCTCAAAGTCTGTCTTTTCCATGTGAAAAGTTTTTCATTTGAATTTGGAATAAAGGATGAGTCTTCTCTAGTACTGGGCCTGCTTTTTGATTTTTTCACTCTCATAGTAATTGTAAGAATTGTATTACTTTATTTGTATGACAATCAACAAAAAAAGTTTTGAAAATATCATTTCAATCTGTACCCCAGACCATCTGCAGACAAATGGAATGCATGATATGGATGGGTTTGTAATTAGGGATGATTGAATACCTCAAATATTCGGCCTTACGAATATTTGCCGAATAGGTCGCCGCTATTCGACTATTCGCAAAAATTCGATGCGCAATGTAAGTCTATGGGAAACCCGAATAATAACTATTCGGAACTATTCGGGCTTCTCATAGACTTACATTGCGCAGCAAATATTGGCATAGCGGCGACCTATTCGTCGGATATTTGTGAAGCCGAATATTTGAGGTATTCGATCATCCCTACTTGTAATGAAAGTGATATGGGAAGGCTGATCTTTGTGGCAGGAGTAATCTTTCCAGAGCACTTACACTAGAAGTCCATCCATAGCATACAATCCATTTGTCTGCAAATGTTCTGGGGTACAGACCAAAACATTTTTTTTAAAACTATTTTTTTGGATTGCCATACAATTGAAATAACACAGATCCTATAATTAAACTAAGATACTGGCTACTACTACTTAGAATTAACAGATCAACAGTATAATTCTCTAAAACAAAAATTAAAACTGTCTTAAAAGTTCAGCTTTTAAGACAGTTTTACAAAAGACTAATATGACTGCAATGACCCAAAGTAACAGCATGAGATGGATCTATCTTCTTTAGCTCTTGGTAAATAAAAATGAGTGTTTTATAAGTAGGTACTTTCTTGTGTTTACAAATGCCCTCATCTTTTCTTATCCCCTGGGTCTCAGCTGGCGTACCTGGCTGGCACCGCATCTTGTACTGGCACCTTAATACAAGTGTCAAAGTCTAAAAACCCAGCTGAGAAAAGAGTATTCATGTTCTGAAATGTCTATTTGTGTTCTTTTTATACCAATTTTCTTTTTCATTGCAGTTTTCATTATAACAGTGATGGTTTAGATATCTCCAATCAAACATCCCACCAAGCAAAAAAAACATATGGAAGAAGATAGCTTCAGATTTTATCTGCCATATGTTATTTTTATGAGAAAATGGATTACTTCAGATAGCCCGGGAGGCTTTTCAAATAGTTTATGTTTAGATGGACTGATTATCTTTGGCTGTACTGAAAATGTATCACACTGTTGTATAGCCAGATAAAATGAGAAGCGACAGCAATAAATATATATATATATTAAAATAGCCTAAATGGTTGCATTCATGCCACTTTTTCTACAGCTGGCGTGAGAACAAAAGATGCAAATGCATATGAAAAAATATTGAGTCAATATTACATGCATTAATGTGTTTGTGGCCATGTATGAGTCTTAAAATAGAAAATAATGATTAAAATGTAACATTAATTTTAATTTATTTTCCATAACTCAATAGTAGACATGAAAATAAGTAACTTTGTAATGTATCATTTCATAGAAATTTGCTTTCTCTGCCAGTATGTATCAGTAATTACCAAAGTTCTCAATTCTGATGTAAAATCTGTATTCAGTGAAGACTTTCCCATTGCTGTGATAGATGAGAGCTGCTACTGATAAGATTCTATGTAAAGAGAGGAGGGAGGAGGTGAAGAGGGGGGAGCTCTGCCTACAGCTCCTCCCTCTGCCTCTAGCTCCTCCCTCTGCTTCTAGCTCCTAACTTTGCCTGTAGCTCCTCCCTCTGCCTCTAGCTCCACCCTTTGCCTCTAGCTCCTCTCTCTGCCCAGCTCCTTTCTCCTCCCATCGCCATAGAATCTTACAGGTTTACAGATTGTAAGCCTGTAAGGGCAAGATCCTCTGCCTTTCTGTACCAGTCTGCCAGTTTGTTTACTGTATTTTAGAAATGTTTTATATATGTGTTGTATGTATGTAACTTTTTTCATGTGTAGCAACCTTGAAGTTAAATTTCTTTCAAAATTAAAACTCCCCTATTAATATTGCAATAAGAAGGAAACATGGAATTATGAAAAACACAAGATTAATTAAAAAAAAGTTTAAAAAACTGAGAGTCCTCAATGGTTGATACCTTTTTAATGGCTAACTGAAAAGATGATAATAAATAAAGATGAGCAAATCTTGGAAGTTCAGTTCGCCAGGTACATTCGAACCTTAAAAAAGTTAGTTTTTTTACCCCAATTTGATCAGAACCTCAATGGAAGTCAGTGATTAAGCATTTTGTGGCTCCACCCACATGCTGCCAGCCATAAACAGAACACTTCCGGATGAGGGGAGGCGAGGTTTTCTATTGTTTTTTGTTTGTGTACACACTACATCTGATCACGCTGATTTTACCCCAGTGGGAGCCATTCAAACACTGCACATGGCTCGCACAGGGCTGAGCATCACTCATATCCAAGCCCAGTGCTGCTTGATTGAGTGGTTTGCACTCGTAACTCACTCAAACTTTGAGCCCAAACAGTTTTTTGGAAGTAATTTAGAACATTGAACCTCAGGTTCGCTAATCTCTAGTAAAGTTTTCTAGACTACTCTGGTCTCTTCATCATCAGGTATACCATGCCTGTTGAAGAGACCTGAGTAGTCTCAAAAACTTGCCATTTATTACCATCTTTTCAGCTAGCCATTACAAAAGTATCAACCACTAAGCACTATCAGTTTCTTAAACATTTTTTTTTCTATCTACTAGATAACATGGTACAAAGATATATTTTACCTGTAACAAGAACAATAGACATGTTAATAATATGAAAATGATGAAAAAATAAAAATAATTTCACAAAATAGCAATGTATTCAGTATACAGTATGAACATCAGGAGTAAAAATACATGCTCTTCCAAGCCGTGATATAAAACTGACCCCTTCCTGACGGGGCAATTTTATGATTTTGCGCTTTTGTTTTTTCCTACTTTGGTTCCAAAAGCTATACCTTTTTTATTGTTCTGCCCATATAGTCATATGAGGGCTTGTTTTTTACTGGACGAGTTGTACGATTGAATGAGACCATTCATTTTAAAATGCGATGAACTGGTAAGCATTAAAAAAATTCAAAGTGTGGCAAAATAGTGATAAATTCACAATTTTGCAATTGTATTTTAGCTTAGAAGATCTGTTCAATGACATCATCACGGAGGTTCCCCAGCCCCTCACATCACCAGACAACGATACCAGGCGTTCAGAGGGACATCTGGCATCTTTTTTTTTAACTCAGATGATATTATCACACAAGATATTCCATCATCTTTTGACTGTGACGATCTATCATCTGATCTTTTTAAACAGGTCCTACCTTCTGATTCGTCACAGACTATTAGTTACAAAAAGATAGGTAAAATATATAGGTTTAGTTGTATATATTAAAATAAGTAAATAATCCAAAAAAATATAATGAGAAATGCACTCAAAACTTAATAGTCCCACATGGATAAAAAGAGGGACACTGACCCTGCTAGGCCCTAGTACTGAAGCCTTCCTTACTGCAGAGTTTGGCACCCTATTCCTGTGCAGTTGGCATCCCTACTTAATATATGCTGTCCCTGCCTAGCCCTGGTAAGCCCTTGAGGGATGGAGTTACCAGGGCTAGGGAGGGACTGCCTACATTGAGTACGGGTGCCAATTGCATGGGAATAGGGTGCCAACCTCTGTGGCAAGGAAGGCTTCAGTACTAGGGTGTACTAGGGTCAGTGCCCCCCTTTTTCTCTACCTGTAGGTTTTGTGTGTTTTTTTTGTATTTCGATTTTTTGGACTCTTTACATATTTTAATATATACTAATAAACATACTTTCTGAGTAATTTTTTGTAAGACTTATGGGACCTCTTACTATCCCTCCTTTGTTTTCAATTACTCTATGTGACTGGAGACTTGTGAATCCTTACGTGCACTGTGGACGTACCAGTGCAAGTACATATAGGAAAATTTGCATGATAGCGTATCACAGAAAAAATACTTTTCCCCTCTTATAACTCACTTATTGTATCCTACACTGTTCATTTACTCTCAATAAGAGCCTAAATCTGACTAGAAATTGGACTGCAATGAGTAATAATATTACACCTGCTGCTATTAAGCTCTAGAGAGTAGAAAGAGGATGAGCTGGAGGGAAAGAAAATAAGAAAGACACAACACACACACCCACCCACCCCCACACACACACACACACCACACAAACACCCCCCCCCCCACACACACACACACAGACACCCCCCCCACACACACACACACCACACACACACACACACAGACACACACCCCCACACACACACACCACACACACACAAACACACACACGCACAAATGCTTATTAAGCAAACTAGTAAATGAAATTGCACTTGAAAAGATTACCAATGCATTATTGATAAATTCCTGTACTTTCTCTAGTGGCATGAGCAGCACCTTCTATTCTTAACCATTGTCAATATAGAACATTTGGAACTTTAAATACATATTTGTTGATTTTTAACCTAGCAAGATAAAAAAATATCTATACAGCTATACAAGGTTAGATATTTGGAGTTTAAAGTGTACATCCAGCTTTGTAGAAAAACTAATATAGTGTAGGGATGTGAAGTCACATTATATTCTACAGCACTGGCTTCTCTACTGGATACAGGAGCCTAACAGACAGAGTACTATGTTCTGTCTCCTAATGCACATTCATGAGCAGCCTGCAGCATGGACCACAAACTGTTCATGCAGCTATTCAGAAGCGAAATCTGCTATGCAAGTTATATAGATAAGCAATTATTGTGCACACTTCTTCTCTGCAACTGTTTCTTTTATATAAATTAGGTTCATTTCAAGGCACACAACGATTTTAATTGAATACTTTCAAGAAATTGTTTAATAATCTATAATAATCTAACAATTTTGCTCTAGTGAAAAAATCACCTAAATGCGAATGTTATGAAAATAAATAAAATTGACAATATTAACTTCCGTACCGATTTAAAGTCTTGCAAAAAAAGAAAAAAAGCAATTAAAGAGGACAAGTCACCAGCTAAAAAATGGACAGTTTTTCCAACTATTTCATTCTCATTGTTTTCCTATTGTTGGGTTGTTGCTTGGAGGTAGAGATGAGTGAAGCCTTTGAAATTATGCTGAACGCTAAATTTCCCCAAAAAATTAGATTTGTGACAAATAGATTAGTGAATCGCGTAAATTCAAATATTTTATTGGGCTTGAAAAGATGTGTAGAATATTGTGAGTTCGCCTTATAGCAAATTGAACGTTTTTTAACTATATGATGAAAACACAGCCTTTTTACTGACCAAATGACTATCACCTCTCTGGTTAGGGGAACATAGATGGTAACCAGAGTTAATCATCAGTGTACAGCATCACACTACAGTATCAAACTAGGCTATCTAAATTGTATAAATGGTCCAAAAATATGGCCTTTCAGGGGCAATTGCATGTGATGTTATTTATAGCGAGGCAGTACAAACTCAAGAATCAGTGGCATTTTCACATGGTTAATTATTAGTGATGAGCGAGTACTAAAAAGCTCGGGTGCTCGAAGCTCGGGCCGAGCCTCCCAAGATACTCGTGTACTCGGCCCGAGCAACGAGCCCAATGTTATCCTATGGGAGACCCGAGTATTTTTGTGAAATGACCCCCCGGCAGCATGGAGAAACCCTAAAAATGTCACAAAAGTCTCAGAAGAGTGCTCAAATG
Organism: Anomaloglossus baeobatrachus; assembly: GCF_048569485.1. NCBI lineage: Eukaryota > Metazoa > Chordata > Amphibia > Anura > Aromobatidae > Anomaloglossus > Anomaloglossus baeobatrachus. Next base: position 501,671,718 of record NC_134354.1, read on the forward strand.
ACATGGCAACAGCATGGGGAAGACCCCTTGAAGCATTTATCACTGAAAAGTCACAGCTGTGAACAATTTTGTCCGCGTTTTACGCCATTTTTTCGGACTCACCAAAAAACCTTCCAAAATGAACCCAAAATGATTTTTCATGGCGGAAATGTTAAGGGCACATACCCAATAGTGAGATAGAGCTGGTGTATGTTACTTTTTGAGATTAATACATGAAAGATTTTACGTGAAAACATTGTGTGGCACTCCGATGTCCCTGAGAAGAGACGTACATGAAGGCCTCTTGAGTCTAATGTGCCCATTTTGAGGAAGTGAGTCTTTGTAGTATTTTCCTTTGCCAGGGCAGTCCAAAATTGTGAGGTTCACCAATGCCCCTGCATACAGACGTGCATGATGGCCTGTAAACCTGAAGTGCCCATTGTAAGGAAGTGGGTCTATTGTAGTATAGCCCTTAGGCAGGGCAGCCAAAAATTGGGAGGCTCCACGTTGTCCCTGGGTAGAGACGTGCATGAGGGCCTCAAAACATTAAGTGTCCATTGTCAGGAAGTGGGTGTATTATAGTATAGCCCTTAGGCAGGGCAGCCAAAAATTGGGAGGCTCCACGTTGTCCCTGGATAGAGACGTGCATGATGGCCTGTAAACCTGAAGTGCCCATTGGAAGGAAGTGGGTCTATTGTAGTATAGCCCTTAGGCAGGGCAGCCAAAAATTGGGAGGCTCCACGTTGTCCCTGGGTAGAGACGTGCATGAGGGCCTCAAAACATTGTTCCCATTGCAAAGGAGCGGGTCTCCTGTCGTTGTAATGTCCATTCTGCAAAGAATGGGCGAAAAAATTTACCACTGGGGGTATACCTGAAACAAAGGCCTAAGTATTGCAATTTGTAACGGTCATCATCATGGTGGCGCATGAGGAGAAGGAGGAGCAGTCCAGCGATTATCCAAAGTCCAGAAGTGTGTACCCATGGGTGAGTGGAGGTACATGGCAAACTTTAAATTCCGCTCTCATTTGCTGGTGGTGTGGTGAAGTCTGGCCCAATCCAACCCTTGTTCATCTTGATCAGAGTCAGCCTGTCAGCATTTTCAGTTGACAGGCGGGTGCGTTTATCTGTAATGATTCCACCTGCGGCACTAAAAACACGCTCTGACAAAACGCTAGCAGCAGGGCAGGCCAGGACTTCCAAGGCGTAGAGAGCCAATTCATGCCACGTGTCCAGCTTGGATACCCAATAATTGTAAGGCACAGAGGAATGTCGGAGTACAGTTGTTCGATCTGCAAGGTACTCCTTCAGCATCTGGGCAAACTTAGGATTTCTTGTGGCACTACCCCGCACCTCAGGGGCTGTGGTACGTGAGGGGCTGAGAAAACTGTCCCACATCTTAAAGACTGTTCCCCTACATATGGCGGATTGGACTTGTGCCTCTCTCGGCTGTACGCCTCGGTTGTCCACTGATTCATGACCTATGCCGCTAGCGTTTTGTGAGGGGAATGCTTTGCCTACTTCCGTGACTATGGCCTTCCGGAACTGCTGCATTTTGGTTGACCTCTCCTCCACGGGAATAAGAGACAAAAAGTTCTCCTTGTAGCGTGGGTCTAACAGTGTTACCAACAAGTAATGATTGTCGGCCAAGATGTTCTTAACGCGAGGGTCACGAGACAGGCAGCTTACCATAAAGTCAGCCATGTGCGCCAGACTCTTAACAGCCAGGACTTCAGTAGCCTGACCAACAAGATGACTGAACATGCTGTCCTCCTCCTCCTCCTCCTCCTCATCTACCCTGTCCTCTGGCCAGCCACGCTGAACCGAGGATATGACTGGTGTGCATGTCATATCCTCAATTTGGCCGGAGAGTTGCTCCATGTCTTCATCCTCCTCCTCGTCATAGTCCTCCACTGCACGTTGTGATGAGACGAGGCTGGGCTGTGTGTTATCATCACCCACACCCACTACTGTTTCTTGCTGCAACTCATTGCGCTCCGCCTGCAATGCATCATGTTTGTTTTTCAGCAGAGACCGTTTTAGAAGGCAGAGTAGCGGTATGGTGACGCTAATAATGGCGTCATCACCACTCACCATCTTGGTGGAGTCCTCAAAGTTTTGGAGGATGGTACATAGGTCTGACATCCATCTCCACTCCTCAGGTGTTATGTGTGGAGTTTGACCCATTTCCCGACGGCTTAGGTGATGCAGGTACTCAACAACTGCCCTCTTCTGCTCACATATCCTGACCAACATGTGCAGAGTTGAATTCCAACGCGTGGGGACATCACACACCAGTCTGTGAGCCGGAAGATGCAAACTGCGCTGAAAGCCGGCAAGGCCGGCTGAAGCAGTAGGTGACTTTCGAAAATGTGCAGACAGGCGGCGAACTTTTACCAGCAGATCAGACAGCTCTGGGTATGACTTTAGAAACCGCTGAACCTTGAGGTTGAGAACATGGGCCACGCATGGAACATGTGTCAGCTGGCCTCGCCTCAAAGCCGCCACCAGGTTCCGGCCATTGTCACACACGACCTTTCCTGGCTTTAGGTTCAGAGGTGTGAGCCAGTGATCTGCCTGCTGTTTCAGAGCTGTCCACAGCTCTTCTGCATTGTGGGGTTTGTCACCTATGCAGATTAGCTTCAGCACAGCCTGTTGCCGCTTTGCCGAGGCAGTGCTGCAGTGCTTCCAGCTTGTGACTGGTGTGGAGGGTACAGTGGATGAGGATGCGCAGGAGGAGGAGGAGGCTGAAGAGCATGACATTCCGGAGCTGTAGAGTGTGGGTGAAACCCTGACTGAGGTAGGGCCTGCAAACCTTGGTGTGGGAAGGACGTGTTCCGTCCCTCGCTCAGACTGGGTCCCAGCTTCCACAATATTAACCCAGTGTGCCGTCAACGAGATGTAGCGGCCTTGCCCACAAGCACTTGTCCACGTGTCTGTGGTTAGGTGGACCTTGGTGAAACAGCGTTGTTCAGGGCATGTGTGATGTTTTGTGACACGTGGTTATGCAACGCGGGGACGGCACACCGGGAGAAATAGTGGCGGCTGGGGACCGAGTAACGTGGGACAGCTGCCGCCATCAGGTCACGGAATGCTTCTGTCTCCACCAGCCTAAAAGGCAACATTTCCAGCGCAAGCAGTCGCGAAATGTTAGCATTTAGAACTGTGGCATGTGGGGTGTTGGCAGTGTATTTGCGCCTGCGTTCAAAGGTTTGCTGAATGGATAACTGAACGCTGCGCTGGGACAAGGACGTGCTTGATGATGGTGTTCTTTCTGCGTAGGCAACTGCAGGTGCAGGAGTGGAGGAGGCTTGTTCGCAGGCAGCATGGACAGGGGATTGGCTCGCATGCACAACCAGCGAAGACGTAGCAGTGACATCAGCAAGCACTGCTCCTCGACTCTGTTGTACTTCCCACAAAGTCGGATGCTTGGCTGACATGTGCCTGATCATGCTGGTGGTGGTCAGGCTGCTAGTTTTGGTACCCCTGCTGATGCTGGCACGGCAGGTGTTGCAAATGGCCTTTTTTGAATCATCTGGATCCAACTTAAAAAACTGCCAGACTCGGGAAGACCTAACATTTGTACAGGCACCTTGTGTCGTCGTGTTGTTCCGGGGAACGGTTGCCTGACTTCTGCCTGGGGCCACCACCCTGCTTCTTACTGCCTGTTGTGATGCTACGCCTCCCTCCCCCTGTGCACTGCTGTCCTCGCTCTGCATATCCTCCTGCCAGGTTGGGTCAGTTACTGGATCATCCACCACGTCGTCTTCCTCTTCCGCACCCTGCTCCTCCTCCTGACTTCCTGACAATTGTGTCTCATCATCGTCCACCACTTGTTGAGACACGTTGCCAACTTCGTGAGAACATGGCTGCTCAAATATTTGGCCATCTGTACAGACGATCTCCTCATGACCCACTTCAATATGAGCTGGCGAGAGGCCAGAATGTGTGAATGGAAACGTGAACAGCTCTTCCGAGTGTCCAAGTGTGGGATCATTAATGTCCGAGGAGGACGTGTACTCAGCCTGGTGGTAGGAAGGAGGATCAGGTTCAGAAATGTGCGGTGCAGTATCACGGCTACTGACACTTGACCGTGTGGAAGACAGAGTGTTTGTGGTGGTGCCAATCTGACTGGAAGCATTATCTGCTATCCAACTAACAACCTGTTGACACTGGTCTTGGTTCAAGAGCGGTGTACTGCTGCGGTTCCCAAGAATTTGGGACAGGACGTGCGAGCGACTAGATGTGGCCCTTTGTTGTGGCGAAATTAGAGCTTGCCCACGACCTCGGCCTCTGCCTGCACCACCATCACGTCCACTTCCTTGTTCCTTGCCAATGCCCTTGCGCATTTTGCAATGCTGTGCACTGCTGACGTGTATATTCACTACTTGTGCGTTATATCAAAGTTTGTGGAAATTGCACACAAGTGCACCTGTACGCTGCCACCAACAGGCACACACGTGCGGTTTTAAAAACCAAGCACGGACGCAATAAGAACCTAACAGGTTTTTTTGGGGAGCGACAATTACAGACAAGTCAGACACTATCTGGACTGTTTTACACTGTGTACACCAGCCCCAGATATGATGAAGGCTGGTATACGGTCACCACTAGGAATGGCTATATATACCCTGCCTGCCTGCCTGTATACTGGTACAATAGTCCTGACAAGGACTCTTCTGGTCACTAGCCTGTATTCAGACCTGGCTATACCCTGCCTGTATATAGCAACAATAGTCCTGAGAAGGACTCTGCTACTGTACTCCGACCTGGCTATACCCTGCCTGCCTGTATACAACTAGAATAGTCCTGAGAAGGACTTTTGGTCACACTGTTTGCAGCCCTGCAACTGAAAAAGCTATAAAGGGCCGCAAAGCTTTCCCTGAATCAGCGACACTCTCCCTGCACTGACTGTCTGGATAGCTGTGAGCAGAGCACAGCGCGCCGGCCGGTATAAAGGCTCGGTCACGCTGTGCAGGCCGGCCAATCACTGCAATTCCACAACTAACAGGGCTGTGGCATTGCAGTGGTCTGCCAGCCAATCCCTGCATGAGGGCTGGCTCTCAAAAGAGCGCCAACATGCAGAAATGAAGACCACGAGTACAGCACGAGTATCGCGAGATTACTCGGTCCCCGCCGAGCAGCCCGAGTACAGCGATACTCGTGCGAGTACCGAGTAGTTACAAGCATGCTCGCTCATCACTATTAATTATCCTTGTTTGAGGATTGCAAAAAGGTTAATGAAGGGGCAATAGCTTTTCTATAAAATATGCAAAAATTATTGGTTTGGTAGGGAGCCAAAACAGGAGAACTGAATTGAATGTGAAGAGGAATGTCATCTCCACCAGTAGAGTGAAAAATTATCTTTTTTTGTGGTTTGCAACAGGTTTGCTAATCAATAAATCATTAGGCAATTATAAAGGCTTTTTATCAAGCCATCCACAAATTATCCCCTTATTCTTGGAGGCAAAGTAGCTCCGATTTGTCATCATCAAGCTTTTTTAAAAAAATGAACCTTATTTTAAAACTATTTTCTGAGGGTACAAAAAATTCAGACTGCAGTGGACAGCCATGAGGTCTGTGTCCAGTGTGGCTGTGCAGTGACTGCAGCAGGAGCAGCCCAGAAGAGAGTTAGGATGGGACAGACAAGAGGATGCTTGGCAGTTTAAGGAAAGAAACAGCCACCCCAGCAACAGCAGTACTATTTAGCACTATAAAACACAAGGGGGAAGCCAAAAAGAGTGTGACTTGCATGTCTGAGCGGTGGCAGCAGCAGAAGCAGCATGGTGGAGAGTTAAGATGGGGCAGGCAAGGAGATGTTTGGCTTGTTAGAACCAGAAACTGCAGCTCCAGCAGCAGCAGTACTATAGTATAGATGACATGATGGACCATGAGTAGATGCCCGGCAGATGCCCGAGGTTCAAGATTCAAGGTTTGGGTTCGGAAACTGAATGCCAAAAAGGCATAGTTGAGGTTCAAAGGTCGAATGAGTTACGAGTGCAAACCACTCAAGTGAGCAGAGCTGTGCTTGGGTATGATTCATGCACATCTCTGTGCAAGCCGCTTACAGTGTTTGAATAGTTCCCACTTAGGATAAAATCAGCATGATCAGATATAGTGTGCACACAAAAAAAAATTGAAAACTCCCACGCACCCACCCCCTAAGGTGTTCTGCTTATGGCTGGCAGTATGTGGGTAGAGTCATGAAGTGACCAATTACAGACTTCCATTGTGGTTTGGATCAAGTCAGGGTCACAAACCAAACTTTTTTAATGTTTGGTTGTACCTGCCAAACTGAACTCCCAAAGGTTCACTCATCTCTAATCAGCACTAGCAGCAGCAGAAAAATGTGGATGGCAATTAAAGGACAGGTAGGCAGACATATGGTATGGCCGATTTAATGATTGGTGCATGTAAGTCTACAATGATCTGTGCCTGATTCATTTTGGTAAATGTTAAGTTTTACAAGCTTGTGGCAGATAACCTGGCCTAATTTGGTGTGACAAATCCACCAGCAGCACTGAATGACATGTCTATGTAGTGTCGGTGACATGACTCTGGAGGCTTAACATGATGGTACATGCACAGTTAAAGGGAATCTGTGAGGTGCAATATGCACACAGAACCACAAGCAGTTCTAGGTGTATATTTCTAATCCCTGCCTAACCGTCCTTGTATACATTAGCATACATAGAGAGATATTTAGAAAAAGTATTTCTAAAGATCTTTTATCGTATGCTAATGAGCGAGGTTACTAGTCCCCTGGGCGTTAGTTCCCCTGGCTAGTCGACTCCATTAGCATGTTAGTACGCCCCTGTGGGCACGCTATCATGCTAATGAATGTGCAGTGTCAGAAGATGATCTCACTCACCTCTCCACTGCCATCGTGTCTGACTCCTGGACTTCAGCTCAATGCGCATGACCCCGGACTTTCGGTCACGTGCACTACACGAGTTTGAAGCCGTGACGTGTACACCCGGCTTTACAGTGCACATGACCAAAACTATGGGGTCATGCGCACTGAGCCGAAATCCAGTGCCAGTCGGCAATAGCAGAGGAGAGGTGAGTGCAACCATCCTCTGATACTGCGCATTCATTAGCATGTTAGCACACCCACAGGGGTGTAGTAACATGCTAATGGTAGCGACTAGCAAGGGGAACTAATGCCCAGGGGAGTAGTCCCCTCGCTCGTTAACATATGATATAAGAGCTTTAGAAATACTTTTTCTTAAGATCTCTTTATCTATGCTAGTGTATACAGGGACGGTTAGGCAGGGATTTGTAATATGCACCCTGAACTGCTCGCGATTCTTGGTGCATATTGGACCTGTCAGGTTCCCTTTAACTGGAACAGTAATTTCCACTGGTCTAACCTTGTTAACCCAGAATTTAATGTGATTAGAGCTTAGGTTATCTGCCTGAGAAAGATTACAGTCTAAGGCCCTGTGCACACACTGCATTTTTGCTGCAGATTTGCTGTGGTTTTGGGTGCAGAATTGGTGCAGTTTGTGTTCATAAACTTCATGCAGTCCTTCCCCCGCAAATTCTATGAGAAATCCAAAATGCTGTTCGCATGTTGCTTCTTTTTTCCTTACAGGTTTTGCTGCAGCAAAAAGAAGCAGCATGGGACTTCTTTTCTGCAGGTTCTTGCGTTTTCCTCTGTCTTTTGCCATTTATAATGTTAAAAAAAACAAAATGTAGGCAAAAATGCACCAAAACGCAATAAAAACACATGTATTTTTTGGGTGCGTTTTTATGCCAGTGGTGCACTTTTCTGCAAGAGGCTGCATTTTTCACTGGAGAAACAAATCTGCAGTGTGCGCACATAGCCTAAGTATGACTGAACCTGGCTGTTCAAATATTGCATCTGTGTTTGCTGCAGTGGGCTGCGGTGTCGCAATTAGAGAAAAAACATGTGTTCAATAATGTCAAATATACTGTAGTTGTTGCTGCTGACATGGCTACTTGTTGTAGACTTATTGATGGCACAGATTTGGGATCGTTGTATTTACATAGATTACAGAGGGATCTACTGGTCAGCCATTCAGGCAGCATGCATTTGCTTGGCAAAAGCTTAAAGCTGGGTTTACACACTGCAACATCTCAAACGACATTGCTGTAACGTCACCGGTTTTGTGACGCAATAGCGATGTTGTTTGCGATGTTGCAGTGTGTGAAACCTATCAGCGACCCGGCCCCTGCTGTGAAGTTGTAATCGTTACAAATCGTTCAGGACCATTCCTAGGTCCTTTGTTTCCCGCTGTTCAGCATGAAGTTTCAGTGTGTGAAGACTTTGTAGCGACTTTGTTAGCAACTTCCCTTTCAAAAGGCTGCTTATCAACGTCCCCAACAACCAGCTAGGTCGCTCTGCAGGTCCGGATCGCTGTTGCGTTGTTGGCCAGGTTTGCCTGTTTGAACGCTCACCAGAGACTTAGCAGAGACTTAGGGAGGTCGCTATTGCGTCACCAAACCGGTGACGTTACAGCGATGTCCTTTGCGATGTTGCAGTGTGTAAACCCAGCTTTACAGGGCAGGTAACACAGCTTATCCTTAAGGCCACTTTACACACAATGACATCACTAACAAGATGTCTTTGGGGGTCACGGAATTCGTGACGCACATCCGGCCTCGTTAGCGACGTCATTGCGTGTGAAACGCATGAACGAGAGTTAATGATCAAAATTACTTACCTTATCGTTGATCGTTGACACGTCGTTCAAATTCCAATTATCGTTGCTGTTGCAGGATGCTGGTTGTTTATCGTTCCTGCGGCAGCACACACCACTATGTGTGACACCGCAGGAACAAGGAACATCACCGTACCTGCGGCCGCCGGCAATGAGGAAGGAAGAAGGTGGGCGAGATGTTCCGCCCACTCATCTCCGCCCCTCCGCTTCTATTGGGCGGCCACTTAGTGACGTCGCTGTGACACCGCACCAACCACCCCCTTAGAAAGGAGACGGTTCGCCGGCCACAGCGACATCGCTAGGCAGGTAAGTACGTGTGACCGTTCCTAGAAATGTTGTGCGCCACGGGCAGCGATTTGCCCGTGATGCACTACCGATGGGGAGGGTGCTCTCAACAGCAACATCGCTAGCGATGTCGCTGTGTGTAAAGTGCCCTTTACAGTAAATAAATTTAGACTCGATTTTGGAAGTTGGAAAAAAAGCTTGCATATTAAATCGTCATCACATTGCTTCATGATGTTAACAATACACTTGTTCTCCCATAAGCATGGCAGCATATAGCTCGTCTTGCCCGCAAGCACCACTGATAGCCCCCTAGTTTTATTATTATAATCTCACTGCGATGGTTGTTGGTCATGGTCAGTGTCATAGTCATTGTCATTTTCACTCTGTCTGCAAAATCCCTGTCTTTGAGCAGGGGGTTGGATTAGATGACCCAGGAGGTCCATTCCAACTCTAATATTCTATGATTCTATGTCCTCCTCCACTTCCACCAACTCCACCTGCTATTTTTTCTGATTCTTTTCATTCCTCAAATCTTGCAGCATATTGCATGGATATTCAGGATCCCCAGCAGACACAGTGCAACACTGAACAAGTGCAAATTAATATTCTTCCTCTATCTTGCAAGCTGATGTTTTTCCAGGATAAGTATTAGCAACATTACATCACTGATTCTACAAGTGTCCCTACTTACAAATTTGGTTGCCTCTTCAAAGGCTTCAGTTGGTGACGTGCATCTGTCATTAGCTGACAATGTTGGATCTCAAAGAAACCCACACTCTAGCTTGACATCTGCATGATGTACTGCGTCACTGCTTTACATTGTTTGGACAAATGCTGCAACATATACAGTGTCAAATTCCATTATCTAGTAGAAATTTACAAAAGAATTTCAACACACAAGAAGCCCACATGTACAACTTGCTACCAACATGTCCAGAATTTCAGATACTTTTGGCGCTCCTCCACCAACAGCACATGTGGTACTACCTACTCCAAAGTTAATGACAGGAAAAGATGATTTGGCCCCAGAAGATATTTTTTAATGCAAGGATGCCTACTCAGTGAATTGACGATGCTGGCAACCTTCTACTCCAATGATCTCCATTCCTCACCTCCCCTGTCTGGTTCCATGTTTTGTTTAACACAGAATTATCATCACCTTTACTGTAAACCATGATTTGGCTGACAGTGTATGGCTGTATGTGAAATGGCCACTGCTCCTTGAGCCACCACCTGATTCATATCAGAGATTTGTCTTAGCTCAGAGTGCTACTACCACAGATATTGTCCCTACAATCTCAGTTTGCAAAGCCTACAACACAGATTGGCATTAGAATTATGTTGCCCATCTCTTTGGGCACCATGTATTGAAAAAATTAAGTAATCAAAAATATCACCTGGAAGAAATGTTTGTGGTGTAATATGTTCCTTGGCCCCCAAAATAATGTGGCTAAAGGGACTTTGGAGCAGAACAGAAGCTGCCATTGATAGATTGTAAATTTTGTTCTACACATGTTATGAAAGCAAAGGAGGTGGCCTGAGCAAAACGCTGATTGCACGGTTTGCAAAGGTCATATGTAATTTGTGTATATTACTACTATTGTTAGGAAGGTTGCCCATCAACACCAGCACTACCAGTGGTGCTAGAGCTGCGAAGAGTGGCAACCACATTCCTATCCATGATAATTTTTTTTCTATGGCTTGCCATATCCACCACACGAGCCATTTTTGGGTTTAGTAGTATACATTTTGGACAAAAGCATAACGTTTAATTTGTTTCAATAATAAATTAACTGTTTATATTAATGTTGAAGAAAAAAGGCCATGTGTGGGTGAGTCCAGCTGATGTAGCGAGAATCACTTCCCAAAAGCAAGCACGTGCAACTGCCCAATATACTCAAGTGATGTGTGTCACACTTCTAATTTTAGACTAATTGGAGCAATAAATAGGCCACATTAAATTATTTCAAGCAACGTACACACTTTTTGTTCAGGAGTTTGAAGTTTTTTTCATTAAAAAAATGCAATAATTTTTTTCTTAAAAAAAAGTCCATGCACTTTTATTAAATGGGATAGGACCAGAAAATTAAGGTAGAATCATATACTAATGGCAAGCACACATAACTAGCCTGTGATGCTTGCCACTATTTAGGGGAAGTATGGGCGGAAGAGTGGTCAGGAAAGCCGGGGTTAGTGCACAGGAGGACACGTATGAGTACAAGGAGTAAATAGAGGTGTAGTCAGGTCAATAACCATGGCTCAGAAATGCAGGAGAGGATGTAATAAGTTCAGGGAAAAAGCAGAGGCATGGTCAGGTCATGGTCTGAGGTCAAAAAGGCGGGAGGTCTTGACAGGAACAGGGAGCGGGCAGAGAGGAGTCAAATAACGGTCTGGGGTCAGAGAGCAAAAGATCAGGACACTAGCAGAGACACAAATAAACAGCACTAGGTTCTGGGCGAGCATGCTCAGTAAAAAAGCTTGAGCAGTTATCTGGGAGGTGGAACACCTGAGTAATAAGCACCAACATGAAATTCAGTGCTGTCCAACAAACTGCTAGGTCAGAAACTCAGGAGAGCGCAACAGAGCATCTCCAAAGGCAAGATGCTCTTCACAGAGAAATCATGACATAGTCACTGTATTCAGGGAGCATGTATATGAATTTAATATTAGACTATTGGTCCAATGAAGCGAACTCAAAAAATTATATGAAAATAATATGCTCTCTTTGGCAGGAAATCCTGTGAGCCACACCCTCTCAGTAAAGATGACAAATATTAGCACTGAATAAAAAGGCCTATATCTTTGAAACCATATGATGGATCTTTTTTTATATAAAGAAGAAGATGAAATTCCCAGGGGAGAAGTAGGACTAAAATAAGAAGTAAAAAGCTGGTCAATATTGATCTTGTAACAGATACTTAATACATCTTTAGTTCAGTCTTATATTAACTCTTTATTATTTCTGTACACAGTCTAGTCAGTCTTTCATTCACCATTATTAAGCATTTAACCTGTCAGTATATGCTTTACATTTGTTTTCATATGAAAAAGGAACTACCCAGCAGGATATGCACATATAAAGTAAAGGCAGTGCCACACTGGTGCTAGGATGGTGAATAAAATCAAACCTTCCTAGATTGTATATTACATTGCAGTAACATTTTTTATCAAAGTTACAGAAACAAGTGCGGCAGTTGATTGGCCTGCGCATTGGGGCTGGACTATGTGGGTCACTCAGGTGTTCCTTTATTATTCCTCCCCTGTGTTGTTTCATGACCTCTATGTAAAAAGATTCCCCGCATTGCCGCAAGTATAATTCTGGCCAGCGTGTGCTCAGTATACCCTTGAAGTATTTCAGTCATTTCAATTAAAAAAAAGCATGAAAAGTGTCCTCCTCTGAAGCATCATGGGAGCTGCTGTTGGGGGCAGAGTCTTCTCTTGTCTTGTGAACGCATTCGCTCCTGCAATGTTTACAAGTGTAGAGTATATAAAGCTATGTGCACATGCTGCGTTTTTTTGATGCTGCATTTTTGTGCGTTTTTGGCCGCTAAAAACACACAAAAACGGACCGCGAAAAATAAAATGCGGCAAAAAACGCATGCATTTTTACCGCGATTTGGTGCATTTTTGGTTGCGTTTTGCTGCGTTTTTTATCTCTGTGTTTTTCTGCATTTTTCCAATGCATTGCATGGGGGGGGGAACGCAGAAAAACGCAGGAAAGAATTGACATGTCCATTTTTTTTTTAAGCTCAAAAATGCAGCTTAAAAAAAAAGCTGTGTGCGGACAGCAAAAATGAAAACTCATAGACTTTGCTGGGGAAGCGAAGTCATGCAGTTTTGAGGCCAAAAATGCACCCGAAAAACGCGCAAAAACGCCGCGAAAAACGCACTGTGTGCACATAGCCTAAGGGGGAATGCACCTCCTTTAGAATGCGCTTCTGAGGCATCACAAGCTGGAGCACAGCCTCTTCAATAAGATGGCATAATAGGCAGTGGTATGCCCAGGTGCCGAATCTGGCATCATTTTACTGAAGTGACTGAAATACTTTAAGCGTATACTGCACACCCTAGCCATAATTATAATCGTAGCGATGGGGGGAATCTAGTTACACAGAGGCCATGAAACTACACAGAGGAGAAATAATAAAGGAAGATCTGACCAACAAAGTCCCGCCCAACGCACACGCCAATCAACTGCTGCACTGATTTCTGGAAATTTAATAAAACGTTTTACTGCAATGAAACATACAATCTGAAAAGTGAAGTTGTGATTTTATTTACCATCCTATGACCCTTAACTGTCAAGACATTAATTCTGTTCCAGTAAGGGGCTAAACCTTAAAGTGGCTTGTCAGAAATTGATCCTTGGGATAGGTTATTAATGTCTTATTGTGGGAGTGTAACACCCAACACCCAACACTCCCGCACTTCAGCTTTTCCCAGTGATGGTATTGCTCAGTTGCGGAGCTGCACATCTTAGGGTACCGTCACACTTTAGCGACGCTCCAGCGATCCCACCAGCGATCTGACCTGGTCAGGATCACTGGTGCATTGCTACATGGTCGCTGGTGAGCTGTCAATCAGTCAGATCTCACCAGTGACCAGTGACCAGCACCCAGCCAGCAGCGACATGTGGAAGCGACGCTGCACTTGGTAACTAAGATAAATATCGGGTAACCAATGGCTTGGTTACCCAATATTTACCTTTGTTACAAGCGCACACCACTTAGCGCTGGCTCCCTGCACTCCTAGCCACAGTACACATCGGGTTAATAAGCAAACCGCTGTGCTTGTTTACCCGATCTGTACTCCAGCTACATGTGCAGGGAGCTGGCACTGGCAGTCTGAGAGCTGCGTACGCTAATAACTAAGGTAAATATCGGGTAACCAAGAAAGGGCTTCCCTTGATTACCCGATATTTACCTTAGTTACAGCTTACCGCAGGCTGCCAGACGTCGGCTCCCTGCTCATGCAGATCGTTGCTCTCTCACTGTCACACACAGCGATGTGTGCTTCACAGCGGGAGAGCAACGTCTAAAAAATGAACAAGAGCAGTGTGTAACGAGCAGCGATCTCACAGCAGGGGCCAGATCACTGCTCAGTGTCACACAGAGCGAGATCGCTAATGAGGTCACTGCTGCGTCACAAAAATCGTGACTCAGCAGCGATCTCGATAGCGATCTCGCTATGTGTGAAGCACCCCTAAGTCCTTCAAATATAGTGGCCATAGCTGGGTACTGCATATCTACACCTAATTCAAATGAATATGCGGCGGATGGGCAGTACCTGGCCATGTCCATGCTAATAAATTACCATATTAGGTTCTGTTTTGCATAAAAATGTTTTGTTTGACATGTTTATATGCTATATTACATTTATGTACCTGCAAGGACCTTATGTGAAAGGACGTGTTGGCTGCCGTATTTGCTGATGCCGTTAGTCCCTACCAAGCTTGATGAAAACTAGGAAATATGATTTTTTTCTGACATTTTGCAAAAGGAAAATTTACCAAGCATCAAAATAAGCCCACACAGATTCAGAGAAGGCTCTGGAAAAAATGTTTAATTGAGAAACAAATAGTTGGCATTATTGAATAGTGTGAAGTGATCATGTGAGATGCCAAAGGAGCCTGCTCAGATTATGCGAGCAGAGTAGGCCTGGCAAAGTCAACTTGCAGTGTGCCAGGGAGCTGTAGTCAGCGTAGAGACATGAGAAGCAGTGTCGTAATGTTCAGTGGAGCCATTGGGAGACTGTCAGTGGACCAGAGTGAGAGACCGTAGGATTCAGAATAGTAAATTTTCCTGCATGGGATGTCTGGAATTTTGTCAATGAGATATAATCCAGTGAGTTGTGAGACAGATAGACATTCTGGGAGTTATTGATGCAGGATTGTGGGCTACAAAAGCTTAAGGCAAGAGAAAAAGAGAAAAAACAGTGGAGAACTGTTCATCTGTAATCGAGTAAGGTCTCATCAACAAAGTAGTGAAAGAGATAGAGATTAATCCTTCTTCCTATGTACAAATGAAGTGCATTGTAAACTGCAAATTGAGACTGAATCTTTGTATTGTCCCATGATTCATCATGTCCTGACCAATCACCTAATAAAGACCCTTGATTCTGTCCCTGACTTTGCTTTAGTTTCCCTCGCCTAATCTTTCTCCAATTGTTGACTGTTCTGGAAATATCTAAAAAGCTAGCTATATAATTTAGAATAGTTGGTGGCAGACATTTTAATATTAGCATATCCATTGACACTCCAAAATGGAAATCAATCTGATTTGCTATGAAACTCAAATCTAGGGAATTATTGAGGAGACCTCAATTTAGCAGATTAAATAATCAAAATAGGATCCTTTTGGATAGAATTGCAAACAAACATAAAGTGAATAATCAATCTAGGAGATATGCAAGCTGTGGGTAATTAAATATTCATGTGTGGAAGAAAGCATAACAGACTGATTATACAAGACTCATATTAGGCCAATTAGAAGTAGTGTTAAAAGAAAAAGTGAACGTAAATAAAACGCTGAAAAATCTAATAATGCTGGCTATTATTATATACTTTATTTAAGTATATTTACCTATATTGATTCCATGCTTTCAGGGATATGGAATGATATGGAGCTTGATTTTATACACTTGTGGTTTATGTGACACTTGCCCTCTCATAAATCTGTTTTTATAAACTTGGTGCGGACATTTTTATTTTAGATTTATCTTACTCTCAGGACACTACAACCTTGATTTTATTGCTACCATTTCAATTTAATCTTTTTGCATTTGTCATTACCTACTTTTTAATGTTTCAGCACTTATTAAAATATATCTGTATTAGGGAAAATGTATCTCTTTTTTTTTTAGCAGTATGTCTCTATAGAGCTAGCAATTATAAAAATGCAGTATTCATAGAATAACACCTTTGCTAGTCAGTGACTTTGTATCTTGTAACACATTGGGCTTAAGGGGGCTTTACACGTGTACCGCCCCGCGGGCTCAGCTGCGACCGCCGAGCTGCTCGGATCCGTGCTCGTACTGCGGGTGGTGGCTCGAGCTTCTCACGGACCCAGGGGTCACGTTGCTCTGCAAGGGAGTTGGCGCTACACGCGGGGATTTGGGTGTTTGATTTGGAATGACAGTTCGTGACGCCACTCACGGGTTGTGGTGATTGTGGACACCACCGCTGCGGTGAAGGTGCGGGGATCCCGGGAGCAGTGTAATGGCGCAGCCAGGTGTTGACCCCTCCGTGGGTAGGGGTTGTTGGTCCCGGGGCCCGATAGGCGAGGGTCGGGGTGCAGGGTGAAGTGTTGCGGTGCAGTGCGGTGCGATGCCTGATGGCACTGGTGTACTCACTCTGAAACAAGACACTGGAGTTGCTGGTAAACCAAACGGAGTGATGAACGGGACCCGCAGCCGACTGCAGCTTCTTCCAGACTAGGTTGGTGGTCCCCACCTTTCTCCTGCACCTCTGTGTAAATGTTTTGACTCCTGTGCCTAGACACCGGTAGTCCGCTCCCCGACTGGTATATGCCGGAGGAACCTGTTTGCCTGCAGACGCTGGCCCTTTGGGTCTCTATGCCTTGGCGGTGGCGTTACCCGGTATGGTTGGGCTGTTGTCTTCTAAAGGGATTTGTGTGGGGTAGGTCCTTAAGTCCAGCCTGCAATCAGTTGATTTGACTTGGCCCTGTCGTTTCAGGGCTTTGTGCTGCGTCTGAGTACCCTGCCTGGTGCTCTGGTATCCAGTTGGCTCCCCGGTTGGGTTCCGGTGGGCCACTACCCTGTCCCGGTCCCTTACGGTTCCACCGGTCATTTTCCCAATCTAATGCAGGCAGCTACCACCATCTGCCTCCTTGCCAATGGTGACTGGGCTCCAACCCAGCCACCGGTAGTTTTTGGCAGGCCTAAGCGCAGGTCTGCCTGTGAACTCAACCTCCCTCCTTCACTGTCAAAACTACTCTGCTTCTACTTGAACTTGATCTTGACTCCTCCAGAGCCTGAACTTGACTACTTAGGTTCCCGCCTCCAGGCCTGTGAACTCCTCAGTGGGCAGAGCCTACCGCCTAGCTCCACCCCCTGGTGTGGACATCAAACCTGGAGGGTGGTGACAAGGGTTTTGATTTGGCTGGTTCTTCCTAACTGGAAGGGGGGTGTGGTGTTGTGTGTGACTACCTGGGATGACCTGGATAGTCCAGGGCGTCACACACGCAATGACATACCTAACAATATGTCGTAGGGGTCACGGAATTCGTGACGCACATCCGGCGTCATTAGTAACGTCATTGCGTGTAACAGCTCTGTACGAGTGTTAACGATCAAAAATACTCACCTTATTGTTGATCGCTGACACGTCGTTCATTTTCAAAATCTCGTTGGTCATTGTGGACGTAGGTTGTTCTTCGTTCCTGAGGCAGCACACATCGATACGTGTGACACCCCAGGAACAATCAACAACAGCTTACCTGTGTCCTCCGGCAACGAGGTGGGCATGTCGATAATGCGGCTGCTCCCCGCCTTTCCGCTTTTATTGGATGCCTGCGGTGTGACGTCGCTGTGACGCTGCATGAACCGCCCCCTTAGAAAAGAGGCAGTTCGTCGGCCACAGCGACGTCGCTGGGAAGGTAAGTGCGTGTGACGGGGCCTAGCGATATTGTGCCCCACGGGCAGCGATTTGCCCGTGACGCACAAACGACGGGGTGGGTGCTTTCACGAGTGACATCGCTAATGATGTCGCTGCGTATAAAGCAGCCTTTATAGTTAAACTACAAATATCAGAAAGCGACACTGCCACTCATTGGGATACCTTGTCTATCAACTTGTATTGCTAATTGAGTAAATATGAGTGAAAAAATTAGAGTGATCCTCATCGGAGCTTCGGTTTGGTGCTGCTAGAACAAGCTTTTTGGATTTACAAGACCTAGGAGTGTCCTGCGCATGCGCCTGCAAAGGTTGTGGCCCATGGTAGCATGGAATCATGATTTTCAGTTACATGCACAGAACTCCCCGGGGCCTACTAAGCCCTCAAGGTAAGGTCCTGTGAATTTTAGTGCTGCTGACACCCATTCAAAGATGTGATGATGACCAGAAGGTGGCAGAAGAGGAGCAGAGGGGCTGGAGAGGTGAGTAGTGAGGTGAGTATGAGGATTTACTTTATTTCCTACAAAATATTTTTATTATGCTCAGAGGTCTTGGGAGACCCCAGAGCATTTTAAGGGACATGGAAAATAAGTTATATGTAAATGGATTTTCTAGTAAAATCAACATGCAACGAGGTGAATTCCAATTTTGCCAGATTTGCTCATCTCTATGATTAAAAGGACTTTGTTAGCACCAAATGACTGTTCAAACCAATTACAGGCACTGGATGCATCATGGCATCGCCATCATTTAAATACACCATCTCACCTGCTTGTTTTTTTGCTATTTCCACCCTATGAAGCCAGAGCTGTCAAGAGGGGAGGGTGATTGAGGGAAAACAAGTAAATGAACCATGGATATAAATGATGAGTTCCCCCATGATGCACCGAGCACCTGTACTTGGTTTGAACAGTCATTCTGTGCTGACAGTGTCCCTTTAAAAAATGTCATAAGTAATAAGTGGCACAGTGTGAACTAACTAAACAAAAGAAAATATACCGTCTTTTTTCAATAACACCTGTATGATACATCTGTTCCACATTTTCATCTCACTGGACTTTGTTAGATAAAGTAGATAAGTCACCATTAGTGACTCAGTGTGACTTACAGTTTTACTCAAGGGTTTTTTTTTTTAACTTTTTGAAACCTTATATGTTTTAAAGCATTGCTATAGCTACAGCCATAAAACTTTATTATATGTTAATTTATATTGTTATAGCATTAGTAAAAGCTTCCTTGACTACATTCCCATAATGAGCTTTTGGTGAGTTATTACAGTTTTATGTGCAGATTTTTCCTATTGAACTAGCATTAGTTGGAGAAAATTAAAAAATGTGTTTCTAGTGCATTTCCGCTGTGTAAATTCATCAAAAAATTAATCTACACCTAGGTATTTCAACAAAGTTTTGTCAAAGCCAAGTACAAAAATGGATCAAAAACAAAGCAGCTTTATTTAAAGCAAGAAATAATAATAGGATTCAAAAGAAGCAGCGTCAAAAACGTGATAAAAATGCATGTAAAAAAAAGCAATGAAAAAAACTCAAGTATCCTGATATACATAACAGGTGCAGAAATGGGGCAGAAATTGTGCAATATCAAATACTCCCCAAAAGCTCAACGTGGGAACATAGCCAAGGTCACGGTCACACATTTAGTATTTGTTCAGTATTTTACATCAGTATTCGTAAGCCAAAACCAGGAGTGGGTGAAAATGCAGAAGTGGTGCCTGTGTTTCTCTGATTGTTCCACTCCTGGTTTTGGCTTAGAAAAACTAAGATAAAAAACTCAAAAAATGCTCAATGTGTGAATATGGCCTATTAAAACATTTACATTTAACAACCACATTTAGGCAGTCTGGATTAACTCCTACACAATCACATGCAGCATGCAGAAGCACGTTAAAATTTTTTACACCGTAAAACATTTTAACAGACCTGTGGAGGGAACTGTCTCCCTTTTTGGTCAGGGTACATGACATAAGCAGCTTGTGTGTAGGCATAGCTTTTGAAGCGAGGTTTGGGAGGAGGTGAAGGGGTGTGCACACGTCCCTGTGCTACATTGACAGTGATCTGAGAAGAAGAGATGAGAGGACAAAAGGCACACACAGATTGGTAAAAGCATACAAACCAAGATTCATATATGTTTTAAATCCGTAATCCAGCAGCAAATCTCTTTTAATCCATTATATCCTTTAATATGATTTGACTTCTTTACTTTAAAGAAAATGAATGTTACATAATGTGTATACACCAGAAATACATACTTCTGAATTTAGAGCACAAATCATCATGGTTGAAATTTCCCAGATTCACATAAATATACTGTTACTATAGCAAAACTGCAAGGGAAAATATAGGGGAAAATATTTTTTTTAATTGTTGAAAACATATTTCTAAAATGATGGCTCAAATTCAAATAATATTTGAACAGTTTTCAACATTATGATAAATTGGTGTCAGAGAGTTGAATTTTAATTTATTTTACATGGAAAACATTGTGCTAACTATTGTATTATTATGTACTGTAGAAAAAAAACCTCAGAGGAATCCCTGACATTATGCTGTGTTTCACCTTGTTTATGAAGCACCAAAATATTCCACCTCTTTACAGAAACGAGGTATTACAATCTTAATTTTCGACACTGCAGGACACTCATACAAAACACATGGAGATCACACAAACTTAAAGCAAATGTTTACCTCTAGAAATGCGTCATTTATCCCATCATTTAAGACTTCTCAGCAGCTACAAGGTTAGTCTCAACAATTATGGTGGTGTAAAAGGTATTCAAAAAGGTCCCTTTTACCAGATTTTGAAATTAAATTGATCAAATCCTGTAATTGGAGCTGCGCCACTGATCAATTGAAGCTGGAACAGTTTTTACTGTACCTATCAAAGGGCATGCCTCTTGATTAGTAATGAGCGAGTATTATCACACTCGAGTGCTCGGTAAATGACCAGTTAAACGCTTAGAAAGGCTTGGCTCCTGTACCAAGTATAATGGAAGTAAATGGGAAACTCAAACAAAAATCCTTGAGTTCTTCATTTACTTCAATTATACTGTTGAGACTAGAGATGAGCGAACCGGTCCCGGTTCGGCTCGAGGCGGTTCGCCGAACGGGGGGTCTGGCTCGAGTTCGGCTCGTCGAACGTTCGACGAACCGAACTCGAGCCCATAGGAAACAATGGCAGGCAATCACAAACACAGTAAAACACCTAGAAAACACCCTCAAAGGTGTCCAAAAGGTGACAAACAACTCACAACACAACACAAACACATGGGAAAGTGACAAGGACATGTACTCATGCGAAAACAAAACAGCTGGACAAGGAAAAAGAGGAGGACACACAGATATAGGCATGGCACGCCCTTCTAAAGTCATGTAAAACACCGCAAGGTGACTCCAAGCGGAGTCTCCCTTTTTTCCAAAAATTGGGCCCCACACACCCACCCCTTCAGTGGCAGCAGTTGTGCCCCAGTTGTACACTTCACAGCTAGATTTGCATCAAGCACATTCAAAAATACGCCATTCTTATCCGTCCCCAGGATGACACCGGGGTAGGTAGCAAAGTCTTTCCTGATCCCAGCTCTGTTCATCTTGGCTTCTTTTAAAAACACAGCAAGCAAGGGTTACTCCAAGCGGAGTCTCCCTTTTTTCCAAAAATTGGGCCACACAGACACCCACCCCATCAGTGGCAGCACTTGGGCCCTAGTTGCAAACAGGATGTTTTGATTTGCATCAAGCACATTCAAAAATACGCTATTCTTAGCCGTCCCCAGGATGACACTGGGGTAGGTAGCAAAGTCTTTGCTGACCCATGACTTGTTCATCTTGGCTTCTTTTAAAAACAATGTAAGCAAGGGTTACTCCAAGCGGAGTCTCCCCTTTTTTCCAAAAATTGGGCCCCACACACACCCACCCATTCAGTGGCAGCAGTTGTGCCCCAGTTGTACACTTCACAGCTAGATTTGCATCAAGCACATTCAAAAATACGCCATTCTTATCCGTCCCCAGGATGACACCGGGGTAGGTAGCAAAGTCTTTCCTGATCCCAGCTCTGTTCATCTTGGCTTCTTTTAAAAACACAGCAAGCAAGGGTTACTCCAAGCGGAGTCTCCCTTTTTTCCAAAAATTGGGCCACACAGACACCCACCCCATCAGTGGCAGCACTTCGGCCCTAGTTGCAAACAGGATGTTTTGATTTGCATCAAGCACATTCAAAAATACGCTATTCTTATCCGTCCCCAGGATGACACCGGGGTAGGTAGCAAAGTCTTTCCTGATCCCAGCTCTGTTCATCTTGGCTTCTTTTAAAAACACAGCAAGCAAGGGTTACTCCAAGCGGAGTCTCCCTTTTTTCCAAAAATTGGGCCACACAGACACCCACCCCATCAGTGGCAGCACTTGGGCCCTAGTTGCAAACAGGATGTTTTGATTTGCATCAAGCACATTCAAAAATACGCTATTCTTATCCGTCCCCAGGATGACACCGGGGTAGGTAGCAAAGTCTTTCCTGATCCCAGCTCTGTTCATCTTGGCTTCTTTTAAAAACACAGCAAGCAAGGGTTACTCCAAGTGGAGTCTCCCTTTTTTCCAAAAATTGGGCCACACAGACACCCACCACATCAGTGGCAGCACTTGGGCCCTAGTTGCAAACAGGATGTTTTGATTTGCATCAAGCACATTCAAAAATACGCTATTCTTAGCCGTCCCCAGGATGACACCGGGGTAGGTAGCAAAGTCTTTCCTGATCCCAGCTCTGTTCATCTTGGCTTCTTTTAAAAACACAGCAAGCAAGGGTTACTCCAAGCGGAGTCTCCCTTTTTTCCAAAAATTGGGCCACACAGACACCCACCACATCAGTGGCAGCACTTGGGCCCTAGTTGCAAACAGGATGTTTTGATTTGCATCAAGCACATTCAAAAATACGCTATTCTTATCCGTCCCCAGGATGACACCGGGGTAGGTAGCAAAGTCTTTCCTGATCCCAGCTCTGTTCATCTTGGCTTCTTTTAAAAACACAGCAAGCAAGGGTTACTCCAAGCGGAGTCTCCCTTTTTTCCAAAAATTGGGCCACACAGACACCCACCCCATCAGTGGCAGCACTTGGGCCCTAGTTGCAAACAGGATGTTTTGATTTGCATCAAGCACATTCAAAAATACGCTATTCTTAGCCGTCCCCAGGATGACACTGGGGTAGGTAGCAAAGTCTTTGCTGACCCATGACTTGTTCATCTTGGCTTCTTTTAAAAACAATGTAAGCAAGGGTTACTCCAAGCGGAGTCTCCCCTTTTTTCCAAAAATTGGGCCCCACACACACCCACCCATTCAGTGGCAGCAGTTGTGCCCCAGTTGTACACTTCACAGCTAGATTTGCATCAAGCACATTCAAAAATACGCCATTCTTATCCGTCCCCAGGATGACACCGGGGTAGGTAGCAAAGTCTTTCCTGATCCCAGCTCTGTTCATCTTGGCTTCTTTTAAAAACACAGCAAGCAAGGGTTACTCCAAGCGGAGTCTCCCTTTTTTCCAAAAATTGGGCCACACAGACACCCACCCCATCAGTGGCAGCACTTCGGCCCTAGTTGCAAACAGGATGTTTTGATTTGCATCAAGCACATTCAAAAATACGCTATTCTTATCCGTCCCCAGGATGACACCGGGGTAGGTAGCAAAGTCTTTCCTGATCCCAGCTCTGTTCATCTTGGCTTCTTTTAAAAACACAGCAAGCAATGGTTACTCCAAGCGGAGTCTCCCTTTTTTCCAAAAATTGGGCCACACAGACACCCACCACATCAGTGGCAGCACTTGGGCCCTAGTTGCAAACAGGATGTTTTGATTTGCATCAAGCACATTCAAAAATACGCTATTCTTATCCGTCCCCAGGATGACACCGGGGTAGGTAGCAAAGTCTTTCCTGATCCCAGCTCTGTTCATCTTGGCTTCTTTTAAAAACACAGCAAGCAAGGGTTACTCCAAGCGGAGTCTCCCTTTTTTCCAAAAATTGGGCCACACAGACACCCACCCCATCAGTGGCAGCACTTGGGCCCTAGTTGCAAACAGGATGTTTTGATTTGCATCAAGCACATTCAAAAATACGCTATTCTTAGCCGTCCCCAGGATGACACTGGGGTAGGTAGCAAAGTCTTTGCTGACCCATGACTTGTTCATCTTGGCTTCTTTTAAAAACAATGTAAGCAAGGGTTACTCCAAGCGGAGTCTCCCCTTTTTTCCAAAAATTGGGCCCCACACACACCCACCCATTCAGTGGCAGCAGTTGTGCCCCAGTTGTACACTTCACAGCTAGATTTGCATCAAGCACATTCAAAAATACGCCATTCTTATCCGTCCCCAGGATGACACCGGGGTAGGTAGCAAAGTCTTTCCTGATCCCAGCTCTGTTCATCTTGGCTTCTTTTAAAAACACAGCAAGCAAGGGTTACTCCAAGCGGAGTCTCCCTTTTTTCCAAAAATTGGGCCACACAGACACCCACCCCATCAGTGGCAGCACTTCGGCCCTAGTTGCAAACAGGATGTTTTGATTTGCATCAAGCACATTCAAAAATACGCTATTCTTATCCGTCCCCAGGATGACACCGGGGTAGGTAGCAAAGTCTTTCCTGATCCCAGCTCTGTTCATCTTGGCTTCTTTTAAAAACACAGCAAGCAAGGGTTACTCCAAGCGGAGTCTCCCTTTTTTCCAAAAATTGGGCCACACAGACACCCACCACATCAGTGGCAGCACTTGGGCCCTAGTTGCAAACAGGATGTTTTGATTTGCATCAAGCACATTCAAAAATACGCTATTCTTATCCGTCCCCAGGATGACACCGGGGTAGGTAGCAAAGTCTTTCCTGATCCCAGCTCTGTTCATCTTGGCTTCTTTTAAAAACACAGCAAGCAAGGGTTACTCCAAGCGGAGTCTCCCTTTTTTCCAAAAATTGGGCCACACAGACACCCACCCCATCAGTGGCAGCACTTGGGCCCTAGTTGCAAACAGGATGTTTTGATTTGCATCAAGCACATTCAAAAATACGCTATTCTTAGCCGTCCCCAGGATGACACTGGGGTAGGTAGCAAAGTCTTTGCTGACCCATGACTTGTTCATCTTGGCTTCTTTTAAAAACAATGTAAGCAAGGGTTACTCCAAGCGGAGTCTCCCCTTTTTTCCAAAAATTGGGCCCCACACACACCCACCCATTCAGTGGCAGCAGTTGTGCCCCAGTTGTACACTTCACAGCTAGATTTGCATCAAGCACATTCAAAAATACGCCATTCTTATCCGTCCCCAGGATGACACCGGGGTAGGTAGCAAAGTCTTTCCTGATCCCAGCTCTGTTCATCTTGGCTTCTTTTAAAAACACAGCAAGCAAGGGTTACTCCAAGCGGAGTCTCCCTTTTTTCCAAAAATTGGGCCACACAGACACCCACCACATCAGTGGCAGCACTTGGGCCCTAGTTGCAAACAGGATGTTTTGATTTGCATCAAGCACATTCCAAATCCACAAGCATTTACTCTCCCCAGGATGACACAGGGGTAGTAAATTCCTTCTGGATCCATGACTTGTTCATTTTGATGAACGTCAGTCTGTCCACATTGTCACTGGACAGACGCGTGCGCTTATCTGTCAGCACACACCCAGCAGCACTGAATACACGTTCAGAGACAACGCTGGCAGCTGGACACGACAAAATCTCCAAGGCGTAACTGGAGAGCTCTGGCCATTTTTCTATGTTTGAAGCCCAAAAGGAGCAAGGCTCCAGTTGCACAGTCATGGCATCGATGTTCATTTGGAGATACTCCTGTATCATCCTCTCCAGCCGTTGAGTATGTGTCAGACTTGTTGTCTCTGGTGGCCTTGCAAAAGAGGGTCTAAAAAAATTATGAAAAGATTCCATAAAATTGCTGTTACCGGCACCAGAAAAGGTCCTACTGGTACGGGTAGACTGTTGAAGATGACGAGACCGTCCCATGTTTGTCAAGTTACAACTGGGAGATTCACTCCCTGCACCTGCACGGTTGTTTGGTGGAAAAGCCGAGCTAAGATCTAGTAACAGCTTCTGCTGATACTCCTGCATACGTGCGTCCCTTTCTATGGCTGGAATTATGTCACAAAATTTGGACTTGTACCGGGGATCTAATAGTGTGGCAATCCAGTAGTCATCATCACTTCTAATTTTGACAATACGACTGTCATGTTGGAGGTAGTGCAACAAAAAGGCACTCATGTGTCTTGCGCAGCCATGCGGACCAAGTCCATGCTGTGTTTGTGGCATAGAGGTGCTACCCGTTCTTTCTTCCTCTGACATCTGACCCCAACCTCTTTCAACTGAAATTTGACCAAGGTCTCCCTCATCCGCTGAGTCTTCCATGTCCATGGACAGTTCGTCCTCCATTTCTTCATGTTCTCCTGCACCTTGCTCAACATTTCGCCTGCTACTATGCGCCCTTGTCGATCCCTGTCCCCCATGGTCCCATGCCTGCTGCGTTGGTGATGATGAACGTCTGGACCTTCGTGATGTTGTTGTCCCTTGCGCATATGAATCCTCCTGTAGTTCCTCCCCTTCATGTTGTCCCACCCCCTGACTCCGAATAGTGTTTAGCGTGTGCTCCAGCATGTAAATGACTGGAATCGTCATGCTGATAATGGCATTGTCAGAGCTAAACATATTCGTCGCCATGTCGAAACTGTGCAGAAGGGTGCATAGGTCCTTGATCTGAGACCACTCCATCAGGGTGATCTGCCCCACCTCTGCATCTCGTTGGCCCAGGCTATACGTCATGACGTATTGCACCAGGGCTCTGCGGTGCTGCCACAGTCGCTGTAACATGTGGAGAGTTGAATTCCAGCGTGTCGCCACATCGCATTTCAGGCGATGAACCGGCAGGCCGAAAGACTTCTGGAGCGATGCAAGTCGCTCTGCTGCGGCGCTTGAACGGCGGAAGTGAGCTGACAGTTTTCGTGCCCTGTTCAGAAGGCCATCTAGGCCGGGATAGTGTGTTAAAAATTGCTGCACGACAAGGTTCAACACGTGAGCCATACAAGGTACGTGTGTCACCTTGCCCAGGCGAAGTGCCGCACCCAGGTTTGCAGCATTGTCGCACACGGCCTTACCAGGCTGCAGTTTGAGTGGAGACAACCATTTATTAAACTCGGACCGCAAAGCTGACCACAACTCCTCAGCTGTGTGACTCTTATTACCAAGACATGTCAAGCTAAAGACCGCCTGATGCCGTTGCGCTCTGCTGCCAGCATAGTAATGAGGGGTGCGTGATTCCTTCTGCGCAGTGAGAACGCTGGTGGCCTGACCAGGCAGGCTTGGGGCGGAGGTGGAGGACCCAGATGAGGTGGAGGATGCAGAAGCAGTGGCGGAACTTGGACAGACAGAGGATTGACACACAAGTCGTGGGGACGGCAAGACTTGTGCAGCAGACCCTTCACCATCTATCACCATAGTTACCCAGTGCCCAGTCAGCGACATGTAACGTCCCTGTCCATGCTTACTGGTCCAAGTATCGGTGGTGAAATGCACCCGTTCACACACAGAGTTTCTCAAGGAAGCGGTGATGTTGTGTGCGACATGCTGGTGTAGCGCGGGCACACCTTTCTTAGAGAAGTAGTGGCGACTAGGCATCTGGTACTGGGGCACAGCGACAGACATAAGGTCTCTAAAATCCTGTGTGTCCACTAGGCGGAAAGGCAGCATTTCGGTAGCCAACAGCTTACAGAGGGATAGAGTCAACCTCTTAGCTTTGTCATGGGTCGGAGGAAGTGGCCTTTTATTTGACCACATCTGAGGGACAGAGATCTGGCTGCTGTGTGTAGACGGTGTTGAGTAGGGTGTCCCTGGAAAAATGCAGGTTTGTGAGGAAAGTGCAGGCGGAGACATGATGTTGCCTTCATCCAACGTTGGTGCTATCGATGTCTGAGAGAGCTGTACACACTCACTTGTTTCCCCTTCCAAACCAACTGACGACCTTACAAGCAAACTGCCTGTTGCGGTTACAGTGGTGGAAGTTTTGCGTGGAAAAACAGGTGTGGCAGCTGTCCCCACAGTCCTAGAAGATGAAGAGCGCGCGGATGCAGTGGAAGGGGCGGGCGGTGGATGGTTCGCTCCACTAGGCCGCATTGCAGCACGGTGAGCTTCCCACCGGGACTTATGATATTTAGTCATGTGACGATTCATGGAAGAAGTTGTCAAACTGCTGAGGTTTTGACCTCTACTAACAGAATCATGACAAATGTTACATATCACATGAGTTGGGCGATCTTTTTCGATGTGAAAAAAGGACCAGGCTAGGCAAGGCTTAGAGGCCATGCGACCTGTTGATCCACCACGAATAATGCTCATAGGCAGAGTGGTGGCTGAGGATGCAGTTGTAGACGTGCTACCAGTGCTCCGACTCTGTCCAGGAAGGCGCAAGGTAACTTCGTCGTCGGTTGCATCCTCCTCCACCGCCTCTGTTGACCTCCTCGAGTGCCTGACTGGGGGTTGACAGTAGGTGGGATCTAGAACGTCATCATCAATTGTTGTGTTTGCACTCCCCTCCCCCTCAGACCGAGCCTCTTCTTGCCCTGAACGAATATTTAAGTTGTCATCCCAATCGGGTATCTGCGTCTCATCTTCATCAGTATGTTCCTCATTGTCTATAACCACAGGTGTTACAGTTTGTGACAAAGGGTCAACATTATGCTCAGAAACTTGGTCCTCACGGCCTGAATCTGAGTCACAAAGGTTCTGGGCATCACTGCAGACCATTTCCTGTTCTGTACTCACTGTAGCTTGGGAGCAGACCTCTGATTCCCAGGCTATAGTGTGACTGAACAGCTCTGCAGACTCAGCCATCTCAGTTCCACCATACTGTGCAGGGCTGATGGAGACTTCAGAGCTGGGAGAAAGCAAGTTTGATTGGGATGACAACTCAGAGGACTGGTGTTTTTTGGATGCGGTACTTGAAGTGGCAGAGAGGGCACTTGTTGGACCACTTGAGATCCATTCAAGCATTTTCCTTTTTTGCCCATCATCTACCTTTGTTCCTGTTGTTCGTGTCCGTAACAAAGGGAGCACATCGGATTGTCCACGGTAAGTAGTAGACATCTTACTTTTGCTGGTAGATGGTCTATCTTCAGCAGATGATAATGGAGCTTTGCCACCTTCCCCACGGACAAAACCTTTTTTGCCTTTTACACCACGCCTCTTCCCCTTTCCACCAGCATCTGTCATTTTGCCACTCATGTTGATTGCGACAAGATTGTGGACTGAAAATGTGGTAGTAAAAATTGAGAGGTGGTGAAGATTGCAGTGGTGGTCTAGCTTTATTAACAGCAGAATAATAAAGAATAAATATCCCTGACAATGCAACTTAGTTATAATTAGTTGGAGTGTGCAACGCAGGCAGACGTGCTGCAAATGTCTTTGCACTAGTGGGACTATAGCAAAGTCCAATAGCCACGTATAGGATGCCACTAGGTACACTGAGTGTTTGCTAGTATAATGGCTTGGTTAGAATGAGTTGTAGTGTGCAACGCAGGCAGACGCGCTCTGCAAATGTCTTTGCACTAGTGGGACTATAGCAAAGTCCAATAGCCACGTATAGGATGCCACTAGGTACACTGAGTGTTTGCTAGTATAATGGCTTGGTTAGAATGAGTTGTAGTGTGCAACGCAGGCAGACGCGCTCTGCAAATGTCTTTGCACTAGTGGGACTATAGCAAAGTCCAATAGCCACGTATAGGATGCCACTAGGTACACTGAGTGTTTGCTAGTATAATGGCTTGGTTAGAATGAGTTGTAGTGTGCAACGCAGGCAGACGCACTCTGCAAATGTCTTTGCACTAGTGGGACTATAGCAAAGTCCAATAGCCACGTATAGGATGCCACTAGGTACACTGAGTGTTTGCTAGTATAATGGCTTGGTTAGAATGAGTTGTAGTGTGCAATGCAGGCAGATGTGCTCTGCTAATGTCTTTGCACTAGTGGGACTATAGCAAAGTCCAATAGCCACGTATAGGATGCCACTAGGTACACTGAGTGTTTGCTAGTATAATGGCTTAGTTAAAATGAGTTTGAGTGTGCAATGCCGGCAGACGCGCTATGCAAATGTCTTTGCACTAGTGGGACTATAGCAAAGTCCAATAGCCACGTATAGGATGCCACTAGGTACACTGAGTGTTTGCTAGTATAATGGCTTGGTTAGAATGAGTTGTAGTGTGCAACGCAGGCAGACGCGCTCTGCAAATGTCTTTGCACTAGTGGGACTATAGCAAAGTCCAATAGCCACGTATAGGATGCCACTAGGTACACTGAGTGTTTGCTAGTATAATGGCTTGGTTAGAATGAGTTGTAGTGTGCAACGCAGGCAGACGCGCTCTGCAAATGTCTTTGCACTAGTGGGACTATAGCAAAGTCCAATAGCCACGTATAGGATGCCACTAGGTACACTGAGTGTTTGCTAGTATAATGGCTTGGTTAGAATGAGTTGTAGTGTGCAACGCAGGCAGACGCGCTCTGCAAATGTCTTTGCACTAGTGGGACTATAGCAAAGTCCAATAGCCACGTATAGGATGCCACTAGGTACACTGAGTGTTTGCTAGTATAATGGCTTGGTTAGAATGAGTTGTAGTGTGCAACGCAGGCAGACGCGCTCTGCAAATGTCTTTGCACTAGTGGGACTATAGCAAAGTCCAATAGCCACGTATAGGATGCCACTAGGTACACTGAGTGTTTGCTAGTATAATGGCTTGGTTAGAATGAGTTGTAGTGTGCAACGCAGGCAGACGCGCTCTGCAAATGTCTTTGCACTAGTGGGACTATAGCAAAGTCCAATAGCCACGTATAGGATGCCACTAGGTACACTGAGTGTTTGCTAGTATAATGGCTTGGTTAGAATGAGTTGTAGTGTGCAATGCAGGCAGATGTGCTCTGCTAATGTCTTTGCACTAGTGGGACTATAGCAAAGTCCAATAGCCACGTATAGGATGCCACTAGGTACACTGAGTGTTTGCTAGTATAATGGCTTAGTTAAAATGAGTTTGAGTGTGCAATGCCGGCAGACGCGCTATGCAAATGTCTTTGCACTAGTGGGACTATAGCAAAGTCCAATAGCCACGTATAGGATGCCACTAGGTACACTGAGTGTTTGCTAGTATAATGGCTTGGTTAGAATGAGTTGTAGTGTGCAACGCAGGCAGACGCGCTCTGCAAATGTCTTTGCACTAGTGGGACTATAGCAAAGTCCAATAGCCACGTATAGGATGCCACTAGGTACACTGAGTGTTTGCTAGTATAATGGCTTGGTTAGAATGAGTTGTAGTGTGCAACGCAGGCAGACGCGCTCTGCAAATGTCTTTGCACTAGTGGGACTATAGCAAAGTCCAATAGCCACGTATAGGATGCCACTAGGTACACTGAGTGTTTGCTAGTATAATGGCTTGGTTAGAATGAGTTGTAGTGTGCAACGCAGGCAGACGCGCTCTGCAAATGTCTTTGCACTAGTGGGACTATAGCAAAGTCCAATAGCCACGTATAGGATGCCACTAGGTACACTGAGTGTTTGCTAGTATAATGGCTTGGTTAGAATGAGTTGTAGTGTGCAACGCAGGCAGACGCGCTCTGCAAATGTCTTTGCACTAGTGGGACTATAGCAAAGTCCAATAGCCACGTATAGGATGCCACTAGGTACACTGAGTGTTTGCTAGTATAATGGCTTGGTTAGAATGAGTTGTAGTGTGCAACGCAGGCAGACGCGCTCTGCAAATGTCTTTGCACTAGTGGGACTATAGCAAAGTCCAATAGCCACGTATAGGATGCCACTAGGTACACTGAGTGTTTGCTAGTATAATGGCTTGGTTAGAATGAGTTGTAGTGTGCAACGCAGGCAGACGCGCTCTGCAAATGTCTTTGCACTAGTGGGACTATAGCAAAGTCCAATAGCCACGTATAGGATGCCACTAGGTACACTGAGTGTTTGCTAGTATAATGGCTTGGTTAGAATGAGTTGTAGTGTGCAACGCAGGCAGACGCGCTCTGCAAATGTCTTTGCACTAGTGGGACTATAGCAAAGTCCAATAGCCACGTATAGGATGCCACTAGGTACACTGAGTGTTTGCTAGTATAATGGCTTGGTTAGAATGAGTTGTAGTGTGCAACGCAGGCAGACGCGCTCTGCAAATGTCTTTGCACTAGTGGGACTATAGCAAAGTCCAATAGCCACGTATAGGATGCCACTAGGTACACTGAGTGTTTGCTAGTATAATGGCTTGGTTAGAATGAGTTGTAGTGTGCAACGCAGGCAGACGCGCTCTGCAAATGTCTTTGCACTAGTGGGACTATAGCAAAGTCCAATAGCCACGTATAGGATGCCACTAGGTACACTGAGTGTTTGCTAGTATAATGGCTTGGTTAGAATGAGTTGTAGTGTGCAACGCAGGCAGACGCGCTCTGCAAATGTCTTTGCACTAGTGGGACTATAGCAAAGTCCAATAGCCACGTATAGGATGCCACTAGGTACACTGAGTGTTTGCTAGTATAATGGCTTGGTTAGAATGAGTTGTAGTGTGCAACGCAGGCAGACGCGCTCTGCAAATGTCTTTGCACTAGTGGGACTATAGCAAAGTCCAATAGCCACGTATAGGATGCCACTAGGTACACTGAGTGTTTGCTAGTATAATGGCTTGGTTTTAATGAGTTGGAGTGTGCAATGCAGGCAGACGCGCTCTGCAAATGTCTTTGCACTAGTGGGACTATAGCAAAGTCCAATAGCCACGTATAGGATGCCACTAGGTACACTGAGTGTTTGCTAGTATAATGGCTTGGTTAGAATGAGTTGTAGTGTGCAATGCAGGCAGACGCGCTCTGCAAATGTCTTTGCACTAGTGGGACTATAGCAAAGTCCAATAGCCACGTATAGGATGCCACTAGGTACACTGAGTGTTTGCTAGTATAATGGCTTGTTTAGAATGAGTTGTAGTGTGCAATGCAGGCAGACGCGCTCTGCAAATGTCTTTGCACTAGTGGGACTATAGCAAAGTCCAATAGCCACGTATAGGATGCCACTAGGTACACTGAGTGTTTGCTAGTATAATGGCTTAGTTATCAGTTGGAGTGTGCAGAGGACAAGAGGGTACAGTGGCAGGATTGTGGTGCTCTGGGTAGAGGAATGGAAGCCTGCCTTTCTATTCCCTCCTAATGGTGAAATGCAGGTAGGAAATCCCTGACCTGGGCTACACAGACGCTGTTGCTGTTTGCAGGACCTGTCACCTATGGCTCTCTGACCCTGCCGGTTGGAGCCCTTAAAAGGACTGCTATAAAGTGCTCTCCCTAAGCTGTCTAACGCTGTGTATGCAGCGCATACAGCTGTATCGGCTATAGGACTCAGGAAGACGGAGCTGCGACAGTGATGTCTGACACCAAAGACGCAGAAGGCAGATAATGGCGTCCGTGAAGAAAATGTCCGGTTTTATAATGCAGGGACATGTGACATGCAGATCCTATCACACATGCCGTTGCTTCTCTGGCTCAAAGTCCACTTAGCTGTGTGTGTGTCTGGGATTGGCTGACATGCTGGCCCGCCCCACAAGACGCGCGCACTTAGGGAAGGAAGACAAGAAAAAAAAAAAAAAAAAATGGCGATCGCCATTATAGAAACAGCAGTGATCTGAAGGCGCTGTTCACGCACACTATACACTGAAATGTGATAATAGTTTGATTCACAGAGTGACTTACACTATTACAGCAGAAACCAAGCTATGATTTAGCTGTTTTTTGGCTGCTAGAACCGTTCTCGAACGTTTCTAGAACTACCGAGCTTTTGCAAAAAGCTCGAGTTCTAGTTCGATCTAGAACATGCCCCAAAATCACTCGAGCCGCGAACTGGAGAACCACGAACCACGAACCGCGCTCAACTCTAGTTGAGACGTCCGAGCATCCAACTGCTCGATACAAGTACCAAGCATGGTAATGCTCACTCACTACTACTCCCGATGATAAAAGAGAGCTCACTATGCAATTTTTCTGTTCAACCAAATGAAGCTTACTGTGTTCTCCCTTCACTTTCTACTGCATAGGACTAGAGTTGAGGGAACCTGAAGTATGAACTCAGACTTTTCCAAGAAAACAAAGTTCCGGTGCTTTATGAATGCAAACAACTCATGCAAGCATCGCTGTGCTCAGGTATGCACTGTCCTTGGCCCAGTTCGAGTCGCTTGCAGTGTCTGAATGGCTCACACTCTGGGTAACAACAGTATGATCAGATGTAGTGTGCACCCCCCCCAAAAAAATGGAAAAATTGCCACCCATCCTCCCAGGGAAGTTTTCTGTTTATGGCTATCTGCTTGTGGATGTAGATCTGAACTGCCAATCACTGACTTCAAATGAAGTTCAGGTCAAATCCGGGTCCAAAACTGAACTTTAGAAAAGTTAATCTGGACCAGCAGAACCGGAACTTCTACTTGTCTGCTCATCTCTATATAGGACAGCACTAGTGTGCAGGAGAAAAGAAGCCTTAGGCACTGAAAAGTCAATTTAATATTATGTATCTTATCAGAGAAATATGCAATTTTTAACCTTCTCACTTCATCCTTAACTCATCATTCACTCTAAAAAAACAGCTAAAAACTGTCTATCTTAAAACTTGACAAGTTAACAGTTCAATTAAGTGTAAGAGTGCAGTTGTCAATTAAAGTCTATGAAGAAGGAAAAGACAGATCAAGATTTTGGGCTGCACTAACTAAAATTTAAATCCTTTATCTAATAATATAAAGGAGCAGTTTTTATACTACAAGGTAATTCCACGTTGGACTAGTGTCTTCTAAAGTATTACAAAGAAATGTAGACTGATGATCTTCATTTTCCTTAGCTCAGCCCAAAATCATGAAATCCTTTTTCCTTCAAGCACCCTGGTGGAGTAGCAACCATGGGGTAGCAGCAACAGTTATTGATCTTTCACAACTCCTGCAGGTGAGCATATTACCTGGAGGCATTATACCTTTTTATAAACTTTTCACCCTATGGTCTGGTGTGCTGTGTCATGATGTTTTATCAAAGTCTATGAAGAGGAAGAAAAGGAAGGCGACAATGGAAAGAACATGCACATTACATTGCTCAGAGCTGTTATATAATATCATCTAGACTACTGTATATTATACTCCATGCTTCTTCATGATTACAAAAAGAAAGAAGAGCAGAAATCACTCTGTTAATGTATCTGGAAGACATCATATAAACTAGTCTCAGCTCATTAGCTCAGAGATAACTAAAAAGTAAAGCTATGCAAATACTAGTGATGAGCGAGTGTAATCGTTACTATTTGCTACTCACACACATAGTATGGTATTCTGGGTATTTGTTATATTGCGAGTTTTTATGTATTCACCTCGCTATATTCAGATGTCTCACCCAGCCATTTTGGCACCTGATTTGTAGCCAGTAAACATGCTAGGCTTCTTAATCACAGTAATGTCGCAGCCAACTTTGTTGTGGGATTACTGTGATTGGCTGGCCATGCATCATTTTGCGCACACTGCGTCCGGAGCCAATGTTGTATGCGTATAGGGATAGAGCGAGCAGCTACAAGGGAGAATGTAGGCCTATTAATAACACAAAAAGCCATTTTCAAGGCTGGCTGAAGTGTATAGGTCAGTGTAGCATACAAAGGGACAGATTTTCGAGCAGGGACAGAGTTTAAAGCAGCGAGTAATCACCTCCATAGTACCGTCCAGAATATAATAGCTCTTTTAAGAGCTGAAACCACTGAACAAGGTCATAGCCGGGAGGGAGAGATTGAGGATTAGGTAGAGAATCTCGACCTGTTTCCACAATATTTAGGGGTTCACAGCCTGCCTTGTGCCGTCCGTCCACATCAGTCACATTAATATATTCCTAGTGGCCTTTGCAAATAGTTACAAAGCAATACTCTAGCATTTACTGCTGCCTAATACTAAACACACCGTTTCTGTTTCCACAATATATAGGGGTTCAAAGCCTGACTTGTGCCATCCGTCCACATGAGCCACATTAATTCATTGCTAGTGGCTTTTGTAAATAGTTACAAACCTGTACTCTAGCATTTACTGCTGCCAGATACATTAAACACATCATTCCTGTTCACATCAGCGTAGTTAATACGTTGCTAGTGGCCTTTGCAAATAATTACAAAGCAGTACTCTAGCATTTATTGCTGCCTAATACTAAACACACCGCTCCTGTTTCCACAAGATTTATGGGTTCACAGTCTGACTTGCGCCCTCCGTCCACATCAGCCTAGTTAATACATTGCTTGTGACTAGAGATGAGCGAACCGGTCGCGGTTCGGCTCGAGGTTGGTTCGCCGAACGGACCTCCCGTTCGAGTTCGGTTCGTCGAACGTTCGAC
Source organism: Anomaloglossus baeobatrachus (assembly GCF_048569485.1). Lineage (NCBI taxonomy): Eukaryota > Metazoa > Chordata > Amphibia > Anura > Aromobatidae > Anomaloglossus > Anomaloglossus baeobatrachus. The sequence continues at coordinate 501,707,672 of NC_134354.1, forward strand.
GAACCGAACTCGAACTGCATAGGAAACAATGGCAGGCAATCACAAACACAGAAAAACACCTAGAAAACACCCTCAAAGGTGTCCTAAAGGTGACAAACAACTCAAACACATTGGAAAGTGACAAGGACATATACTCATGCGAAAACAAAACAGCTGGACAAGGAAAAAGAGGAGGACACACAGATATAGGCATGGCACGCCCTTCTAAAATCATGTAAAACACCGCAAGGTGACTCCAAGCGGAGTCTCCCTTTTTTCCAAAAATTGGGCCACACACACACCCACCCCTTCAGTAGTAGCACTTGTGCCCCAGTTGCACACTTCACAGCTAGATTTGCATCAAGCACATTGAAAAATACGCCATAATTAACCGTCCCCAGGATGACACCAGGGTAGGTAGCTAAGTCTTTCCTGATCCCAGCTCTGTTCATCTTGGCTTCTTTTAAAAACACATCAAGCAAGGGTTACTCCAAGCGGAGTCTCCCTTTTTTCCAAAAATTGGGCCCCACACACACCCACCCCTTCAGTGGCAGCAGTTGTGCCCTAGTTGTACACTTCACAGCTACATTTGCATCAAGCACATTCAAAAATACGCCATTCTTATCCATCCCCAGGATGACACCGGGGTAGGTAGCAAAGTCTTTGCTGACCCATGACTTGTTCATCTTGGCTTCTTTTAAAAACAATGTAAGCAAGGGTTACTCCAAGCGGAGTCTCCCTTTTTTCCAAAAATTGGGCCCCACACACCCACCCATTCAGTGGCAGCAGTTGTGCCCCAGTTGTACACTTCACAGCTAGATTTGCATCAAGCACATTCAAAAATACGCCATTCTTATCCATCCCCAGGATGACACCGGGGTAGGTAGCAAAGTCTTTGCTGACCCATGACTTGTTCATCTTGGCTTCTTTTAAAAACAATGTAAGCAAGGGTTACTCCAAGCGGAGTCTCCCTTTTTTCCAAAAATTGGGCCCCACACACCCACCCATTCAGTGGCAGCAGTTGTGCCCCAGTTGTACACTTCACAGCTACATTTGCATCAAGCACATTCAAAAATATGCCATTCTTATCCGTCCCCAGGATGACACCGGGGTAGGTAGCAAAGTCTTTCCTGATCCCAGCTCTGTTCATCTTGGCTTCTTTTAAAAACACATCAAGCAAGGGTTACTCCAAGCGGAGTCTCCCTTTTTTTCCAAAAATTGGGCCCCACACACCCACCCATTCAGTGGCAGCAGTTGTGCCACAGTTGTACACTTCACAGCTACATTTGCATCAAGCACATTCAAAAATACGCCATTCTTATCCGTCCCCAGGATGACACCAGGGTAGGTAGCTAAGTCTTTCCTGATCCCAGCTCTGTTCATCTTGGCTTCTTTTAAAAACAATGTAAGCAAGGGTTACTCCAAGCGGAGTCTCCCTTTTTTCCAAAAATTGGGCCCCACACACACCCACCCCTTCAGTGGCAGCAGTTGTGCCCTAGTTGTACACTTCACAGCTACATTTGCATCAAGCACATTCAAAAATACGCCATTCTTATCCATCCCCAGGATGACACCGGGGTAGGTAGCAAAGTCTTTGCTGACCCATGACTTGTTCATCTTGGCTTCTTTTAAAAACAATGTAAGCAAGGGTTACTCCAAGCGGAGTCTCCCTTTTTTCCAAAAATTGGGCCCCACACACCCACCCATTCAGTGGCAGCAGTTGTGCCCCAGTTGTACACTTCACAGCTAGATTTGCATCAAGCACATTCAAAAATACGCCATTCTTATCCATCCCCAGGATGACACCGGGGTAGGTAGCAAAGTCTTTGCTGACCCATGACTTGTTCATCTTGGCTTCTTTTAAAAACAATGTAAGCAAGGGTTACTCCAAGCGGAGTCTCCCTTTTTTCCAAAAATTGGGCCCCACACACCCACCCATTCAGTGGCAGCAGTTGTGCCCCAGTTGTACACTTCACAGCTACATTTGCATCAAGCACATTCAAAAATACGCCATTCTTATCCGTCCCCAGGATGACACCGGGGTAGGTAGCAAAGTCTTTCCTGATCCCAGCTCTGTTCATCTTGGCTTCTTTTAAAAACACATCAAGCAAGGGTTACTCCAAGCGGAGTCTCCCTTTTTTTCCAAAAATTGGGCCCCACACACCCACCCATTCAGTGGCAGCAGTTGTGCCCCAGTTGTACACTTCACAGCTACATTTGCATCAAGCACATTCAAAAATACGCCATTCTTATCCGTCCCCAGGATGACACCAGGGTAGGTAGCTAAGTCTTTCCTGATCCCAGCTCTGTTCATCTTGGCTTCTTTTAAAAACAATGTAAGCAAGGGTTACTCCAAGCGGAGTCTCCCTTTTTTCCAAAAATTGGGCCCCACACACACCCACCCCTTCAGTGGCAGCAGTTGTGCCCTAGTTGTACACTTCACAGCTACATTTGCATCAAGCACATTCAAAAATACGCCATTCTTATCCATCCCCAGGATGACACCGGGGTAGGTAGCAAAGTCTTTGCTGACCCATGACTTGTTCATCTTGGCTTCTTTTAAAAACAATGTAAGCAAGGGTTACTCCAAGCGGAGTCTCCCTTTTTTCCAAAAATTGGGCCCCACACACCCACCCATTCAGTGGCAGCAGTTGTGCCCCAGTTGTACACTTCACAGCTAGATTTGCATCAAGCACATTCAAAAATACGCCATTCTTATCCATCCCCAGGATGACACCGGGGTAGGTAGCAAAGTCTTTGCTGACCCATGACTTGTTCATCTTGGCTTCTTTTAAAAACAATGTAAGCAAGGGTTACTCCAATCGGAGTCTCCCTTTTTTCCAAAAATTGGGCCCCACACACCCACCCATTCAGTGGCAGCAGTTGTGCCCCAGTTGTACACTTCACAGCTACATTTGCATCAAGCACATTCAAAAATACGCCATTCTTATCCGTCCCCAGGATGACACCGGGGTAGGTAGCAAAGTCTTTCCTGATCCCAGCTCTGTTCATCTTGGCTTCTTTTAAAAACACATCAAGCAAGGGTTACTCCAAGCGGAGTCTCCCTTTTTTTCCAAAAATTGGGCCCCACACACCCACCCATTCAGTGGCAGCAGTTGTGCCACAGTTGTACACTTCACAGCTACATTTGCATCAAGCACATTCAAAAATACGCCATTCTTATCCGTCCCCAGGATGACACCAGGGTAGGTAGCTAAGTCTTTCCTGATCCCAGCTCTGTTCATCTTGGCTTCTTTTAAAAACAATGTAAGCAAGGGTTACTCCAAGCGGAGTCTCCCTTTTTTCCAAAAATTGGGCCCCACACACACCCACCCCTTCAGTGGCAGCAGTTGTGCCCTAGTTGTACACTTCACAGCTACATTTGCATCAAGCACATTCAAAAATACGCCATTCTTATCCATCCCCAGGATGACACCGGGGTAGGTAGCAAAGTCTTTGCTGACCCATGACTTGTTCATCTTGGCTTCTTTTAAAAACAATGTAAGCAAGGGTTACTCCAAGCGGAGTCTCCCTTTTTTCCAAAAATTGGGCCCCACACACCCACCCATTCAGTGGCAGCAGTTGTGCCCCAGTTGTACACTTCACAGCTAGATTTGCATCAAGCACATTCAAAAATACGCCATTCTTATCCATCCCCAGGATGACACCGGGGTAGGTAGCAAAGTCTTTGCTGACCCATGACTTGTTCATCTTGGCTTCTTTTAAAAACAATGTAAGCAAGGGTTACTCCAATCGGAGTCTCCCTTTTTTCCAAAAATTGGGCCCCACACACCCACCCATTCAGTGGCAGCAGTTGTGCCCCAGTTGTACACTTCACAGCTACATTTGCATCAAGCACATTCAAAAATACGCCATTCTTATCCGTCCCCAGGATGACACCGGGGTAGGTAGCAAAGTCTTTCCTGATCCCAGCTCTGTTCATCTTGGCTTCTTTTAAAAACACATCAAGCAAGGGTTACTCCAAGCGGAGTCTCCCTTTTTTTCCAAAAATTGGGCCCCACACACCCACCCATTCAGTGGCAGCAGTTGTGCCACAGTTGTACACTTCACAGCTACATTTGCATCAAGCACATTCAAAAATACGCCATTCTTATCCGTCCCCAGGATGACACCGGGGTAGGTAGCAAAGTCTTTCCTGATCCCAGCTCTGTTCATCTTGGCTTCTTTTAAAAACACATCAAGCAAGGGTTACTCCAAGCGGAGTCTCCCTTTTTTTCCAAAAATTGGGCCCCACACACCCACCCATTCAGTGGCAGCAGTTGTGCCCTAGTTGTACACTTCACAGCTACATTTGCATCAAGCACATTCAAAAATACGCCATTCTTATCCGTCCCCAGGATGACACCGGGGTAGGTAGCAAAGTCTTTGCTGACCCATGACTTGTTCATCTTGGCTTCTTTTAAAAACAATGTAAGCAAGGGTTACTCCAAGCGAAGTCTCCCTTTTTTCCAAAAATTGGGCCCCACACACCCACCCATTCAGTGGCAGCAGTTGTGCCCCAGTTGTACACTTCACAGCTAGATTTGCATCAAGCACATTCAAAAATACGCCATTCTTATCCATCCCCAGGATGACACCGGGGTAGGTAGCAAAGTCTTTGCTGACCCATGACTTGTTCATCTTGGCTTCTTTTAAAAACAATGTAAGCAAGGGTTACTCCAAGCGGAGTCTCCCTTTTTTCCAAAAATTGGGCCCCACACACCCACCCATTCAGTGGCAGCAGTTGTGCCCCAGTTGTACACTTCACAGCTAGATTTGCATCAAGCACATTCAAAAATACGCCATTCTTATCCATCCCCAGGATGACACCGGGGTAGGTAGCAAAGTCTTTGCTGACGCATGACTTGTTCATCTTGGCTTCTTTTAAAAACAATGTAAGCAAGGGTTACTCCAAGCGGAGTCTCCCTTTTTTCCAAAAATTGGGCCCCACACACCCACCCATTCAGTGGCAGCAGTTGTGCCCCAGTTGTACACTTCACAGCTAGATTTGCATCAAGCACATTCAAAAATACGCCATTCTTATCCATCCCCAGGATGACACCGGGGTAGGTAGCAAAGTCTTTCCTGATCCCAGCTCTGTTCATCTTGGCTTCTTTTAAAAACACATCAAGCAAGGGTTACTCCAAGCGGAGTCTCCCTTTTTTTCCAAAAATTGGGCCCCACACACCCACCCATTCAGTGGCAGCAGTTGTGCCCCAGTTGTACACTTCACAGCTACATTTGCATCAAGCACATTCAAAAATACGCCATTCTTATCCGTCCCCAGGATGACACCAGGGTAGGTAGCTAAGTCTTTCCTGATCCCAGCTCTGTTCATCTTGGCTTCTTTTAAAAACAATGTAAGCAAGGGTTACTCCAAGCGGAGTCTCCCTTTTTTCCAAAAATTGGGCCCCACACACACCCACCCCTTCAGTGGCAGCAGTTGTGCCCTAGTTGTACACTTCACAGCTACATTTGCATCAAGCACATTCAAAAATACGCCATTCTTATCCATCCCCAGGATGACACCGGGGTAGGTAGCAAAGTCTTTGATGACCCATGACTTGTTCATCTTGGCTTCTTTTAAAAACAATGCATGCAAGGGTTACTCCAAGCGGAGTCTCCCTTTTTTCCAAAAATTGGGCCCCACACACCCACCCATTCAGTGGCAGCAGTTGTGCCCCAGTTGTACACTTCACAGCTAGATTTGCATCAAGCACATTCAAAAATACGCCATTCTTATCCGTCCCCAGGATGACACCAGGGTAGGTAGCTAAGTCTTTCCTGATCCCAGCTCTGTTCATCTTGGCTTCTTTTAAAAACAATGTAAGCAAGGGTTACTCCAAGCGGAGTCTCCCTTTTTTTCAAAAAATTGTGCCCCACACACACCCACCCATTCAGTGGCAGCACTTGTGCCCTAGTTGTACACTTCACAGCTAGATTTGCATCAAGCACATTCAAAATCCACAAGCATTTACTCTCCCCAGGACGACACAGGGGTTGTAAATTCCTTCTGGATCCATGACTTGTTCATTTTGATGAACGTCAGTCTGTCCACATTGTCACTGGACAGACGCGTGCGCTTATCTGTCAGCACACACCCAGCAGCACTGAAGACACGTTCAGAGACAACGCTGGCAGCTGGACACGACAAAATCTCCAAGGCGTAAGTTGCGAGCTCTGGCCATTTTTCTAGGTTTGAAGCCCAAAAGGAGCAAGGCTCCAGTTGCACAGTCATGGCATCGATGTTCATTTGGAGATACTCCTGTATCATCCTCTCCAGCCGTTGACTATGTGTCAGACTTGTTGTCTCTGGTGGCCTTGCAAAGGAGGGTTTAAAAAAATTATGAAAAGATTCCATAAAATTGCTGTTACCAGCACCAGATACGGTCCTACTGGTACGTGTAGACTGTTGAAGATGACGAGACCGTCCCATGTTTGTCAAGTTACAACTGGGAGATTCACTCCCTGCACCTGCACGGTTGTTTGGTGGAAAAGCAGATCTAAGATCGAGTAACAGCTTCTGCTGATACTCCTGCATACGTGCGTCCCTTTCTATGGCTGGAATTATGTCACAAAATTTGGACTTGTACCGGGGATCTAATAGTGTGGCAAGCCAGTAGTCATCATCACTTCTAATTTTGACAATACGAGGGTCATGTTGGAGGTAGTGCAACAAGAAGGCACTCATGTGTCTTGCGCAGCCATGTGGACCAAGTCCACGCTGTGTTTGTGGCATAGAGGTGCTAACCGTTCTTTCTTCCTCTGACATCTCCCCCCAACCTCTTTCAACTGAAATTTGACCAAGGTCTCCCTCATCTGCTGAGTCTTCCATGTCCATGGACAGTTCGTCCTCCATTTCTTCATGTCCTCCTGCACCTTCCTCAACATCTCGCCTGCTACCATGCGCCCTTGTTGATCCCTGTACCCCATGCTCCCATGCCTGGCGCCTTGGTGATGATGAACGTCTGGACCTTGGTGATGTTGTTGTGTCTTGCGCATATGAATCCTCCTGTAGCTCATCCCCTTCCTGTTGTCCCACCCCCTTACTCCGAATAGTGTTTAGCGTGTGTTCCAGCATGTAAATGACTGGAATCGTCATGCTGATAATGGCATTGTCAGCGCTAAACATATTCGTCGCCATGTCGAAACTGTGCAGAAGGGTGCATAGGTCCTTGATCTGAGACCACTCCATCAGGGTGATCTGCCCCACCCCTGCATCTCGTTGGCCCAGGCTATACGTCATGACGTATTGCACCAGGGCACGGCGGTGCTGCCACAGTCGCTGTAACATGTGGAGAGTTGAATTCCAGCGTGTCGCCACATCGCATTTCAGGCGATGAACCGGCAGGCCGAAAGACTTCTGGAGCGATGCAAGTCGCTCAGCTGCGGCGCTTGAACGGCGGAAGTGAGCAGACAGTTTTCGTGCCCTGTTCAGAAGGCCATCTAGGCCGGGATACTGTGTTAAAAATTGCTGCACGACAAGGTTCAACACGTGAGCCATACAAGGTACGTGTGTCACCTTGCCCAGGCGAAGGGCCGCACCCAGGTTTGCAGCATTGTCGCACACGGCCTTACCAGGCTGCAGGTTGAGTGGAGACAACCATTTATTAAACTCGGACCGCAGAGCTGACCACAACTCCTCAGCTGTGTGACTCTTATTCCCAAGACATGTCAAGCTAAAGACCGCCTGATGCCGTTGCGCTCTGCTGCCAGCATAGTAATGAGGGGTGCGTGATTCCTTCTGCGCAGTGAGAACGCTGGTGGCCTGACCAGGCAGGCTTGGGGCGGAGGTGGAGGACCCAGATGAGGTGGAGGATGCAGAAGCAGTGGCGGAACTTGGACAGACAGAGGATTGACACACAAGTCGTGGGGACGGCAAGACTTGTGCAGCAGACCCTTCACCATCTATCACCATAGTTACCCAGTGCCCAGTCAGCGACATGTAACGTCCCTGTCCATGCTTACTGGTCCAAGTATCGGTGGTGAAATGCACCCGTTCACACACAGAGTTTCTCAAGGAAGCGGTGATGTTGTGTGCGACATGCTGGTGTAGCGCGGGCACACCTTTCTTAGAGAAGTAGTGGCGACTAGGCATCTGCTACTGGGGCACAGCGACAGACATAAGGTCTCTAAAATCCTGTGTGTCCACTAGACGGAAAGGCAGCATTTCGGTAGCCAACAGCTTACAGAGGGATAGAGTCAACCTCTTAGCTTTGTCATGGGTCGGAGGAAGTGGCCTTTTATTTGACCACATCTGAGGGACAGAGATCTGGCTGCTGTGTGTAGACGGTGTTGAGTAGGGTGTCCCTGGAAAAATGCAGGTTTGTGAGGAAAGTGCAGGCGGAGACATGATGTTGCCTTCATCCAACGTTGGTGCTATCGATGTCTGAGAGAGCTGTACACACTCACTTGTTTCCCCTTCCAAACCAACTGACGACCTTACAAGCAAACTGCCTGTTGCGGTTACAGTGGTGGAAGTTTTGCGTGGAAAAACAGGTGTGACAGCTGTCCCCACAGTCCTAGAAGATGAAGAGCGCGCGGATGCACTGGAAGGGGCGGGCGGTGGATGGTTCGCTCCGCTAGGCCGCATTGCAGCACGGTGAGCTTCCCACCGGGACTTATGATATTTAGTCATGTGACAATTCATGGAAGAAGTTGTCAAACTGCTGAGGTTTTGACCTCTACTAACAGAATCATGACAAATGTTACATATCACATGAGTTGGGCGATCTTTTTCGATGTGAAAAAAGGACCAGGCTAGGCAAGGCTTAGAGGCCATGCGACCTGTTGATCCACCCCGAATAATGCTCATAGGCAGAGTGGTGGCTGAGGATGCAGTTGTAGACGTGCTACCAGTGCTCCGACTCTGTCCAGGAAGGCGCAAGGTAACTTCGTCGTCGGTTGCATCCTCCTCCACCGCCTCTGTTGACCTCCTCGAGTGCCTGACTGGGGGTTGACAGTAGGTGGGATCTAGAACGTCATCATCAATTGTTGTGTTTGCACTCCCCTCCCCCTCAGACCGAGCCTCTTCTTGCCCTGACCGAATATTTAAGTTGTCATCCCAATCGGGTATCTGCGTCTCATCTTCATCAGTATGTTCCTCATTGTCTATAACCACAGGTGTTACAGTTTGTGACAAAGGGTCAACATTATGCTCAGAAACTTGGTCCTCACGGCCTGAATCAGAGTCACAAAGGTTCTGGGCATCACTGCAGACCATTTCCTGTTCTGTACTCACTGTAGCTTGGGAGCAGACCTCTGATTCCCAGGCTATAGTGTGACTGAACAGCTCTGCAGACTCAGCCATCTCAGTTCCACCATACTGTGCAGGGCTGATGGAGACTTCAGAGCTGGGAGAAATCAAGTGTGATTGGGATGACAACTCAGAGGACTGGTGTTTTTGGGAGGCGGTACTTGAAGTGGCTGAGAGGGCACTTGTTGGACCACTTGAGATCCATTCAAGCATTTTCCTTTTTTGCCCATCATCTACCTTTGTTCCTCTTGTTCGTGTCCATAAAAAAGGGAGCACATCGGATTGTCCACAATAAGTAGTAGACATCTTACTTTTGCTAGTAGATGGTCTATCTGCAGCAGATGATAATGGAGCTTTGCCACCTTCCCCACTGACAAAACCTTTTTTGCCTTTTCCACCACGCCTCTTCCCCTTTCCACCAGCATCTGTCATTTTGCCACTCATGTTGATTGCGACAAGATTGTGGACTGAAAATGTGGTAGTAAAAATTGAGAGGTGGTGAAGATTGCAGTGTTGGTCTAGCTTTATTAACAGCAGAATAATAAAGAATAAATATCCCTGACAATGTAACTTAGTTATAATTAGTTGGAGTGTGCAACGCAGGCAGACGTGCTGCAAATGTCTTGGCAGTAGTGGGACTAAAGCAAAGTCCAATAGCCACGTATAGGATGCCACTAGGTACACTGAGTGTTTGCTAGTATAATGGCTTAGTTATAATTAGTTGGAGTGTGCAACGAAGGCAGATGCGCTCTGCAAATGTCTTGGCACTAGTGGGACTATAGCAAAGTCCAATAGCCACGTATAGGATGCCACTAGGTACACTGAGTGTGTGCTAGTATAATGGCTTAGTTATAATTAGTTGGAGTGTGCAACGCAGGCAGATGCGCTCTGCAAATGTCTTGGCACTAGTGGGACTATAGCAAAGTCCAATAGCCACGTATAGGATGCCACTAGGTACACTGAGTGTTTGCTAGTATAATGGCTTAGTTATAATTAGTTGGAGTGTGCAACGCAGGCAGATGCGCTCTGCAAATGTCTTGGCACTAGTGGGACTATAGCAAAGTCCAATAGCCACGTATAGGATGCCACTAGGTACACTGAGTGTTTGCTAGTATAATGGCTTAGTTATAATTAGTTGGAGTGTGCAACGCAGGCAGATGCGCTCTGCAAATGTCTTGGCACTAGTGGGACTATAGCAAAGTCCAATAGCCACGTATAGGATGCCACTAGGTACACTGAGTGTGTGCTAGTATAATGGCTTAGTTATAATTAGTTGGAGTGTGCAACGCAGGCAGATGCGTTCTGCAAATGTCTTGGCACTAGTGGGACTAAAGCAAAGTCCAATAGCCACGTATAGGATGCCACTAGGTACACTAAGTGTTTGCTAGTATAATGGCTTAGTTATAATTAGTTGGAGTGTGCAACGCAGGCAGATGCGCTCTGCAAATGTCTTGGCACTAGTGGGACTATAGCAAAGTCCAATAGCCACGTATAGGATGCCACTAGGTACACTGAGTGTGTGCTAGTATAATGGCTTAGTTATAATTAGTTGGAGTGTGCAACGCAGGCAGATGCGTTCTGCAAATGTCTTGGCACTAGTGGGACTAAAGCAAAGTCCAATAGCCACGTATAGGATGCCACTAGGTACACTAAGTGTTTGCTAGTATAATGGCTTAGTTATAATTAGTTGGAGTGTGCAACGCAGGCAGATGCGCTCTGCAAATGTCTTGGCACTAGTGGGACTATAGCAAAGTCCAATAGCCACGTATAGGATGCCACTAGGTACACTGAGTGTGTGCTAGTATAATGCCTTAGTTATAATTAGTTGGAGTGTGCAACGCAGGCAGATGCGTTCTGCAAATGTCTTGGCACTAGTGGGACTAAAGCAAAGTCCAATAGCCACGTATAGGATGCCACTAGGTACACTAAGTGTTTGCTAGTATAATGGCTTAGTTATAATTAGTTGGAGTGTGCAACGCAGGCAGATGCGCTCTGCAAATGTCTTGGCACTAGTGGGACTATAGCAAAGTCCAATAGCCACGTATAGGATGCCACTAGGTACACTGAGTGTGTGCTAGTATAATGGCTTAGTTATAATTAGTTGGAGTGTGCAACGCAGGCAGATGCGCTCTGCAAATGTCTTGGCACTAGTGGGACTATAGCAAAGTCCAATAGCCACGTATAGGATGCCACTAGGTACACTGAGTGTGTGCTAGTATAATGGCTTAGTTATAATTAGTTGGAGTGTGCAACGCAGGCAGATGCGTTCTGCAAATGTCTTGGCACTAGTGGGACTAAAGCAAAGTCCAATAGCCACGTATAGGATGCCACTAGGTACACTAAGTGTTTGCTAGTATAATGGCTTAGTTATAATTAGTTGGAGTGTGCAACGCAGGCAGATGCGCTCTGCAAATGTCTTGGCACTAGTGGGACTATAGCAAAGTCCAATAGCCACGTATAGGATGCCACTAGGTACACTGAGTGTTTGCTAGTATAATGGCTTAGTTATAATTAGTTGGAGTGTGCAACGCAGGCAGATGCGCTCTGCAAATGTCTTGGCACTAGTGGGACTATAGCAAAGTCCAATAGCCACGTATAGGATGCCACTAGGTACTCTGAGTGTTTGCTAGTATAATGGCTTAGTTATAATTAGTTGGAGTGTGCAACGCAGGCAGATGCGCTCTGCAAATGTCTTGGCACTAGTGGGACTATAGCAAAGTCCAATAGCCACGTATAGGATGCCACTAGGTACACTGAGTGTGTGCTAGTATAATGGCTTAGTTATAATTAGTTGGAGTGTGCAACGCAGGCAGATGCGTTCTGCAAATGTCTTGGCACTAGTGGGACTAAAGCAAAGTCCAATAGCCACGTATAGGATGCCACTAGGTACACTAAGTGTTTGCTAGTATAATGGCTTAGTTATAATTAGTTGGAGTGTGCAACGCAGGCAGATGCGCTCTGCAAATGTCTTGGCACTAGTGGGACTATAGCAAAGTCCAATAGCCACGTATAGGATGCCACTAGGTACACTGAGTGTGTGCTAGTATAATGGCTTAGTTATAATTAGTTGGAGTGTGCAACGCAGGCAGATGCGTTCTGCAAATGTCTTGGCACTAGTGGGACTAAAGCAAAGTCCAATAGCCACGTATAGGATGCCACTAGGTACACTAAGTGTTTGCTAGTATAATGGCTTAGTTATAATTAGTTGGAGTGTGCAACGCAGGCAGATGCGCTCTGCAAATGTCTTGGCACTAGTGGGACTATAGCAAAGTCCAATAGCCACGTATAGGATGCCACTAGGTACACTGAGTGTGTGCTAGTATAATGGCTTAGTTATAATTAGTTGGAGTGTGCAACGCAGGCAGATGCGTTCTGCAAATGTCTTGGCACTAGTGGGACTAAAGCAAAGTCCAATAGCCACGTATAGGATGCCACTAGGTACACTAAGTGTTTGCTAGTATAATGGCTTAGTTATAATTAGTTGGAGTGTGCAACGCAGGCAGATGCGCTCTGCAAATGTCTTGGCACTAGTGGGACTATAGCAAAGTCCAATAGCCACGTATAGGATGCCACTAGGTACACTGAGTGTGTGCTAGTATAATGGCTTAGTTATAATTAGTTGGAGTGTGCAACGCAGGCAGATGCGCTCTGCAAATGTCTTGGCACTAGTGGGACTATAGCAAAGTCCAATAGCCACGTATAGGATGCCACTAGGTACACTGAGTGTGTGCTAGTATAATGGCTTAGTTATAATTAGTTGGAGTGTGCAACGCAGGCAGATGCGTTCTGCAAATGTCTTGGCACTAGTGGGACTAAAGCAAAGTCCAATAGCCACGTATAGGATGCCACTAGGTACACTAAGTGTTTGCTAGTATAATGGCTTAGTTATAATTAGTTGGAGTGTGCAACGCAGGCAGATGCGCTCTGCAAATGTCTTGGCACTAGTGGGACTATAGCAAAGTCCAATAGCCACGTATAGGATGCCACTAGGTACACTGAGTGTTTGCTAGTATAATGGCTTAGTTATAATTAGTTGGAGTGTGCAACGCAGGCAGATGCGCTCTGCAAATGTCTTGGCACTAGTGGGACTATAGCAAAGTCCAATAGCCACGTATAGGATGCCACTAGGTACACTGAGTGTTTGCTAGTATAATGGCTTAGTTATAATTAGTTGGAGTGTGCAACGCAGGCAGATGCGCTCTGCAAATGTCTTGGCACTAGTGGGACTATAGCAAAGTCCAATAGCCACGTATAGGATGCCACTAGGTACACTGAGTGTGTGCTAGTATAATGGCTTAGTTATAATTAGTTGGAGTGTGCAACGCAGGCAGATGCGTTCTGCAAATGTCTTGGCACTAGTGGGACTAAAGCAAAGTCCAATAGCCACGTATAGGATGCCACTAGGTACACTAAGTGTTTGCTAGTATAATGGCTTAGTTATAATTAGTTGGAGTGTGCAACGCAGGCAGATGCGCTCTGCAAATGTCTTGGCACTAGTGGGACTATAGCAAAGTCCAATAGCCACGTATAGGATGCCACTAGGTACACTGAGTGTGTGCTAGTATAATGGCTTAGTTATAATTAGTTGGAGTGTGCAACGCAGGCAGATGCGTTCTGCAAATGTCTTGGCACTAGTGGGACTAAAGCAAAGTCCAATAGCCACGTATAGGATGCCACTAGGTACACTGAGTGTTTGCTAGTATAATGGCTTAGTTATAATTAGTTGGAGTGTGCAACGCAGGCAGATGCGCTCTGCAAATGTCTTGGCACTAGTGGGACTATAGCAAAGTCCAATAGCCACGTATAGGATGCCACTAGGTACACTGAGTGTGTGCTAGTATAATGGCTTAGTTATAATTAGTTGGAGTGTGCAACGCAGGCAGATGCGTTCTGCAAATGTCTTGGCACTAGTGGGACTAAAGCAAAGTCCAATAGCCACGTATAGGATGCCACTAGGTACACTAAGTGTTTGCTAGTATAATGGCTTAGTTATAATTAGTTGGAGTGTGCAACGCAGGCAGATGCGCTCTGCAAATGTCTTGGCACTAGTGGGACTATAGCAAAGTCCAATAGCCACGTATAGGATGCCACTAGGTACACTGAGTGTTTGCTAGTATAATGGCTTAGTTATAATTAGTTGGAGTGTGCAACGCAGGCAGATGCGCTCTGCAAATGTCTTGGCACTAGTGGGACTATAGCAAAGTCCAATAGCCACGTATAGGATGCCACTAGGTACACTGAGTGTGTGCTAGTATAATGGCTTAGTTATAATTAGTTGGAGTGTGCAACGCAGGCAGATGCGTTCTGCAAATGTCTTGGCACTAGTGGGACTAAAGCAAAGTCCAATAGCCACGTATAGGATGCCACTAGGTACACTGAGTGTGTGCTAGTATAATGGCTTAGTTATAATTAGTTGGAGTGTGCAACGCAGGCAGATGCGTTCTGCAAATGTCTTGGCACTAGTGGGACTAAAGCAAAGTCCAATAGCCACGTATAGGATGCCACTAGGTACACTAAGTGTTTGCTAGTATAATGGCTTAGTTATAATTAGTTGGAGTGTGCAACGCAGGCAGATGCGTTCTGCAAATGTCTTGGCACTAGTGGGACTAAAGCAAAGTCCAATAGCCACGTATAGGATGCCACTAGGTACACTAAGTGTTTGCTAGTATAATGGCTTAGTTATAATTAGTTGGAGTGTGCAACGCAGGCAGATGCGCTCTGCAAATGTCTTGGCACTAGTGGGACTATAGCAAAGTCCAATAGCCACGTATAGGATGCCACTAGGTACACTGAGTTTGTGCTAGTATAATGGCTTAGTTATAATTAGTTGGAGTGTGCATTGCAGGCAGACGTGCTCTGCAAATGTCTTTGCACTAGTGGGACTATAGCAAAGTCCAATAGCCACAGATAGGATGCCACTAGGTACACTGAGTGTTTGCTAGTATAATGGCTTAGTTATGAGTTGGAGTGTGCAGAGGACAAGAGGGTACAGTGGCAGGATTGTGGTGCTCTGGGTAGAGGAATGGAAGCCTGCCTTTCTATTCCCTCCTAATGGTGAAATGCAGGGAGGAAATCCCTGACCTTGGCTGCACAGACGCTGGCGCTGTTTTCAGGACCTGTCACCTTAACTCTGACCCTGCCGGTTTGAGCCCTTAAAAGGACTGCTATAAAGTGCTCTCCCTATGCTGTCTAACGCTGTGTATGCAGCGCATACAGCTGTATCGGCTATAGGACTCAGGATGACGGAGCTGCGACAGTGATGTCTGACACCCAAGACGCAGAAGGCAGATAATGGCGTCCGTGAAGAAAATGTCCGGTTTTATAATGCAGGGACATGTCACATGCAGATCCTATCACACATGCCGTTGCTTCTCTGGCTCAAAGTCCACTTAGCTGTGTGTGTGTCTGTGATTGGCTGACATGCTGGCCCGCCCCACAAGACGCGCGCGCTTAGGGAAGGAAGACAAGAAAAAAAAAAAAAAAAATGGCGATCGCAATTATAGAAACAGCAGTGATCTGAAGGCGCTGTTCACGCACACTATACACTGAAATGTGATAATAGTTTGATTCACAGAGTGACTTACACTATTACAGCAGAAACCAAGCTATGATTTAGCTGTTTTTTGGCTGCTAGAACCGTTCTCGAACGTTTCTAGAACTATCGAGCTTTTGCAAAAAGCTCGAGTTCTAGTTCGATCTAGAACATGCCCCAAAATCACTCGAGCCTAGAACTGGAGAACCACGAACCACGAACCGCGCTCAACTCTACTTGTGACCTTTGCAAATAGCAACAAAGCAGTACTTTAGCATTTACTGCTGCCTAATACTAAATGCACTAGTCCTGTTTCCACAATATTTATGGGTTCTCAGCCTGACTTGTGCTGTCCATCCACATCAGCCATATTAATACGTTGTTCATGGCCTTTGCAAATACAAAACAGAACTCTACCATTTTGTGCTGCCTAGTACAAAGTACTCACTTGTACTTTTTCCACTATATTTTTGGTTTCAAAGTTTGCTTGGCTTGGGCCATTAACATCTGCAAGTATGTCAGCAAAACCCAAAAGGACAAAAAATCCAGTTGTTAAGGGACAGGCATGTGGATGTGGGTGTGTTGTTGTCAGTCGTGGGCGACAAAACACTTAAGGGGGCTTTACAGGCTGTGAGTACGAGCGACCTTAAACGATCGCAAAAGCGGTCAAAATCGTTTGCCGCGGAGAGGTCGTCCTGAAACTAAAAATCATTCTCTGCTTATTAGCGATGTTGTTCCCCATTCCTGTGGCACCACACATTGCTGTGTGTGACACCGCAGGAGCGACGAACATCTCCTTACCTGCCTCCACCGGCAATGCGGAAGGAAGGAGGTGGGCGGGATGTTACGTCCCGCTCATCTCCGCCTCTCCGCTTCTATTGAACACCTGCCGTTTGACGTCGCTATGACGTCACACGAACCGCCCCCTTAGAAAGGAGGCGGATCGCCGGGCATTGCGACGTTGCAGGGCAGGTAAGTGTGTGTGACGGGGGTAAGCGAGGTTGTGCAGCACGAGCAGTGATTTCCCCGTGTCGCACAACCGATGGGGGCGGGTGCGATCGCTTGCAATCTCGCTAGCGAGATCACAGCGTGTAAAGTACCCTTTAGTCTGTGTCAGGTGAGAAGAAACTTGATGCAAAAATTATGTTCCTTGCCTGGAATGTAAATGTGCATGGAAGTCAGAAGAGCAAGAGCAGATTCTGTCTTGGATGGCAGACAATGCCTCTTCACATTTGTCAAGCAGCAACAAATCTTCCATGACCACTGTCTACTGTGGATACACAGAAGGCTTGCCCATCCAATCCTCAACCTGGTCCTCCTTCCTCCCTCCATCGTCAGTCACAAGAGTCATATGACCCCAAGCTTGGCCACTCTGAGGATTTGTTTTGTACATATCCTTTGGTTGGCTCTGGCCTCTCACCATGCAGCATTGAAGAGGGATGTGAGGAGGTGGCGTGTGTTGATGCGCAACTATTTGAAAACCTACCTCCAAAAGAAAGCCACTTTGAGGAACCTGATTTACTGTATCCAGAAGTGGAGTCTGTTACTGATGAGACTCAGTTGCCATCAGGTCAGCCTACAAACTCAAGTGAGAAGGAGGATGAGATGGAAGACGATGTGGACGATGATGAGTCCACTGATCCAACCTGAGCCATTGACATGCATAGCCAGCACAGAGACACATAGGAAAATGGATATGTAGCACCAGCGCAGGCACCAAGAGGTAGTGGTTTGCCCAGAGTGAGAACTGGGTTAACTGTTCCGAAGAGCACCCTCACTGTGGCCCAATTCAGGGCAAGTGGGCCTTCAGCCACTGTCTGGAAGTTTTTCTGTGAAAGACCTTCAGAGAAAAACATTGCTATCTGTAGCAACTGCCATACCAATTTGAGCAGAGGCCAGGGCAAAGGCAACCTGAGCACTACCAGTATGCGGAACTACATGGCAGCCAAAGTGGGCAGAACACCAGGGTACCAAATTTGTGTCTGCCGGTCAAACCACTGCCATGTAACCTGTGCTATGTCCTTCACAATGTACTGTCCAGGAAGCAGGCGCTCATACATCCTGCCTACAAGGTACGATTGCACAGAGACAGCAAATATCAACCACATCCACTTTCTTGTCCCAGCAAAGTGTCCAGTTGTCCATGCCTGAGATATTGGAAAGGAATCATGAATTCTCAGCCATGCACCCACAGGCACAAAATCTAAACTCACACATTGCCAAATTACTAAGCATGGAAATGTTGCCATTTGGCTTTTGGGATCACAAGGATTCCGTGATCTCTTGGCTGTGGCTGCCCTACAATACAGTGTTCCCAGCCACCACTATTTTGCCCGTTGTGCCGTCCCCACATTGCACAAGCTTGTGTTAAACAATGTCAAACATGGTCTTACCAACACCACAACTGGGAAGGTTCGCCTAACAACAGACACGTGGATACATTATTGTGGACAGGGATGAAAAATAACTGTCATGGCACACTGGTTGAACCTGGTGGATGCTGGGACTAAGTCGCAAACTGTAACATCACACATCCTACTCAAGCCAAGAATAGTGAGCCCAACTTCTGTCGGTATTTCTGCCTCATCATATGCCACTTCCTGTCATCCCTCCTCCTCTTCCTCCTTCCTCTCCACACTGCACCTCCAATCCGGTCTGGTCATTTGCGACAATGGGTGTAACCTGGGGCGGCTTTAAAGGTTGTCAAGGTGGTACACGTGCATTCATTGCTCATGAGCTGGACGTAGTTGTTCAGAAAAAAAAAATACCCTGACTTGCTGTACCTAATTGAGAAGATGCACCATATTAGCGCCCATTTCCACCATTCCTCTACTGGTTTTGCTGGTCTTACAGCACTGCAAAAGCACTTAAATTTGCCAAGTCACCGACATGTGTTACCTGCCCACGCAGTGGAACTTTATATATCACATGCTGGCGGGGATTAGTGAGCAGCAGAGGGCAGTAGCTGAATACCAGCTTCAACATGACTGTCAGACTGAAAGTCATCCACCACACATAAAAACTGTCACCTGGGTGTGGATTGCTGACATTTGTGAGGTTCTTAAAAACTTTGAGTTCTGCACCAAGCTCTTGAGCTATTATCAGCTTAACCATCCCGCTACTGAGTCTGTTGAAACAATCACTGCATAATCTCAAGAAGCTTTGAGTGCCCAACATGTGGCTATGGATCCAGATTTCCCAATGGGTGATGATACTACCCAGCCCAGCCAATACTCTGAGGCAACATTGGGTGATGATGAGGAGGATGAGGAGGATAAGGAGGAAGAAGACTTGTTTTTCTGTACTACCAAGGGGACTCCCAATGCTACACATTAGACTGTCAACCCCAACTTCATGTCTGTCCAGAATGGATGGGTTGGGGAGGAGGATGTGGAGGAAGAGGTGAGTCAGTGTGAGGAGAGGATGGATATTGTTCCTCCTGGTGGGGACACAGAACCTTTGCCTGTTTGCAGCTTGGCTGACACGGCACTGTTTATGTTTAAGTGTCTGTGACAAAACCCTCGCCTAATGCACATTTTATTTAAAAGGCTGTACTGGTTGGCCACCTTTCTGGACCCACGATACAAAGAGAAATTTCCTTCTCTCCTTTTGGAGTCACCAAAGGGTTGCACAATGGAATCCTTCAAAAGGTTCAATGTAGATAAGTTTCTGAAAACATCACCCTTAGACAACGCTGGCAGCAAAGTTACCAGCTCTTTTAAACACTAAGGATTAATGGGGAGAGACACGAACACCAGGTCCAACAGAGATGAGGGGAAAATGTGTGCAAACTGGACCATTTTCAATAAACCAGCACATCAGGAAGGGCTATCTGTGCCTATAATAATGCCAAGGAGGCAGACGTTGCACAACATGTTCAAGGGGTACGTAAGTGACCTTACCTGCATCCTTTCTGATGCTTATGTTCCTTTTAATTATTGGGTGTCCTAACTGAACACTTTGCCCGTCCTCTCCTTATCTGCTTGGAGGTGCTAGCCTGCTTGGCTGCTAGTGTGATGTCAGAGCGTGTTATCAGTCTGCTGGGGCAATCATCACTGTTAGGCGCGAAACCCTCTCCACAGAAAATGCAGACAGACTTACTCTAATTAAATTTAACAAGGACTGGATTTTTGCACAGTTTGTAATCCCTCCAGATGAGAGGAAGTCAAAGTAAATTCCCCTAATATTTTGAATTTGATTACTGCTGTTAACGTCTACCCCTTCCCATATAAAGCCATTTCCTGCATTAGCCATGATTCAGGACATAGGACTAATATTTGTAACCACTAGACCCATTGTGCAGTGGTGGACAAACCAGGACAGTAGTCCTACTCCAGCTTAACTACTATTTGTCATTGGAGGCCCTTGTGATGGTGAGTCCCTGCATCAACCATGACTCAGTCCATAGACTAATTTTTGTAAACACTAGGCGTATTGTGCAGTGGTGGACAATCCAGGAAAGTACTGCTACTCTAACCTAACTACTATTTGTAATTGAAGGCCCTTTGTGATGGTGACTCTCAGTGTCAACCATGACTCAGGCCATATGGCAAATTTTTGTAAACACTAGGCACATTGTGCAGAGGTGGACAAACAAGGATAGTACTTTTACTGCAGTCTAACTACTATTTGTCATTGGAGGCCCTTGTGATGGTGACTCCCTGTGTCAACCATGACTCAGGCCATAAGGCAAATTTTTGTAAACACTAGGCACATTGTGCACTGGACAAACAAGGACTTACCAAACTAATATTTGTCATTGGAGACAATTGTTATGGGTTGTCCCGCATTGTGACTGAGATAGGGGATACATATTCGATAGAAATTAACTGTCAGTCACCATAGATAGCAAAAAAACATCCCTGGGTTGTCCCATATTATGACTGAGATAGGGGATAGATATTAAAAAGCAATTTACAATGATTGTTGATGAAGAACTTATGGCCCTCTGAAAATTTAAATTGAGGGCTGCAGAATGACATGGTGGAGGAGGAGGGTAAAAGCCACCAGCACAATGGGCAGTTTTTAAACTGCTATGGAATACGTATTCTACTATCTGAGTCTCAATGAGGGAGGGACCTCCCAAATGTATAAGTAATAGCAGTCCCTCCAAAACATATTATTACACATAATATTATGTAATAAACATAATATTACAAGACCACTTGAGGTCCCTCAGGTCAAAGATCAACATACCAATGGGCACATTCTAGCTGGCTTTGTAAAGTACTAAGGAATAGCTAACTAGAAATTATTTATGACAGAGGGACCTACAAAATGTATGTCAGGGCATTCCCAATTACAAAGTTAAAAAAGCCAAAATACTACTTATTTTGCCTCCGGTTTAGGCTGCTTTCACACTTGCATTGAACGGCATCCGTTGCTATCCGCCACCTTGAGGAATTACGGTAACCGTTGCAGGAAACCGTTTTATCCCCCATAGACTTCTATTAGCTATGGATAGCAATGGATGGCCTTGCGTTGCATCCGTCAGCCTACGCTGCGTTGCATTCACCTGGCGGATAAAGTGCTGCATGTAGCGTTTTTCTGCGCTTGATGGAGGGTCAAAAAAACGCAACCTGCAGGATTCCGTCGACGTCCGTTGTTTTTATAATGGACGCCTAAGGTGGCGGATTCCATTATAATCCGTCATTTGACGGATTACGTTAACGCATCCGTCTTTACACAACTGCGCATGCCCAGATGTATGAAGTCCAGAAAAAAACAGATTGCGTTATTTAGTACGATCCTTAGCATCCGTTCTGCCACTATATGCAACGCATCCGTTGCATCCGTCACACAACGCAATGCAATGGATGCCATTCAACGCAAGTGTGAAAGCAGCCTTAGTTAGCCCTATTTACAAGTTATTATGTAGGAAATCCTGTTTGTTAACCTTTTTGGCCTGTAAAATGCAATTTAGGATAGGTTTGGTAGGTGTTCTTATGCATCTGTAAAAGTGGCGTAATACTGTGACATCCTCATTCCCATAAACCATATTAGTCAGAAATGCATGCAGGCATATTTTCCAGGCTCTCCCCGTTCAGTTTCATCACTTTTCTATCCATTTCAGCCTTTTTCTCAGACCCCCAGACCTCTTTCTTGGGTCCAGCAAAAAATTACTCTCATTTCCCTTTGATTTGCATTGTACTCGCTATTCGGAATGAGTATGCGAGTATTACAAAGTATTCATTACGGGTGTAGCAATTACAAATATTACGACACTCGCTCATCTCTAGGGATAACCAGTTAAAAGACAATATATAAGTGATGTAATAGACAAAAATTGTGCTAATTCATAATTATACCTTTAAAAGCTTGTTCTGGAAAGTCACCCAAAATGATAAGTACAATAAAAAAAAATTAAATAATTGCATTAATAATTCACTGGCATCCAAAATGTTCCCAACTCCAGGTGCAGAATTTGCTGCTAGATTGATCTCTACCAAATCAATTAGCATTATTAAATATTAGAGATGAGCGAACCGGCTGTGGTTCGGCTCGAGTTCGGTTCGTCGAACGGAGGTCTCATTCAAGTTCAGTTCGGCGAACGTTCGACGAACCGAACTCGAACCAATAGGAAATAATGGGAGGCAATCACAAACACATAAAAAAGCATTATAAGGCTATGTTCACACTAGAAAAATGATTTTTCTTAAGAAATTTCTTAAGAAATTTCTTAAGAGTGCACCTGTGTTAAAAAACGCACCAAAAACGCACCTGCGTTTTTGCCGCGTTTTCGGTGCGTTTTTGGTGCGTTTTCGGTCCGTTTTTGGTGCGTTTTTACCGCTGGTTGCTCCCTGCGTTATTGTGCCAATTATCTATGGCAAAAAACGCAGTTAGCTGCAGAAAAGAAGTGACATGCTCATTCTTTTTCTTAAGAAAATCTACTGAAAGAATTTTCTTAAGAAAAAAACGCAGTGTGCACAGCTAATTTTTTTTGCCATAGGTTTTGCTGGGGAATGTCTGCAGAAAGGTTACAAGAATTTCTCAAGAAATTTCTGCAGCAAAAACGGACCAAAAACGGACCAAAAACGCAGGTAAAAAACGCAGTGTGTGAACACAGCCTAAATGTACACATACAGTTAATAAACATTGTCATAACACTTACCGGTCCCCGCGATCCCTCCTGCACTCTGTCTCCTGCCGCTATTCCATCCAATAATCGCTGAATCCTCCCGGTGACCAGAACTGCCAGCAGTGATGCAGGACCTATCGTGACGTCAAAATAGCCATGTGACCAGTCATGTGGCTATTATCTCATTGGCTACAGACTGGTCACATGACTATGACGCGTCATGTAGGACCTGTCATTGCACTCTCCGGTACACGGTGCACATTTGTGTATCGCCGTGTACCGGCGACATGCTCTAGCACATGGTCGACTCCCCGTTCCGTTAGGGACCGGCTGACACAGCCGGTCATTAACAGAGATCACCGTTGCCATAGCAATGCAGTTAGCGGTGACATCACCGCTAACTGTGGCTCCGGGAGCACCGTTGCTATGGTAACGCGTCTGTCAGTGTTACCGCTGTTACCGCTGACAACCAGCAGCACTGATCACTCATGGAGTGAAGGCTGCACACTGCTTCCCGTGCAGCCTTCACGGAGTGAAGGCTGCACGGGAAGCAGCGTCTTCCCCCATGCAGCAGTGATGGAGAAGAGCTGCATTTGTTGAACGAGAAAGACAGAAGACCATGGATCATGGAGGGGTGACAGGGGGTAATAAAGATGGAGTCTCTAATGTGTCTGTGTATTTATTTCTATTAAAGTATTTTTTCTCTGTGTGGTGTCTTTTTTTAACCCTTTATTGGAGATTCTTAATGGCCGGGTCAAACGTGCCTGACATTAAGAATCTCTGGCTTAATACTAGCTAGTAAAACAAAGCTAGTATTAACTCATTATTACCCAACAAGCCACCCGGCTTCAGGGCTGTTGGAAGAGTTGGATACAGAGCCAGATGATGGCGCTTCTATGAAAGCGCCATTTTCTGGGGCGGCTGCGGACTGCAATTCGCAGCAGAGGCGCCCAGAAACCTCGGGCTAACCTGTGCTGCGGATTCCAATCCCCAGCTGCCTAGTTGTACCCGGCTGGACACAAAAATGGGGCGAAGCCCACGTCATTTGTTTTTTAATTATTTCATGAAATAAGTGAAATAATTAAAAAAAACGGGCTTCCCTATATTTTTGGTTCCCAGCCGGGTACAAATAGGCAACTGGGGGTTGGAGGCAGCCCGTGGCTGCCTGCTGTACTTGGCTAGCATACAAAAATATGGCGAAGCCCACGTCATTTTTTTGGTGGGAAAAAAACTTCTGCATACAGTCCTGGATGGAGTATGCTGAGCCTTGTAGTTCTGCAGCTGCTGTCTGCTCTTCTCCATACAGACAGATGTCTGGATCCAGCGGTGGCCGCGAGTTACCTGACTGACAGCAGCTGATCGCGCTACCCACCTCATTAGCTGCGTGGAGCTGACAGGAGCGGCGGTGTCTTCTGCAGCTCCTGTCACCTGCATGTAGCAGAGCTGGAGGCAATGCTGGAGGTCCGTGGATTACGCCAGACATGGAGGGCTTTGTCGGGGTTAATAAATTGGTGATGAAGGACTTTGTTAGTGTTTTTTATTTCTAATAAATTATTTCTTCAGGTGTGTGTTTTTTAACTGTCACTTACAGATTAATCATGGAGGGTGTCTCATAGACGCCTGACATGATTAATCTAGGATTTAGTGGCAGCTATGGGCTGCCAATAACTCCTTATTACCCCGATTTTCCAACGCACCAGGGCAAATCGGGAAGAGCCGGGTACAGTCCCAGAACTGTCGCATATAATGTATGCGGCAATTCTGGGCGGCTGCCGACTGATATTGTTAGGCTGCGGGGCTCCCCATAACGTGGAGCTCCCCATCCTGAGAATACCAGCCTTCAGCCGTATGGCTTTATCTGGCTGGTATTAAAATGGGGCGGGACCGCACGCCTTTTTTTTAATTATTTATTTATTTATTTTACTGCACAGTATAGACTCGCCCACCGGCTGCTGTGATTGGGTGCAGTGACACAGCTGTCACTCAGCGTGGTGGGCGTGTGTGACTGCAACCAATCACAGGCGCCGGTGGGCGGGTAAAGCAGCGAATACGAGATTGATTAATGGGCGGCCGGCTTTTTCAAAATAGTAAAAGCCACAGGATTTTTTATAACAGCAGTGCAGCGCCGCGCCGGAGATCGGGGAACGGTAAGTATGAGAGAGGGGGGGAACTGTTCGACATACAGGGACAGATAAGACAGAGAGACCGACCGACAGACATAGAGACCGAACGACGGACTGAGGGAGAGAACAAAACAGAAAAAGAAAAAAGACCGACATCACATGAAAAAAGCACAAAACGTACAGGGAGCAAACAGAGATGCGTCCGTGTCACTCGGACGTGCGCACAGACCCATTGACTTTCATTGGGTCCATGCTGCGTGTTGCATGCAGAAAACGGACATGCTTCCGTGCAAAACGCACACAGGTACGGATCACGGACACGGACAAACGGACATGCATCAAAAACGCACGTGGAGCTTTTATCATACAATAACATTGGTGCACATTTGGCCGTGTCTCCAGTATACACGGAAACGGACCAAACACGCACGTGTTTCACGGATGTGTGTTTCAGGCCTCAATCTAAACTGGCTACCCACAAAAGGAGGCCCAGTCTCTTTGCATATAAATAATTTAGTGCAATGCTCACACAGTCACAAGGTCAAAAGAACTCCCAAACACCTCGACGCCCATTTCAAGGAAACCTTTTCATCAGAAGCCTCCTTAATTACATATATTAACTGGCTGATGCCCATTTATATTCATTTTACCCCAATTACTTTTGCCAAATGACATCTTTTGAATATTTATTCCCTCCATGTATTTTTGTAAAAAAAAAATTTGATTGATCCCTATTTATATTTTTACTCTATTTAATGATATTTTTGAATATTTATTCCTTCCTATATTTTTGCAAAATATTTATTGGAGAGTGGGAGTAGAATTTAAAACTTTTTAATTATACGGTTAATATCGAATAACTTGGTATTTATTATGGGGTTTTGGAGGTTTTTCCTACATATTTGTTCCATCAGTGCAATATATTTAATTATTGGGGTGGGTGCTGGGATATTGTTCTGTCGACCATTTTTTAATATTAAATATTGATACCTTATAATTTGATATTTTGTGGGCAGTTTAATTCTTCACCTCACTATCAATAATTTTTTGGTCAAAATTCCCTCATAATGTATGTTTTTTTGAGTGACTTTGTTGGTGTTTTTAATATATGTTAAATAAATAAATGGTTGGTTTTTTTTGCAAAATAAAAAAAGAAAAAATTGGTACAATACACTCATTTTCCTGTTTGTTTTGATTATTTAACATTTTGAGTTAAGATACCACAAATAACATGGGGGGGAAGTAAAGGAAATTTTCGATATGTATCTAAGATTTTAAATTAAACAAAGCCATTACTGTATTATGTAGTAGCACACTGGTATCTAGAAATAAACAAATTGATTCTAAGCAAATTAGATTATATACACGTGGTAAAAATTGTTGGTATCCCTCGGTTAATTAAAGAAAAAACAACAATGGCTAAATAGAGCTGTAAGGGAAGCAATAAAAGAAAAACAGAAAGCCTTAAAAGAATTAAAGAGGGTAGGTAGTGATGAGGCATTATATAATTATAGAAAATTAAATAAAATATGTAAAAAGCAAATTAAGTTAGCTAAGTTTGAGACAGAGAGACTCATTGCGAGAGAAAGTAAAAATAATCCTAAAATATTCTTTAACTACATAAACAGTAAAAAACTGAAAAGCGATAGTGTTGGCCCCCTTAAAAATAGTCTTGGTGAAATGGTGGAAGGGGATGAGGGTAAAGCCAACCTGCTGAATGACTTTTTTTCTACGGTTTTTATACAAGAAAATGCCATGGCAGATGACATGACCAGTGATGCCATAAATTCACCCTTGAATATTACCTGCTTAACCCAGCAGGAAGTACGCCGCCGCCTCGAAATCACTAAGGTTGACAAATCTCCGGGCCCGGATGGCATACACCCCAGAGTACTACAGGAATTGAGTTCTGTGATAGATAGACCATTATTTTTAATCTTCTCAGATTCCTTAATAACAGGGTCGGTACCGCAGGACTGGCGCATAGCAAATGTGGTGCCAATATTCAAAAAGGGGACAAAAACTGAGCCGGGAAATTATAGGCCGGTAAGTTTAACCTCTACGGTTGGTAAAATCCTTGAGGGTTTCTTGAGAGATGCTATACTGGAGTATCTCAAGAAAAATAACCTTATGACAGAGTATCAACATGGGTTTATGAGGGATCGATCCTGTCAAACTAATTTGATCAGCTTCTATGAAGAGGTAAGTTCAAGCCTGGACCAGGGAAATGCAGTGGATGTTGTGTATATGGACTTTTCAAAAGCTTTTGATACGGTGCCACACAAAAGGTTGGTACATAAAATGAGAATAATGGGGATAGGGGAAAATATGTGTAACTGGGTTAAAAACTGGCTCAGTGATAGGAAACAAAGGGTGGTTATTAATGGTACGTACTCGGACTGGGTCTCAGTTCATAGTGGGGTACCACAGGGGTCAGTATTGGGCCCGCTTCTTTTCAACATATTTATAAATGACCTTGGTGGGGGCATGCGGAGTAGAATTTCAATATTTGCAGATGATACTAAACTCTGCAGGGTAATCAATACAGAGGAGGATAATTTTATATTACAGGGAGATTTATGTAAATTGGAGGATTGGGCTGAGAAGTGGCAATTGAAGTTTAATGTAGATAAATGTAAGGTCATGCACTTGGGTAGAGGAAATAACATTTATGATTATGTACTTAATTGTAGAACACTGGGTAAAACAGACACAGAAAAAGACTTGGGTGTATGGGTGGATGGTAAACTTCACTTTAGTGGACAGTGTCAGGCAGCTGCTGCCAGGGCTAATAAAATAATGGGATGTATTAAAAGAGGTATAAGTGTTCATGAAAAAAATATAGTTCTACCTCTGTACAAGTCACTAGTGCGACCGCACTTAGAATACTGTGTACAATTCTGGTCACCGATATATAAGAAGGACATAGCTGAACTGGAGAGGGTGCAAAGAAGAGCGACCAAGATTATTAGAGGAATGGGGGGGCTGCAATACGAAGACAGGTTATTAAACTTGGGGTTATTTAGTCTGGAAAAACGAAGGCTTAGGGGAGATCTAATCACAATGTATAAATATATGAGGGGACAGTACAGAGACCTTTCCAAAGATCTATTTACACCTAGGCCTGCGACTGGAACACGGGGGCATCCGCTACGTCTTGAGGAAAGAAGGTTTAATCATAATCACAGACGAGGATTCTTTACTGTACGAGCAGTGAGACTATGGAACTCTCTGCCGCATGATGTTGTAATGAGTGATTCACTACTAACATTTAAGCAGAGCCTGGATGCCTTTCTTGAAAAATTTAATATAACCAGTTATGTATATTAGATTTTATGACAGGGTATTGATCCAGGGAACTAGTCTGATTGCCGGATGTGGAGTCAGGAAGGAAATTTTTTCCCCATTGGAACTTGTTTGCCACATTGGGGTTTTTTGCCTTCCTCTGGATCAACATGTTAGGCTACGGGTTGAACTAGATGGACTTAGAGTCTCCCTTCAACCTTAAAAACTATGATACTATGATACTATGAATGGTCACAGAAATAACTTGAATCTGAATAAATAAAAAATCTATGAAAATGAATAAATGAAAGTCAGACATTGATTTTCAACCATGCTTCCAAAGAAATTTTAAAAATAAAACTCATGAAATAGGCCTGGACAGAAATTATAGTACCCCTGAAAATAATGTTACAAAAGGGACATGTTACATCAAGGTGTGTCCACTAAATAGCATCACAGGTGTCTAAAATCTTGTATTCAGTCAGTAGGCCTTTATATAGGGTTACAGATACTTGCTGTGCTGTTTGGTGACATGGTGTGTACTACACTCAACATGGACCAGAGGAAGCGAAGGAAAGAGTTGTCTCAGGAGATTAGAAATAAAATTATAGACAAGCATGTTAAAGGTAAAGGTTATAAGACCATCTCCAAGCAGCTTTATGTTCCTGTGACTACAGGTGCACATATTATTCAGAAATTTAAGATCCATGGGACTGTAGCCAACATCCCTGGATGTGGCTGCAAGAGGAAAATTGATGAAAAATCAAAGAGATGAATTATATGAATGGTAACAAAAGATCCCAGAAAAACGTCTAAAGAGATTAAAGGTGAACTTCAAGCTTAAGGAACATCAGTGTCAGATCGCACCATTTGTCGTTGTTTGAGCCAAAGTGGACTTCATGGAAGACAACCAAGGAGGACACAACTGTTGAAAAAAAATCATAAAAAAGCCAGACTAGAATTTGCCAAGCTACATGTTGACAAGCCACAAAGCTTCTGGGAGAATGTCCTACGAACAGATGAGACAAAAAAATTTTACGTTTTGGCAAGGTACATCAGCTCTACGTTCACAGATGGAAAAATGAAGCATATAAAGAAAAGAACATTGTCCCTACTGTGAAACATGGAGGAAGCTCTGTTATGTTCTGGGGTGGTTTTGCTGCATCTGGCACAGGGTGTCTTGAAACTGTGCAGGGTACAATGAAATCACACAGCTAAAAACACCAAAGAATGGCGTAGGCTATGTCCGCACGTTGCTTTTTACCTGCTTTTTTGCTGCTTTTTCAACTGCAGCGTTTAATGCCAAAATGGTTGTGTTCTGCTTTTCAAGCAAAGTCTATGGGAATTTGGGTTTCTTGTCCGCACTATGCAGTTCAAACTGCAGCCTTTTTGTTGCAGAACTTTGGTCAAAAACTCAGCTTTGCAGTGCAAAACCCAAATGGCAAAAACAACTGACATGTAAATTGTTTTTGCCATTTGGGTTTTGCACTGCAAAGCTGAGTTTTTGACCAAAGTTCTGCAACAAAAAGGCTGCAGTTTGAACTGCATAGTGCGGACAAGAAACCCAAATTCCCATAGACTTTGCTTGAAAAGCAGAACACAACCATTTTGGCATTAAACGCTGCAGTTGAAAAAGCAGGTAAAAAGCAGGTAACAAGCAGGTAAAAAGCAAAGTGCGCACATAGCCTAAGAGGAAAACTTTGGACTATTCTTAATTGGCCTTCTATTAGCCTGACCTAAATCCTATTGAGCATCTGTGGAAAGAGCTGAAACATGGCGTTTGGAAAAGGCAACCTTCAAACACGAGACAACTGGAGCAGTTTGCTCTTGAGGAGTGGGCCAAAATACCTGTCGAGAGGTGCAGAAGTCTCATTGACAGTTATAGGAATTGTTTCATTGCAGTGATAACCTCAAAAGGTTGTGCAACCAAATTTTAAGTTAAGGGTACCATCATTGCTGTCCAGGCCTATTTAATGAGTTTGATTTTTAAAAATTCTGAGGAAACATGGTTGAAAAGCAATGTCTGAATTTCATTTGTTCATTTTCATAGATTTTTTATTTATTACTACTTTTGTCAGATTCAAGTTATTTCTGTGACCATTGTGGGTTTCACTTTTATTAAACGAGGGGTACCAACAATTTTGACCACACTTGTATATCAGTTTGCACAAAAAATTGTATTCTAACTACTCAAAATTAGTGATTTATCGAAATATAGCAAATTGTTGGCTAGTTGGTCACCAGTTTGCTGCATTCTGAGAGTTGGAATGAGGTGAAAAAAACCCATCTTTACACTCCCCTCTCCTCTATCAGTCTAATACCTATCTGGATGCCTGCCTTTTTTTTTCTTTTAATTGCCTCCTCTACCTTCTTCTTCTCCCTATGGTCTCTTAAGTGGGTACCAATGCTAACTAGGCTTCTTTCAGTCACAAGGTGTATGACACCCATAAATGACATGCTTTATATCCCATTTACCACATGGGTCATGGCACAATTATTAATGCAAAAGGAGGATAATGCAGTTTCACAGGTTTGCAGTCTTCTTTATTAGATTAAAAATTACTGAGATACGTAGCCAATGCTCATGACTACAGTGACATCTGAACAGGGCCGCCATCAGGGCATTACTACTGTGCCTGGTGTAGGGGGCCCGGTGAAGAGAGGGGGCCCAGCCAGGCCCGGGGTAAATACTTATCTTTAGCCTCAGGCAGGACGGGCCCCGTCTCTTCATCAGGCCCCAGTCACAGCAGCAGCAGCAGCAGAGGGGTCCGGAAGTGTCGCTTCACTACCAGACATGACTAAGTTGCATGTGAAGGGGTGGAGCATGCAAATTAGCCATGTGCTGTAGTGGAGGAAGGCTCAGTGGAGCAGAGCAGGGCGTGTCATCGCTGGGCCGTGCAGCAGGAGGTGAGGTCATCACTCTGAGACCTCATTACACTCCTGCTACAGGTGAGGTGGCGAGGACGCGGCAGCCAGTGGGGACAGGTAAGCACTGTGAGCCGAAGACGATCGCCGGGGGGCCCACTGATCTCTGCTGGGGGGCGCCGATCTCTGCCCGGGGCCCTCGCTGCTCAATGCCCGGGGCCCGCGCTGCTCTCTGCCTGTGGCCCGTGCTGCTCTCTGCCCAGGGCCCGTGCTGATCTCCGCCGGCGGGGACGCTGATCTCTGCCCGGGCCCTGCGCTGATCTCTGCTGGCGGGGATGCTAATCTCTGCCCGGGGCCCACGCTGATCTCTGCCCGGGGCCCGCACTGATCTCTGCCGGGGAGGGGGGACGACGTGCTGATCTCTGCCTGCGGGGACTCTGATCTCTGCCCGGGCCCTGCACTGATCTCCACCGGCGGGGATGCTAATCTCTGCCCGGGGCCTGCGCTGATCTCTGCCCGGGGCCCGCGCTGATCTCTGCCGGGGAGCGGGGGGATGCGCTGATCTCTGCCCGGGGCCTGCACTGATCTCTGCCCGTGGCCCGCACTGATCTCTGCCTGGGGGGGAGGGCGCGCTGATCTCTGCCCGGATGGGGGGCTCATCTCTGCTCGTGGCTGCCCGCCGACCCCAGCCCCTGTCTTGCTTCAGCTAAATCAGGGGTGGGGACTCTCTGGTCTGTTGTCTCTTGGCCTCTCTGCTGTGAGCCTCCCTCTGCTGTGAGCCTCCTGGCCTCTCTACTGTAAGCCTCCCTCTACTGTGAGCCTCCCTCTGCTGTGGGCCTCCTGCCTCTCTCCTGTGGGCCTGCTGTCTCTCTCCTGTGGGCCTCCTGCCTCTCTCCTGTGGGCCTCCTGCCTCTCTCCTGTGGGCCTCCTGCCTCTCTCCTGTGGGCCTCCTGCCTCTCTCCTGTGAGCCTCCTGCCTCTCTCCTGTGAACCTCCTGCCTCTCTGCTGTGGGCCTCCTGCCTCCTGTGGTGTTGTAAGCCTCCTGCCTCTCGTGGTGCTGTGAGCCTTCTGCCTCCTGTGGTGCTGTGAGCCTCCTGCCTCCCGTGGTGCTGTGAGCCTTCTGCCTCCCATGGTGCTGTGAGCCTCCTGCCCCCCGTGGTGCTGTGAGCCTCCTGCCTCCCGTGGTGCTGTGAGCCTCCTGCCTCCCATGGTGCTGTGAGCCTCCTGCCTCCCGTGGTGCTGTGAGCCTCCTGCCTCTCGTGGTGCTGTGAGCCTCCTGCCTCCCATGGTGCATGAGCCCTAACAGCTAGTCAGGAATATAACCCTCCATCCGCAGGCGCAAAAGGCAGGCATCATCATGGCGCGGCGGAGGATACAAGGTGGAAGGCAGCAGGCGGCAAGTGACCTGGCGGCTACACAGTAAGTTAAGGCCCGGAGGCCGTGTGGTGTGTTTGGCGGGCGGCTCCTCGATGTTTAGAGCAGGTGTGTGTTAGGGCAGGGGGCAACACAACATTCTCTAATACAAAGGCCTCACTGATGCTGCATTTTCCTAAGTAAATTCTTTGCTATTTGCCTGTGATAAAGAATCTCCTTAGGAGAATACAGCAGCAGTAAGGCCTTTGTATCTGAGTGCTTGGTGCCCCCTGTCCTAATAGCCAGGCTGTAATAAAGACTCTCCTTAGAAGAATACAGCAGCAGTAAGGCCTTTGTATCTGATTTTTTGTGCCCCCTGTCCTAATGTCCAGGCTGTAATAAAGAATCTCCTTAGGAGAATACAGCAGAAGTAAGGCCTTTGTATCTGAGTGTTTGCTGCCCCCTGTCCTAATATCCAGGCTGTAATAAAGACTCTCCTTAGGAGAATACAGCAGCAGTAAGGCCTTTGTATCCGAGTGTTTGGTGCCCCCTGTCCTAATATCCAGGCTTTAATAAAGACTCTCCTTAGGAGAATACAGCAGCAGTAAGGCCTTTGTATCTGAGTGTTTGCTGCCCCCTGTCCTAATAGCCAGGCTGTAATAAAGACTCTCCTTAGGCTGCGTGCCCACCATCAGTGTTTGCAGCGTTTTGGATGTAGCCTGCTTCAGCTGCATCCAAAACGCTGCAATGTACAGTACAAGCACAGTGGATGGGATTTGTAGAAATCCTGTGCAGACTGTGCGTGTATGGCCCGCAGCAATAACTGACCTGCGGTGCGGCTTTCCGAGGCCACAGAATCTAAATTATTTGCTGTGGAGTCGCATAGCGAGAACACAAGCAGGAGACCCCAGCACACCGAACCCTGATCGTGGACACAAGCAGCTGCATTCTCCTGCGGAGGAGACTTGTGGCCCCGCAGGTCAGGATGCACATCCGTTGCAGATGGAAGATAAATAGAAATCGGTTAACGGATCTGTCCTCCATAGACTCCCATGTTAAAGAAAACGGATCCTGCAGAAATCATTTTTCCCAACGGATGATTACAGGACATGTGGACTTCATTCTGCCTTATGTGGCATTCCTTGTTCACAACCCTCTTCCGCTCTCATAAAGGACCATCAGCTTAAATCTCAGCTTAACATGCCATGCATAGCCGGGCACCGATCTCCTGACCTGCTCCTCTTATATGCTCTGAGACTGCTGAGGTTAGGTCAGGAGACCCATGGCCAGTCCATGCACTGTGGCCCAAGTACAGACCGGTTTTCACCGACTGCTGAATGAGCCTTAAAGTGAATCTGTCAGCAGGTTTTTTCTCCCCCAGCTGAGAGCAGCATAATGTAAAGACACATACCCTGATTCCAGCGATGTCACTTACTGGGCTGTTTGCTGTCATTGTGATAAAATCCATGTTTTCTCTGCTGCAGATCTAGCAGTTATACAGAGCTCATGAATATGCTGGACTACTTGCAGCATGCCAAGTAGTCCTGTAATGATAATCTCCTGCTGATTAACCAGTGATGTTATCAAAACTACACTAAGCAGCTCAATAAGTGACAATCGCTGGAATCAGAATCTCTGCACCTATGTTATGCTGTGCTCAGATTAGGTGTTAAAAACCTGGTGACAGATTCCCTTTGAAGGGGTTGTCTGGTCTAAATCCACAAATCTGCATTATTACAATTTGATTTCAATTAGTTTAAAAACTGTATGTGACACATTCCCTTAAAGAAAGAAAATAGATATACCAAAAATAAATATATAACAAAAAAGTTATATATATATATATATAGAAAAAAAAAAATTTGAGCAGAGTAGGGCCTGGCCTTGTGGTGGTGACAGGCTTACAAAAATCTGATGGCCAAAACAAAATCTGATGGCTGTGTGTGTGATACGGTGTTCAGTGTGAAGAGTTAAGGCTACTTTACACACTGCGATATCGGTCCCGATATCGCTAGTGTGGGTACCCGCCCCCATCTGTTGCGCGACACGGGCAAATCGCTGCCCGTGCCGCACAACAGCCGTCACACATACTTACCTGTCCGGCGACGTCGCTGTGACGGGCGAACCGCTTCCTTTCTAAGGGGGCGGTCCGTGCGGCGTCACAGCGACGTCACTGAAGCGTCACTGAACCGCCGCCCAATAGCAGCGGAGGGGCGGAGATGAGCGGGACGTAACATCCCGCCCACCTCCTTCCTTCCTCATAGCGGCCGGGAGGCAGGTAAGGGGAGCTTCCTCGTTCCTGCGGCGTCACACGCAGCGATGTGTGCTGCCGCAGGAACGAGGAGCAACTTCGTTACTGCTGCAGTAACGATTTTTAAGAATGGACCCCCATGTCGCCGATTAGTGATTTTGCACGTTTTTGCAACGATGCAAAATCGGTTATCGGTGTCACACGCAACGGCATCGCTAATGCGGCCGGATGTGCGTCACAAAATCCGTGACCCCAACGACTCCGCATTAGCGATGTCGCAGCGTGTAAAGCCCGCTTTAATGTGTGATTGGTGAGGCTGTAGTGCAGAAGTGAAGATTTTCTAAGAGTGGCAGTGAGACTGTGGAAGATCCGCGGGGCGGAGGCGGAGCTGGGGTGGAGATGGAGCTGGAGTGGAGGCAGAGCTGGAGTGGAGGCGGAGCTGGGGTGGAGCCTCAAGGGGCCCCGAAATTTTGCCAGTATGGGGCCTCGAAATTCCTACTGGCAGCCCTGCATCTGAAATATGTTTAATGCTATATACTGCAGGCATTAGCTATGTATTGCACTAATTTTTAATCTAATAAAGAAGACTGCAAACCTGAGAAGCTAGATTATACTTCTTTTGCACTTTACTGGCATGGCACTGATGATTCTGTGCTCTAGATTGTAGCCTAACTGGATCATTGTGGTGAGCTGGATTCTTTTTGCTTATACATATCATTAAGAAGATTGTTCACTACTTTAACATTGATGGCCTATCCTTGGGACATATGTCATCAATGTCTGATCGGTGGGGGTTCAAT
The DNA here is from genome assembly GCF_048569485.1 of Anomaloglossus baeobatrachus. Lineage (NCBI taxonomy): Eukaryota > Metazoa > Chordata > Amphibia > Anura > Aromobatidae > Anomaloglossus > Anomaloglossus baeobatrachus. The sequence goes on from NC_134354.1 coordinate 501,743,194, forward strand.
GCCCGGCATCCCCACAGATCAGTTGTCTTTGCTGCCGGCTGCAGTAGGCAGTGGGAAATGCTCAATTCCGGAACTGTCCAGTCAACTGATAGTGTCCATTGCCAGGTACTGCATATCCACCTCTTATTCAAATTAAAAAAATGCTATGTGCAGTACCTGGCCTTGGCCGCTATCAGGAGACACGACAGCTCCAGAACTGAGCATATCCAGCTGCTAGATAGGGGTAATGAGTGTCAGGCCTAAGGATAGGCCATCAATGTTAAAGTAGTGAATAACCTATTTAATGGAAATAACATCAGTTAGGCTCTTTGTGACTGAGTGGGGCTTAATTACTAGCGGCAACTGATGGACTACCCTGAGGAAGAAGATGACCAAAGAGAAGCCAATTGCTGGAATAGGCTTGGACTGGCGGCTGGGGAGTGGGAATAAGATGAGTTGAAGAAGCTGAGTAGAAAAGTTTATTATGTTTTAACACCTTTCAAGCAAATTTGATTTATTCTGAATTTATCAGATACAAAATGAGTTATCTCTTATGACTTGTATAAATCTACCAAAATCAAATTGTTGAGAGATTTGCTTAACTATATTAGTAAAAAAATGATATTAGAATAGGTATGTTGATTATCGTGATTTAGAGCTGAACTGTAAAGATTACAATGTGATTTTTTTTGGGCGTGCAATCTACACAGCTACGACGCCGGACTATGCCATCTGGCACCTTCAATGTCTACATCTGAAGAACAGGAAAGTCAGTTAAGAAACATGGCACTATCTATTCTCTTGTAGAACACTTGGAAACAGTTACGTATGAATGCATAAACCATCTGTGAATATATATCTCATTCTGTGTTTCCTCAATTATATGAAAAAGGGAATCTTTGGATTTAAATACGATATATATAAAAATACTTTAAAAAAAGAGGCAATATTTATTTGAAAATCTAAAAATTGATGCTTAAAATGTCGCATACATGTTGCCAAAAGAATAAACTATTTTATTGTCATCCTCTTTAGAAAACTGTTAGCTTCCTTAACATTTAACCAAAACTGTACATGTAAAAACATCTGCATTGTTTTACAGGTGTTTTTCTTGCAAGTAACTTGCTTTTGTACTTGCATTTTAGTAGCTTTCTTGTCTATGAGTTTTTGACATTACAAATCATATGATTTATAAATCTTGCTATGTAAATGCAATGAAAAAATTCAACCAAAAAGATCCAACAAATTAAAACATTTTTTCATACATACAAAAAAGAAAAACACTACAAAAAAAACAAGAAAAATCCAGCAAACTGCCTTAAAAGAAACAGTGAGCCTTTAAGATAATACATTTGAAAAAAAAAAGAAAAGATAAAAAGGCACTGCCTAAAAAAGACAAAAGGACAACTGAAAGAAAAACTTTACATAAATAAAGACTTCACGGTAAAAAAAAAAAAATTCTGAAAAACTATTGCATTTTATCAAAAAATATTGTGCGTGAAGAGATCTCATTGAGTACTTTGTTTTTCTTTCATATGGGAAAAAAACCCAAAACAAATAACATCAGCATTTTCAGTCATATTTTCGCTTGTGTAAGGTCAGTGTGTCAGTTTTTTGCCATCAGAGTTTCATCAGTTTTTTTTCTATTTAAGATGTTTCTCCAGCTTTTCCTAAAAAATATTAAAATTTGATGTTTTTGAAGCTCAATATTTTCACAGATCTAGTGATTTCAATATGAAGCTTTCATTAATGACTTGGATCAAAATTATGCGGGCTTCACACAAGACAATCTATCGTGCAATATGTTGTCGGGGTCACGGTTTTCGTGACGCACATCTGGCATCGTTCACGACATTGTCTCCTGTGACACCTAAGAGCGACTCTTAATGTGGCGCCCCTGACCTGGTCAGGCACCACTGAGTACTGCACCCATGCTGGGGACAGTACAATACAGGTAATCCAGAAGGCTGACCGAGGTGTGACTACACAGGCGCATAGTGATCAGGTCTCACACATGTACCTATGAGAGGACCCCTGGGGATCCCAGGAGGGGGAAAAGCCTTCACCTCCACTGGAATAGTGGAGGGGGCCAAAAGCCTCCATCTCCTCTCAAGGGGTGTGGTAAGAGAGCCTGGTTGCTAGGTGGCGTAGGCAAGAACAGGAGAGGAGGGGCAGTGAGCCAGTTCAGTGCAGAGTCCAGGGAGCTCCGAGAGGAGCTGACCCCTACCCCTGGGGCTGTTGCAGTCTGACAGCGCCCGCGCAGTGGCTACCGACGGGGGAGAACGGTCACCTAGGAGTGCTACCCGAAACCCGTCTCCAGCTAAAGAGAGAGCACAGAGTGGGAAGTAAGGAGACTGCTAGGGAGTACCAGGCCCAAACGGGCGGCAGATCCCGGAGCGGGGATAGATCCACCTTTCCTTGCTAAACCTGCCGGTGTGGGGCCCTCAAAGCCCACACCACAACACCACAAAAGCCGCAGCCACATAGCCACAGTTAGGGCCCATAGTTCACAGGAGGCAAGCAGCTGGAGTGATCTGGTCCAGGCGACAAGCAAACGGCAAACGAAGGGGAGAGAGGCTTCAGCAACTTCCCTGGGTGACCCCCATAGGGACTAAAAGTCGGGGTTACCCCAAACCACTAAGGGCTAAGGAAGGCGAGTCGGTAGTCACCATCAGAAGTCAGCCTGAAGGATACCTGGTTCCAGCCTGGTTCATCCCAGCTACGCCCGGGTTACTCACCCTGCCATCAACTGTGAGTAAAACCCCTGAAAGACATCCTGCTTGTGTGGAGTTATTCTGCGCCTTGTGGTTCTACACACCTACACAGGGCCCTGGGGCTTGCCTCACTCTCAGGAGGCTATTACAACTGACTGCACCCACCATCAGCCCCAGGCATCCCTTAACCTGCAGTGGCGGTCCCCTCTGACCGCAATTCTGAGAGTGGCGTCACGACAAATAGAAGATTTCCTACCTGTGACAAGATCCAGCCGAGTGGAGTCCCTGAAGGTAATGCACCGACACAGCACTTGTGGGGCTTCACATCTGGCATCACGAACAGGATAAGGACTAGACCTGTCCAGACAGGTGACCATGTGCCTGGGCGGTCCGCTTGAAAAATTGGAAGCGCCGCCATATTGCCACCATGAAAAGCGCGCTGAAAAACAACAGCAGCCCGCGCTGGGAGAAGTTACCGGTGGTTGCGGTGTGGCTACCCAGAGATCCCCTGCAGAGTTCTGACCTCGCTTGTGAAGAGAGCGGAAGCGTCCAGAGGCGGCGGAACGGAAAAGAAGCCAGCAGCTTGTTGTTAGAGAAAATGGCGTCTGAATGCAGAGACCCAGAGCCAGGCTCCGCTGCCTGGTGGTGTCGGGAGCTCGCCGAGTTCTGCGATCAACTGGAGGCCAGGGTCGGAAGGCTGATCAGAGAGGGACGTGCGGAGTTCCTGGGAATGACCGCGGCGGTTCAGGCCTATGAAGAGAGAGCCGCGCGCCGAGTGCCAGACCGGGCGGTGACGACTCAGACCCCGATGCTGCCACCGATGGGTGAGTCCAGTGATGCCCCTGCCAGCGCGAGTGCCCCGACCCCTGCTGCCACGTCCGCGGTCCCTGAAGAGGCGTCCGGCGCGGCGACGCTGAAGCAGGCCGCAGCCACGCCAGGTGCAGCCCGCCAAGCTCAGGCCGCCGCAGCGATGCCCTGCTCGGCCCACCAAGACCCGGTCCCTGTAGCGACGCCCAGTCCGGCCCGCAGAGAACCGGCTGCCACCGCGACCCTCATCCGCGCCGCAGGTGTGACGCTGACCCAGGCCACCGCCATGCTAGGCCCGGCCCGCCGAGACCCTACCGCAGCCGCAACGCTCGTCCGCGCCGCAAGTGAGGTGCTGAACCAGGCCGCAGCCCCGTCAGGTGCGGCCCGCCAAGCCCAGATCGCTGCAGCGACGCCCAGCCCAGCCTGCAAAGACCCCATCGCAGCTGCGACGCCGATCCAAGCCGCGACAGCGACGCCGATCCAGGCCGCCGCAGCGATGCCCTGCCCGGCCCGCCAAGACAAGACAGACGTACCATTGTTTACCCCGGCCTGCAAGGCCAGAGCAGACACCGCTCCCCAGTCTAAGGAAGTCCCTGCTAGGAAGTCCCTGGTAGGTGAGGACCCCGCATACTGGCAGCTGAAGGCTGACCTGGAGGCCAAGTTCCCACAGGAGATGGTGGACCGGTACATGCTACCTCCGCATACCCCCAAGAGGATTCCGGCAACCCCTGCAGCAACCACGCCAAAGAGTCCCCCGCCTGGGCCTGCTGATGAAAGTCCATCCCCAGCACTGCCACCAAAGGAGTGCTCAGAAGAACTAAGGGGGAGGGGAGGCCAGGAAGCTGAGGAGCTGACTCAGGAGCCACCAGCAGTGGATCCATACCCAGAGCCGGAGATGTTGCCATATTCCCGCTGGGATGAGGAAGACCTAACACCGTCTGCTGAAGAAGATCTGCCCCAAAGCCTCACCTGGGAGCTTGTAAGCTGTACCTCGCAGAATCCAGCCCGCAAGACACGGCGCCGTAACAGAACCCAGTCTTTCCCTGCACCACAGTCCCCAGAGCAAAGAGATGAAATAACGGCCAGAGACCTAGAGGAGAAACGGTTCCTGAGAAGAGCCAAAGCCCAGGTCAGAGGACCCCTTTGTCGAGGAGTAGTGGAAGATTTCAGCCTAAAATCAGGATACGGCTTCATCGTAGCACCTGGTATGAAAGAAGGCATTTTTGTCAACAGAAGAGACGTTAGAGCTCATTTGCCCAGAGGACATCCTGGAAGAAACCTAAGGATGGGAGACACAGTGCAGTTTACCATGCATCAAGGAGAAAGAGGCTGGTATGCGCTAGATGTAACACCATGTCCTAAAGAAAAAGAAACAGACACGGAAGAAGAAAGAGATCGAGAAACCAACAGGTGCCACAGCCCTACAGGCCCAAGCCCTGGTGAGGAGGAATCCACATAAAGTACAGAAAGAAGCATAGAAGTTCCCAGTTTGACAAGTTTGAAGTTTTGCAACGTTTTCAAGTTTAAGCAATGTGCCCACATAAACTAATGTGAGAAATGATCCTTAAGGCTATGAACTGGCTATAGCCACAAACTCTCGCAGTGTAAATAGTTACACCAGAGGGCACCACCACCACCAGAGTCAGCCTGTTTAGGGGCTTGGCTCGTCTGCAACCAGGGAGCACGTCCGTATATAGGGCCTTGGCTTACCTGCGACCAGAGAGCATGCCTGTTTATGGGGCCTGGCTCTCCACCACAAAGAGGGTACCTGGTCAGCACCAACTGTGAAGGCCGCCTCTGGATCCTGCCAGAAGTGGCTGAAGGCGCGGCTTCACCAGGCCAGGTATGCCCTGAAGACCACCAGACCATGAAAGCCGCCTCTACATCCTGCCAGAAGTGGCTGAAGGCGCGGCCAACGTGAGAGGGTTTTGGGTGGGTTAACGGACTTGTGGGTGGAGGGTGGTGATGTATGGTACCTGGTGGTTTTAAAACGTTTTACCATGTTTTAATGTTTTATGCATTTTAAAATGTTGTCTTGCAGCCCGAGGACGTGCTGGTGATAACTAAGGGGGAATGTGGCGCCCCTGACCTGGTCAGGCACCACTGAGTACTGCACCCATGCTGGGGACAGTACAATACAGGTAAACCAGAAGGCTGACCGAGGTGTGACTACACAGGCGCATAGTGATCAGGTCTCACACATGTACCTATGAGAGGACCCCTGGGGATCCCAGGAGGGGGAAAAGCCTTCACCTCCACTGGAATAGTGGAGGGGGCCAAAAGCCTCCATCTCCTCTCAAGGGGTGTGGTAAGAGAGCCTGGTTGCTAGGTGGCGTAGGCAAGAACAGGAGAGGAGGGGCAGTGAGCCAGTTCAGTGCAGAGTCCAGGGAGCTCCGAGAGGAGCTGACCCCTACCCCTGGGGCTGTTGCAGTCTGACAGCGCCCGCGCAGTGGCTACCGACGGGGGAGAACGGTCACCTAGGAGTGCTACCCGAAACCCGTCTCCAGCTAAAGAGAGAGCACAGAGTGGGAAGTAAGGAGGCTGCTAGGGAGTACCAGGCCCAAACGGGCGGCAGATCCCGGAGTGGGGATAGATCCACCTTTCCTTGCTAAACCTGCCGGTGTGGGGCCCTCAAAGCCCACACCACAACACCACAAAAGCCGCAGCCACGTAGCCACAGTTAGGGCCCATAGTTCACAGGAGGCAAGCAGCTGGAGTGATCTGGTCCAGGCGACAAGCAAACGGCAAACGAAGGGGAGAGAGGCTTCAGCAACTTCCCTGGGTGACCCCCATAGGGACTAAAAGTCGGGGTTACCCCAAACCACTAAGGGCTAAGGAAGGCGAGTCGGTAGTCACCATCAGAAGTCAGCCTGAAGGATACCTGGTTCCAGCCTGGTTCATCCCAGCTACGCCCGGGTTACTCACCCTGCCATCAACTGTGAGTAAAACCCCTGAAAGACATCCTGCTTGTGTGGAGTTATTCTGCGCCTTGTGGTTCTACACACCTACACAGGGCCCTGGGGCTTGCCTCACTCTCAGGAGGCTATTACAACTGACTGCACCCACCATCAGCCCCAGGCATCCCTTAACCTGCAGTGGCGGTCCCCTCTGACCGCAATTCTGAGAGTGGCGTCACGACAAATAGAAGATTTCCTACCTGTGACAAGATCCAGCCGAGTGGAGTCCCTGAAGGTAATGCACCGACACAGCACTTGTGGGGCTTCACATCAACGTTCGCAAATCGGTTGTAAATCGTGTATCATATACACGTCGCTCATTTTAAAAAAATCGTTTAATCTTATTTCCGCAGATTGTTCATCGTACCCGGGGCAGCACACATCACTCCGTGTGACACCCCGGGAACAATGAACACAGTTTAACTGCGTCCCACTGGCAATGCTGAAGGAAGGAGGTGGGCCCCTCCGCTTCTATTGAGCTGCCGCTGTGTGACGTCGCAGTGACGCCGAACAACCCACCCCTTCAGGAAGTGGATGTTCGCCACCCACAGCGACGTCGCTCAGCAGGTAAGTACGTGTGATAGGGGTTTAACGACTTTGTGCGACACGGGCAGCGATTTGCCCGTGATGCACAAACGACGGGGGTGGGTACAATCGCTCGTGCGATTGCACAATAGATCGTATCGTGTGACGCCCGCATTAGACAAGTCTCAGTGACGCATGAACAGCTCGATAGACTATATCTGCTTTGCTTCTGTCTGAGAAAAACATGGTTAGAAGATGGACATAAAACTTGAAAATCTAAATTACTCCCAACTTTAAATATACCAAGATTTGGTTGTTACTTTATGTATGTAAAAATTAGTGCAAACTAAAAAAATGATAAATAATACACTAAGACAGTGATGGCGAACCTATGGCACGCGTGCCAGACTGGGCACGCAGAGCCCTTTTTGCTGGCACGCGTGCTGTCGCCACACTGCGCCACTTTGAACTGCCGGTGTGATCGCACCAGCAGCTCAAAGTGGTGTTTAGCAGAGGAGACATTTCTCCTCGCTCTGACACGCCTCCTCTCCTGGGCTGCAGGCCTGTTGCCTAGGAGACGGAGGAGCGTCAGTAGGCGGCACCGGCGTCTTGTGGCTGCGTGGGAACTGAAGTGACTGAGGACGCAGCAGCGGAGGAGTGGGGGCTAGAAGGTGAGTTTTTTTTATTTTTAAGCTCTGTGCGGCTGTGCCAAGGTGTGGGGAGACAGAGCCAGCACGGGTCATATATAAACAGAGCACGGGACAAACAGAGCACGTGGCAAACATGGGAGCATGGGGCATATACAAACAGAGCACGGGGCAAACAGAGCATGGGGCAAACAGAGCACGGGGCAAACAGAGCATGGGGCAAACATGGGAGCACGGGGCATATACAAACAGAGCACGGGGCATACAGAGCACGGGGCATACAGAGCACGGGGCATACAAAGCACGGGGCATACAGAGTATGGGGCATACAGAGCACGGGGCATACAGAGCATGGGGCAAACAGAGCACGGAGATTACAGAGCACAGGGCATACAAAGCACGGGGCATACAGAGCATGGGGCATACAGAGCACGGGGCATACAGAGCACGGGGCATACAGAGCACGGGGCAAACAGAGCACGGAGATTACAGAGCACGGGGCATACAGAGCATGGGGCAAACAGAGCACAGGGAAAACATGGAGAGCACGAGGCATGGAGAGCATGGGGCAAACAGAGCATGGGGAAAACATGGAGAGCACGGGGCATACAGAGCACAGGGAAAATATGGAAGGGAAAATATGGAGAGCACAGGGCAAACATGGCTGCAAGGATGGGGAAACGTGCAAAGATGGAGAGAAATATGCAAAGATGGGGGAAACGTGCAAAGAGGGAGAGAAACATGCAAAGATGGGGGAAACATGGCTGCAAGGATGGGGGTAAACAGGACTGCAAGGATGGGGATATACATGACTGCAAGGATGGGGGTAAACATGACTGCAAGGATGGGGGTAAACATGACTTCAAGGATGGGGGAAACATGACTGTAAGCATGGGTGGAAACATGGCTGCAAGGATGGGGGAAACATGCAAGGATAGGGGGAAACATGCCAGGAAGGGGTACATTTAGCAGTATGGGGGAAACATTTACCAGAATGGGGGGGGAACATGAAAGGATGGGGGAACATGCCAGGATGGAGGTACATGAACATGCCAGGATGAGGAAAAATGCCAGGATGGGGAACATTTAGCTTGAAGGGTGGCATTTATCAGGATGGGGTACATTTACCAGGAAAGGGGACATTTACCAGGATAAGGGAACATGCCTGGATGAAGTACATTTACCAGGATGTGGTCATTTAACAGCATGGGGGAACATGCCAGGATGGGATACATTTACAATGATGGGGTACATTTACCAGGATTGGGTACATTTACCAGTAATGGGGTACATTTACCAGGATGGGGCCATGATGTGGACAAATATACCAGAATGTAGGAAATATATATCAGGATGGGGGACATGTTTACAAGGAAGTGGCCAGGAAGGGGGACAGAACTACACACTGAAAGGGTAGGGGAGCAACTCGTATGTCTTTATTGGATTTCAAGATGTTCATTCAGAAATGTAGATGTGGATTACAGGGTGACATCTGATTGCTTTCCATGCTAAAATCTCTGTCTAATATGCTGCAATTTTTTCCAGAAAGATCAATCCAACTGCTGTGTCTGGAAAGGGCAGGGGCTCAACTTCAATATGTGGTAATCATGCATGAGCGTGATGCCACCTGCTGAAGAGAAGAGAAGACGGCAAAGGTAAGGTTAAAATCAATTATTTACATAATAGGATTGGTTGGCACTTCGGAAAAAAAAAATGGGTTTAGGGCTACAGTTTGGGCACTCGGCCTGTAAAAGGTTCGCCATGACTGCACTAATACACTTAGGCTTCCTTCACACGTCAGTAATTCTGGTATGTATGTTGCTGTTTTTACATGCACCGAAATCACGGACATATGCAAACCCATTAAAATCAATGGATCTGCGGACACATCAGTGGTTTCTCACTGACCGTGTTTCTGTTCTGCGCAAATGTATGTCCATGTGTACCGCATGAAGACAAGTTCATTTTTCTCTGGCATCATTGATGTCACATAGACTACAGTGGTGTGAACTGTATGACATGTATCAGAGAAGGGGAAAACTTTTCTCCTTGCAGAGACTGACAAACTAATCTGGCTGTAAGTGGTGAGGAGTCTTACAGCTGCTACTTCCAATAGTTGGCACTAGAGTTTGTCTCCTTCCTACCTGAAGAGACAATTTAAATATTTCCCAGAAGAATATTGCAGCTTTAAGACTTCTCACCACTGACAGCCAGATTGGTTTGTCAGTCTCTGCAAGGAGAAAAGTTTTCCACTTCGACCCCACTATAGCTTGTCATAAAGCCAGATTATATCTCAAACTTATGAGGGACAATCAACCCGAAACACTGTGTCTGCAAATTGAGATTCTGATCTGGCATAAATCCTAGGTCTAAAAAGGCTAGTTTCAGGGCCACTTTTGAATTTTAGGATTGCTACTTCCAATAGGTGGTACTAGAGTTTGTCTCCTTCCTCCCTGTAGAGACAATTTGAATACATACCAAAGAAAACAGGTGTCTTTGAAGGACAATTATTTTTATACTCACCTATCTCCAGCGATGCTGTCTCCAGCCGCTGCTGTCTCCTGCTTCCAGTCCAGCTAATTATGGTCATGAATATTCACTGCACTGCAACCCGGACGTAAGAGCAGAGGGGAGGCAGAAGTGGCCGGAGATAGGAGAGCCGGACACATCAGCACCACAGAGAGCAGTGCCGAGGACAGGTGAGTATAAATGTGCCTAATCTCCGTGTGCTATTACGGATAGAACACAGTGAACAGACTTGTGCCAAAATCACGGCACACAAGGGGTCAAATGAATCTTAAACACATCAGTGAAAAACATGTGTTTTTGACTGATGTGTGAAAGAGGCTTCAAACTGATGACAGGCTGTGCACCTACAAAAAATGCAGAGAAGGACGGTATACTTCTGTGCATTCACCATTCATTTTTAGCAATTCAAAGTCTTTTTTGGGAATTCTCCATTATACCAATGTAGGGAATAAATCTTATTTACTTGTTAATATTACATGCATTTTGGATACGGATTAAGTACACTATTAGTTTACATTTTATTACTTTTGCCCAATAAAATCATTTTTATGGAAAAAAGTATTTTTTTGTCAGCTGTGACTGGAAAACTAAGGCTTTTTTAATTTTGTGGGAATGTTTGAAGTTTTTACTGATACCATTTTGAAGTACTGTACATATGATTTTGTATAATTTATGTTATTGTGAAGTGTCCTAAAAAATGTGCCAATGATCAATGCCACAATTGTTTTTTTTTTTTCTTTTTTTCTTTTACTCCTTCATTTGCAGTAAAAATAAGAAATTAACTTTCTTTTAAAGGATATTATAGTTGCAGTAGAACTATGTGTGCCATTATTTTCTTGGCTGGAAAGTCAGATGCTTTGGCAGGCAAAGGATAATTTTTAGGTGCACAGGCCAATGGACTCTATTGTCAAAAACCTTGGATGCTTTGATTGCTGACTACATTATTTAAGGATTAAAATAATCAAAGACCAACAATACTGATCTCTTACAAAGGCCTTGTGGCCAAGGATACTTGCAGCAAATTGGACATCGAAATTATGCAGTGCACACTACTGCAACCTTCTTTTAAAGTATCACTGTTTAAAATGGAAATCAGAAAAGTTCCTGCAATGCCACCTTCAAATGTTCTGTATTTGGTCAATACTTTACATCAGTAGTTGTAAGCCAAAATCAGAAATGGAACAATCAGAGGAAAAGTAGAACAGAAATCCGTCACCACTTCTGTATTTTTTGTGCATTCCTGGTTTTGGCTTAGATATACTAAGGCAAAAAACTCACCAAATATTTGTGTCAGGGTGGCCTATTGGACAATGTAAAAGTTCTATATAACAGTCAAGAAGGGTTAAACCATAACTAAATTATATGCTGCAAAGTTTCCAGAAGCATAATTGACACTTGTCAAAAATATATGTTGAATACTATTAAAAAGTAACAGGCAATTTAATGGTAAGTAGCAGCCCAGAGCTGTCACGCAGCAGTTTTGTTCCTGCAAATGAATCAATTATTTTTTTTGCATTTGCGACACAGATCTGAATATGTTATTTTTATAAAATAATGAAAACCCTCCATACTTGCTGAGAAAAATGCTGTTGATCAAAATGTCTGATTTGCTCTTCCGGAGAGATGATTTGGCGAGGCAACGTGTCCAATTCTTGAAGCGATTCAATGGAAACTTTTTGTGGTAAACCTTGGAAGAGTGATGTTACATACATTAAAATGGACTTCTTGTCGGGATGAGCTGTTGCAATATCTGGAAATGAAAAAAGAAACATAGGTGTGTGTCATTCACTGTAAATTATGCACATTAAATGTACCTAAAATCAGCTTCCAACCATGCAGCCAGACTAATGAGCAGCAGCTCGGCCTTTCCAGCACCCTCCCGGGACTAATTAGAGCTCTATAATCATCTGTAAACTTTTCTGTAGATGTAGCATACCAATGAGCAAAATCTCAGTGCAAAAAATGGTAATGATTTCTCATTTAAGCACATTTCAAACCATTAAACTCTTTATTGTACTATAGAAAGTCATAACTCAGGATTTATAATGCCTGTGTATTCACAGTGAACAAAGCTGTACATCAACTTTTATGTGGTACTTGTCTATGCATACTTGATTACATGTCTTACCAAAATATTTCTACAATACATGCCTTCTAAAAAAACATTTAGGAGCAAATTGACTTGATACATTAACATCAAAAAGAATATTGCGTGTGTTCTGTACCATAGATACTGGAAGATGAATGGTTTATTTGCATATCCCTATTTATTTATTGTAATCATGGCAGGACCATGCACAATAAGAACTTTTTACTTTTTGTGTTCTTTTATGATAGGAGTAGGAAGGATGTAGAGGTAGAGGGAGGAGCTATATGCAGAGGGAGGAGCTAGGTGCAGAGCTCCGCCCCTCCCCCTCTTCTGTCTACATGGATTCTCATCAGTAATAGCTGCCATCTCCTATCTCAGTAATATGAAAGTCTTTAGTGATTACAAATTTTACCTCAGAATTGAGAATTTTGATAATGATTGATCACTTCTGGCAGATAAAAAAAGCCAATTTGTCTGATAAGATTTAATAAAAAGTTGCTTATTTTCATCAGTACTATTCATTTATAAAATAAAAAATGATAAAAGGGCTGTTACACTTTAACCCCTTCACCCCATGAGATTTTCCGTTTTTTGGGGGTTTTCTGCTCCCCTTCTTCTGAGAATATTTTCTGTCAATCTTGCTATATTAGGGCTTGTATTTTGTAGGATGAATTGTACTTTTAAATGAAACCATATGTTTTACCATATAGTGTACTGGGAAACGGCAAAAAAAAAATTCCAAGTGCGAAAAATTTGCAAAAAAAAAGTGCAATTGCATTACAGTTTGGGATTTTTATTCATTGTGTTAACTATAAGGTAAAACTGATGTGTAGGTGTGCAGCCTCAGGTTGGTGCGAGTTGGTAGACACCAAACATGTATATGTTTACGTTTATCTAAAGGGTTAAAAACATTCAGCTGTTTGTCCAAAAAAGTGGCGCTATTTTCCACGACCCGTAGCGTTCTCATTTTTTTGGGATAAGGGGTTTCAATGATGGCTTATTTTTTGCATCTTGAGATGATGTTTTCAATGGTACAATTTTTGCTCAGATGCTATGTTTTGATCGCTTGTTATGTCATTTTGCGCAAAATTTGTGACGAGGAAAAAACTTAATTTTGGCTTTAATTTTTTCCCACTATGCTGTTTTTTTATTTTGATATATCAAGCACTTCTGAATGCAGCGATACCAAATATGTGAATATATTTTATTTTTTAAACCATTTAATATCCAATGGGGCTAAAGGGGGTGAATTGAACATTTGGATTTTTTGTTTTTTTTAAATGTAAAACTTTTTTTATTTTTTTTCCTTTTACTAGTCCCCCTGGGGACTATAAGGATTAGCAGTCTGAGTGCTCATTCATTTCTCTTGATCAGAGCAGCATAGCTCAGACCAGGAGAAATGCTGCTGTCTTCTTATCACTTAGGCTGTAGGTGTACAGAATGGGAAACATATTGTCATCTCTAGAAAAAAATGCAATTGACAATGAAGTCTTCTACAGTAGATCTTTATTTGAAAATAGATTGTAGAATGGTGAATCAGAAGTTGTACAACGAAAATATGAAATGCTGCTTCTAAGGAGGATACAGTGTCTCACATTCACTTTATTATGAGGTATGGAGTCATTTTGGTCTTCAAAGATCCTTACAAATCAGGTAATAGTAAGTGATAATTGAACTACCTGTAAAAAATGTAGGCAGAGATATTACCACCTCCCGTTTTCGTTTTCCTGTCGCCTGTAACTTTAACATGAGATAATATTTGCACATATAACTGCTGCAGGCAAAATTAAGAGGGCATTAGGGTTATTGATTGATGGCCTACATGCAGCACAGGTAACCATTTTGAAGGACACAGGAACATTTATAAAAATACTTTCATGAAGTGTTAAATGTGTTGTCAAGGCAGAACAAAATTTTAACCATGGGACTGGATGTGTAAAAAATACCAAGCTCACCAATACTCCCCCATACATTTAATCACCTGGGCAGCCACTATAAGATAAATAATGGATAATATGAATTATGACAATGGCACCTGTTAGTGAACATTCATTATTGCCATCATTGTATTGAATAGGAAAAATGGCCAGCTGTAGGAATCTGCAACTTTGACAGCAACCATATTGATGTGGCCAGACAATAGGTTCATAGCTTCTCCAAAATAGTGAGATTGTGTGCACTGGTTCCGGTAGTAATTAGTTCCTACCAAAAGGGGTCAAAAAACTAAATCATCAATTGGTAAACTGGTGAGATTCAATGTTCGTTGATATGCATGGGTAGAAAAGCTTAACCCATCTGTGTCAATCTGAGAGACTAGAAAGGTGTCAGGATACAAAATGCATCCCAGCTTGCTATATGTGGATCTGCATAGCTAAAGACCCCTCTCCTCCAACAAAAGTCTCCATAATTGGCATGTGAGTGTGAAATCTAGGCCATGCAACAATAGAAGAAACTGACTGATTAGTTCTTTCATGTATATCCTGTGGATGCTTACATTAATTCACATTACTTACCTGAGAAGATATGGCTTTGTTATGTAACATTGGAAGAAAGCGAGTTGGAAGAGGCAGTGTGATGCTATGTAACATGTTCTGGCAATTATGTAGATGTTACTTTCACATGTATTGTTTTAGACCACACAAATCCCTTCCTGGCAATAACTTTCCAATGGTCAGTGGACTCCTCAGCATATTAATATGCTCTGCTACATTGTAAAACTTGATCAGGTATACAGTAGTTGAAAGAAAAATAAAAAAAAATAAAAGTATTGGCATGGATTCCAAATTCCCGTATTTCAATCTCTAATCTTATGTTGGTGGCCAAATGAACATGTTAAAGGCACTGATTTTTTTTTTCTTCAAAATGATTTATAACCAGGGGTACAGAACATTTGCATAAATCTGTAAAAGTTTGTATTCTAGGTATTCTCATATAGAGAATTTGGTTGCTTTCTTTTTCCAAGCATAGTGCTGCCCCAGATTCACCAAGTGTGCAGAGATGTATACTGCTCAGTACAAGTAAATGGTGATATGTTATAATTCGCTGCACAATAGTTCTACATGAGCATGTCCATGCAGTGAAAAATGGAAAAAAACAAAGTGACCCTGACAGCTTATGCATGGTACCCAATCTGTGTATACATGCTATCCAATCTTTGGCTGAATTATCCCAACCAGGTATGTTAGACTCTGATGCAGTGTAGAGTTTCAGAAAAAAAACACACTGTAAAAACCGCCAAGGGAAAAAAACGCATGCAAGACTAGTCAGATGGATGGGTCTCTGGCAGTTTCACCTTGCCCACTCCTTTGAGTGACAGATCTCTCCCTGCTCTGTAGACTAGTCGGACCGCTGGGTCACCAGCAGCTTCTCTTGCACTTTGACAGTGACTGACAGATCTCTGCCTATGTGCATGTAAGCCAGAGACCTGTGAGCCTAGGGCAGTAGGTGGGCAGAAGCCACTGGGGACCCAATTGTCAAACTAGTCTGCAGTGTGGTTCTGTCCCGGGCTGACTATAAAAGTATGTCTTTCATTGAAACACTGCAGCATTTCAGAGTTAAACATACCTGGATGGGATAATACAGCCATGGCTGATACATGTTGCCCACAGAATAGCAAAAATCAAAAACCAGAAAAACAAGTCATTAACGCTACCTTAATGCAGAAAGTGTACAAAATTTTATTGAATAATGGCATAAAAAACACACAGGTTAAAAACAATTCAAGGAGTGCTGGCAGAGATACAAAATGGAGGAGCATGCACCCCACTGGCTGAGTATGTGTAATACTATGGCTGGGAACAGAAGTGTCTATGACAATGCTATAACAAGTTTACCTTGTTACCCCCAGTGAAGAAGCCCTCGCGAAATGCGTTGGGGTCTGTGGAGCTGCACCCCTCCTTGGCTGATTCGGTTATTATGGGTATGTGTCCTAATTATTCCTCTTGCTGTGCTTGAATTGTCTGATCACGTTATTCTGGTGCTTGGGGAGAGTATCATCTCCTCTCCCCTGTACCACCAATTTCTAGTATTTTATGCTATGTATGAGGCATTTGACCTTAGTGCCTACCATTAACTTATATCTGGCACCCCCCCTTTCTTTGTAAAACGTTTTACATAAACTATGGAGCACTCCCTTTAGAGAGGTAAACTTGTTATAGCATTGTCATAGACACTTCTGTTCCCAGCCATAGTATTACACATACTCAGCCAGTGGGGTGCATGCTTCTCCATTTTGTATCTCTGCCAGCACTCGAATTGTTTTTAACCTGTGTGTTTCTTATGCCATTATTTAATAAAATTTTGTACACCTTCTGCATTAAGCTAGTGTTAATGACTCGTTTTTCTGGTTTTTGATGTTTTTGAGTCTCTACCAGGGATTTATTTCCCCTTTAGTCCCATATAGGGGTTATGATGATCAATGTTGATCACCAAAAATCTCCCCCTTTTGTCTTTGTTCAGATGTTCTTTACATTTGCCCACAGAATAGGTAGCATGTACCAGCTGTCAGATTCGCTTTAACAAGCATAAAGCTCTTTTATTGCGTAGACTGGTAGGGGTCCTTGCAGTAGGGTTCCTTCTAAGGTGGAATATTTTAGTATCATAATTTGTAACTAATGGACTAACTACTTTAATTACATTTTAAAATTACAAACAACAAGAAAAAAATAAGAAATTGTTTTCTACTATAATATACACTTCATACAGCAGGAAGCTAAGTATTTACTATGCTAAATGACCACACAACCCTCAGCTGTAAATGTAGCTGCGGTAAGCCGGCACTGGTTATCAGAGGAGGTTGCTTAAATTAAGCATTGTGAAATAGCTCTTGGTAGTAATCACAAAATAGACATGCTGAGGACAAATAAGCAGCTGGTGTATTGTATTATGAGAGTCGGCTGATTTGATTTAGGGAAGTGTCTATGATCCATGCAGCATAGCCTATTACCAGCAAAACAGTAAATTGGAAATTTAGCTTTTGCTTTCAAGAGAAGCTCTCAAAATGAACAATTAAAATTATGAATGTAAAGCAGAAAAGTAGCAATATGTTAACACATGCTGTGCCTTTCAGGTAGGTTTTTCAATGACAAGAAGACTCCTTGATAAACATTCTTTTGATGCTTTTAGGTTTTTACTAGGTGGTAATCTGAGGAGAATAGGTACTAATGTAGTTCACAAAACCAGTGGTCAATGTGTGATAAAAGTAGTTTCCATCGACCTCTTAGGGACTGAAGGTGAGGAGCTATTAATAAAAATCTAATAAGAAATAACTACTGCTTGTTACAATAAAAACATTTACAAATTTACAAATTACATACAGGTAAAATATATCTTTGTACTGTGTTAGCAAATTACATAGTCTCTCATTTTTGTGACAAACTTCATGGCTGGTTTCAGACATCCGTGTTTCAGGTACGTGTGATATCCGTTTTTAACATGGATGCCACATGTACCCATATTATTATTTGTTGTTACTCAAACATCCGTGTTTTCACTCGGACCATGTGACCCCTCGTGGCCCCGCGCGCACACACGCAGACATGTCTGTTTTTCTCTGGCAGCACGGGTGTCACATGGATCGCACACTGATGTGATCCATGTGACATCAGTGTGACACGTACCGGAGAAAGCACGGGTCATTTTAATAAAAATATTTTCCATATTTACCTGTATCCAGCGGTGCTGTCTCTGGCTCTGCTGTCTCCCGCTCCTGACCCACGCTCATTATATTCAATGAATATTCAGTGCCCTGTGGAGCTGAAAGCCGGAGCAGAGCTGGGGACTTTAGTGTCGGGGACCGCATCGCTGGGTGAGTATACAGTAGAGTGAGTGTGTGTGTAGACTTATGTGTGTGTCTGTGTACAATGTAAATGTGCATGTGCGCTATATGTGTGTATGTGCTCGGTGTATCCATGTGTGTCTGCTATGTGTGTATAAATATGTGTGTGTATATCTGCTCAATGTATACGTGTGTGTGTGTGTATCTGTCTGTGTCTGTGTGTGTGTAGTGAGAACCTGGAAGCCGGAGCATCGTGGGGACAGCATCGGGGACTCATCACAGTTCCCATTGAACTCTAATGAACCCATGAAGCTGTAGCGCGGGTGTCACGGGGGTGTCATCAGGATGTCATCAGAGTTCATTGGGAACTCTAATGACCTCCTGGATGTCACTGTGCTTGCAGAATAGTCACCTGTCCCCGTGATGCTGTCCTCGGCGGTGTTGTCACCGGCACTGTCCCCAGCGCGGCTTCGGCTTCCAGGTCCTGAGTGCAGTGAATATGCAATGAATATAATGAGCGGCAGTCAGGAGCGGAAGGCAACAGAGCCAAAGACAGCAGGTAAATATGAAAAATATTTTTGTTTCAAAGACCCATGTTTTCTCTGGTACCTGTCACACGTATGCAAACACGGATGTCACACATGTGACCATAACCATGCGTGTGACTTTTCCCTAATTAAATTACAATTTGCCATTGGCAACTAGAAACCCTAAACTAAAGACTGATCTATTTAAAATGTAACTTTTAATTCATTATTTAAGATATAAGGACATACAAATTAAAACCACTAAACATTGTGGTCTATCTCTGATTGATATAATTATAAATAATCGTTCCTTATGGAATAGTTTCTTATCCAGACCGAAGTCTGTGAGTAATCTCTATATCATTCCTATCAAGTATGACCACTAATGTTTGCTATTTAAAAGACATAAAGCAGTAGCCTCCCCAACATGTTTCACCACACTGGCGTCATCAGGGGGCTGAGGCTAATACTTTTTTCCCTAATTAAACACAGACGTCTGAAACCAACCTAAGTCTGTCTGCCCACGATGAGTTTTTGGTGAGTTTCTGATGCGTTTATTTTTGATGCTTCAGAAAAGCAGCATCCGGAGGTGGGTGGGTGGTGTTTTTTTTAAAAAAAATTCTCTGTCAACAACACATCTTGGAATGCAGAATGTAAGTCAAATTTGAGCCGATCACACACATCCCACAGCTCGCACAATGCTGCACAGCACTCAGACACAAGCACAGTGCGATACTTACCACGTGGATTTTCACATCATTTTCCGAGCCCGAACCCCAAGCGTGAAAACTAAAGGTCCGCTCATCTCTATTCCTACCCACTGTGGTTCTTTTTTACTCAATGTAAACTGACCTACGGTTTGTGTTTTGAATTTGCATTATGTCACTTTCTCCTGTGGCACACAGAGTTTTATGTGCAAATTATTCCTATAGAATTGCATTAAATGTAGAAAATCCGCAAGTAAAAAACTCACTTGCATTTAGTGCATTTCTGCTACGGAAATGCATCAAGAATGCATGCATTCTAGACAAAGTATATCAATGAAGATTTGTCAATGACAAATACTAGAAAATATAAAAAAAGGCAGCTTTATATAAATCATAACACACCAACAAAAGTACAAAAATGCTGCATCAAATACATGATAAAAATGCATATTAATAAATACAAACAAAATGATTGTAAAAAAACGCATGTAACTTAATTTACAACATTAATGCAGAGATTCATCAGCAACATCAATACTCACTAAGCACTCATTGTAGGAATGTAGCCTAAGAGGACTACTAACATGGCAGACACAGGGAGTTTTATTAGACCCCAGACTGCCATGCAAACCCATTTTCACATTGAAAACGCATTGTGAAGGGGATGTAGTCCCCCCAAAAATAAATCTTTAATGTTTTAACTGCTGACTTCATTCTTCAATAACAGACGTTATTCTATTAGGGTGCTCAGTGCACTCTTGTGGCCAAAAGGCTCAATGTACAGATCCCCCCTCTGGTAATTGGCCATCCATAACGTAACTGCAAACAGTGCTCACTTCAAGCAAGCCAGGTGGGACATGCATTACCAGGGGCGGAAATCTGCCCATAGCCTATTTCCACATTTTGCGCACACCAAGCACGATAATTGCCATATTTGTTTATACTTTAGCTTCTGCAGGACTGAGATAGCATTGAGAATATTTAAGGTGGCATTTATCGAGACTGGCGTTATGCACGCCAGTATTCATGAGGCGTCATGGTGGAATAAGATGTGCCTGTTTCATTAATAGGACAAGATTCCTAATGAATCAGTTGCATGGTAAAAGTGGCACGCGCCACAAATCTTACTCCTTTTTTTAATACCAGTTTTCCATTTTTTCTCCAAAAGCTTGAATATATAATACATTTAAATAAAATGCTATTACAATAAATAACTATTTAAAAAGAATATTAAATTCTAAATGGCATTAATAGTATTAGACTCAATTTGAAAGTAGAAAAGTTTCCAAAAGCTGCTCTTTGTAAGCGAAAATGTTAAAATCATCCTTCATGAGTCAAACTGTTGCAGAAAATCATTCTACTGAAAAAGGGTCTAAAACAGTACATCTAGTTTCCTTCAGGCAAGGGCATTTCAGTTGAAAGAACTGAATGACAGATGCAACATTTTAATGGTTGCTTTAACTACTAAACTGCATATGGGAAACAATAATTCATATGTTGTGCGTTTACACCAGGAATACAGAGTTCTAAAATATGTTTTCAGCTCTTTTGAAGGGATCAAGTTGACTTCACAAAAAACTATACCTTTTCTCTAAAATTAAATTGAATTAGACTTAAGGTATATACTTTGGAAGAAATCCTGCTGACTATATATATATATATATATATATATATATATATATATATATATTAATGCTGCACACTATTATTACACTATTATTATATTGTATGAATCTTTTGACCGTAAATTTGTTTAGATTTTGCAGCATTGTAATTTCTTTTCCTATTGAATTGTGCACAATCTTCATGATCACTTTCTTAGTTGGGGTGTCTGACCAGTATCTATGGATGTGGTCTTCCTTAACCTTGGTTGCAGATTGCAATACACTTCGCCAACCCTGTGTGCACAGTTGCAATTGGTAGCAGTCAGTTTACTGTATGGCAGTGTAAAAAGAGCTAAATAAATAACTTTAAAGAAATTATGTAAGCTCACATTTTGATAGCCATTGTGGGTAAAAGAACAGCTGCAGACTTCACTGTCTACTTGTGAGCTTTACTGTGGCTAAGTATCAAAATAGAGTGGGAAAAAAAGATGTAAGGTCAACCCCATTTTTTATAACCAGACATGGTTAACCAGACAGGTGGGGGCTGGTATTCTAAGGATGGGAGGAGCCATGGATATTGCCCCTGCAGCCTAAAAATACCACCCCACAGCTGCCGATAATGTCTTTTCTTTAATTAAAACTCAATGACAGATAACAATTGCAAGTGCAAAAGATGCTCGAATAAGAAAGCTTTAATATGACCTTGCAAGAATATTGTCATGGTAGTATTGAAGTGAATGGGAATCAGGATGCCTAAACTGTCCCTGAGGCTAGGGAAGCCCTTAACTGTCAGTTATCCCAGAGGTAGGCCTGATGGGGGTGAGGTCTGGACAACCAGCGTAACCCTAACTCTTGAGAAGCCCTGGCTTTATACCCTGTCACCCCAATCCTGGGAGGGGACCAGGAATGGAGTGATAAATCCCCACTCAAAAAACAGACATGGAGGAAATAAAACTCTAACTCACAGCAGTCACTCACGGTGGTAAAGACAACATGTGCACAGATGGAAATAAAGAAAAGGTAGGAAATACCCACTGACAAGGGTAGTATCTGCACAACACACCAAGATAGCATACAGCAATCCTCCAGAAGCTGAATCACCATTCACCAAGACCGGTATCGCTTTTGCTATATTCAGCATGGAGGAACAGGATACACCATCTTTTAAAGGGAGGACGCGGCTGTAAAAGGTCTTTAGTTACCTCTGACCCCAGCAGCAACTAACAGGCCAGCAGGAATTAACTCCTGCTAGAGTGATCACCAGCAAGCACAAAATTGGTTGACATCCGGCTCTGACTAAGCAACACAAAAGCACCAGGTGGCGTGTTAGACTCTGTAGTGTGAACAGAATCCGAAGTCACCATAACATCTAGTGCGTATAGAGCAGCACACTGCAAATATTGACTAATATTTACAAGAGAACATAACTTGAATTGTATAGGCACTGACCAAAATGGCTTAGTACGTTTTGTACTGTAATGTTCGTTTTGATTAGAGACATACAAATAAGCATATAAATCAAAGTCTTTAATATTTATAGTTCATACTAAAATAGGGAAGCCTGTTATCTGCAACGGTATTTGTGGAAAAATAGTCAAAACTGCAGTATTAAGATTCTTTAATTAGTTATTAACATGCCTACTATAAGACATTCAGTGCAGTTTTAGAACAAATTGTACAGAATGTAATGTTTTATATTTCTTTTATGTCTAATCCTTTTTTTAGTTGTTTGTTTTCCATTGAATGTTTTTATATCGCAATTCAATAGATATAGTGCTGCTCCAATTTTTTCGTTTTGTAGTTAGATATATAAATAAACATATCCAAAGATGTAGGCAGCACTCTAGATTAGTGATGAGTGGATTTGACAAGATTCATAATCACCAAATCACCCTTATTTTACTACGACATTTGATTTGCAGCAAACTTATTCTTCACTTATTAAATACTAGAAGGTGGCCCGATTCTATGCATCGGGTATTCTAGAATTTACGTTTTGTGTAGTTAATGTATGATTTTTGTTATATATATATAGATGTTGTGTGTAGTTACCAAGTGTTTGTGTAGGGCGCTGTACATGTTCTGGGTGTTGTCTGGGTGTGGCGGGGGCAGAGAGCGGTGTTGTTTGTGTGTTGCGTTGTTTGTAGAGCGCTGTGTGTCTGCAGCGTTGTGTCTGGATCATAATGTATGATGGAGGAAAAAAACAACTAATACTCATCTCACTGCCCCGTCTGCTGCTCACTGATTGTCTTACATCTGCTTAAATCCTGGGCATCTTCACGCAAGGCTGAGACTCCAACTTTAACTAGATTTAGGATGTCGCTGTTCATGCATGGACATCGATGGCTTAAAGCCACTTTACACGCATTGACATCGCTAACGAGATGTCGTTGTAGGTCACGGAATTCGTGACGCACATCCGGCCTCATTAGCGACGTCGTTGCGTGTGAAACGTATGAACGACCGCTAACGATCAAAAATACTCACCTTATTGTTGATCGTTGACATGTTGTTCTAATCTCAAATATCGTTGCTGCCTTTGGATGCAGGTTGTTCATTGTTCCTGAGGCAGCACACATCGCTATGTGTGACACCCCAGGAACGAGGAACAACATCTTACCTGCGTCCTCCAGCATCTAGGTGGGTGTCACTTTCTTTCGGCTGCTCTCCGCCCCTCCGCTTCTATTGGATGGCTGCCGTGTGACGTCGCTGTGATGCCGCACGAACTGCCCCCTTAGAAAGAAGGCGGTTCGCCGGCCAAAGTGACGTCGCTAGGCAGGTAAGTACATGTGACGGGTCTTAGTGATGTTGTGTGCCACGGGCAGCGATTCTCCCGTGACGCACAACCGATGCGGGCGGGTGCTTTCACCAGCGACATTGCTAGCGATGTCGCTGTGTGTAAAGTGGCCTATAGTCATTGCCAGAAGACCGAGTCTAGAGTCTGACATTATAATGCAAACAAGACCTTAAAGCGCACATGAGCAGAGGCATTCTGATACATTCTTCGTTAGGTTGCTATGATCATTGTGATTGAATAAATTTACCCAAGTCTACTCTAGGTGGTCTCAGGTGCAAAACGTGATTTATACAATGTTTTGATAATTTTTGACAAATGCACACAGACAAATAAATCACTATTCATCGTTTTAAGTCAGAGTCTTTTGAAGTGCTGCCTACATTCTCAGATTTTAAAATTGTAAATGAAAAAATGTAGATGCTGAGATGTAACTTTAAAAACGTTTTCCATTCTTATTAGATTGATGGTTTATCCAAATGATACATCATCAATATCAGATAGGTAGCAGTCTGATAACAGGCACCCCCACTCTTACCTGTTACCAGCTTCGTAAGCTCAAGGTGAAAACACTATATAGGTTGGAACACCACCGCTCTGTTATACTGTTTAGATCTTGCTGATCAGCTTCTATTTATATTAAAGAGTTAATCTCATCGCCAAGATCCCATACTAATATGTAATAGGCATAATAACAAACACTTCAAATTAGAAATTTTGTATTATACTCCTGATTAGCTATGTCTCTTACCTCATGTGCAGGGTATTACACCAGGCTAGGTATCCATGGTTAGATTGCAAGCAACTAAGTCACTATATGAGAGGGTTGTAACCATGGATACCAATACTGCAATGCCCTGCACATGAGGTAAAAGCCATGACTATATCATGATAACTATGCTATATTTCTAATTGGAGATATTTGCAAATATAATTATTATTTTTACACCTATAAAATCTTGAGATGGGATCTTGGATATAGGAATACTCCTTTAATAAATGTTGAGTTTCAATACAATACAGTAGCCATTAAACAGTTTCAATCCATTCACTGCCAGAACTGTTAATAGCTAAAGCTGTAGGGGTGCAAGGTATGAGACTCCTACTGATCTAATATTTATGGTCTCTCCCAGGGACACATCATCAATAGCATAGTCCTTGGAAACCCAAAAGCTAATGGTTTCCAATGTAAAATCTGTATGAGATCCTCTGCTCACCATGTGTTGTCATAATACCATTTTTTCCCAGTGACAGAAGCGTAATTGGATCCACTCAAACACAAAAGCCCTTACGAGCATGCTATCATTATACTATATAGAGCAAAAGTACTGGGCTGCGTGTTGTGTAGAAGGCTCTCTATGTGCCTTTGTATGGTGGTCTGTGTCACTAGAATCCACTCTTTTTAAGTTTGTAGTTTCTTTTAATCATTAATTTAATAATTAATTTAATATTTTTTTTGTAATCATTAATTCGTCCAGCTCTGTGATTACTGATTCTTAAGTTTGCTTGCTTCCCATCATACATTGTACCTTCCATTACCAATGCCTTACTTGCACCTACTTGAAAACCCACTTATCTGCCCACTTATGTGCCCACCTATCTGCCCACCTATCTGCCCACCTATGTGCCCACCTATCTCCCATCTATCTATCATACCTGCATGGAGTTAAAAAGATGGTAAAGCAGGAGCAGATACACAAACCTACCCCTGCATTCAGTAATCCCACTTGGTATCTCTGATTCAGTAGAGAGAATATGTTCAGCAGGTTAGACAGAAAGGAGTATCCGGCATTTTGGGTTGATTTGAAGTGAAAATTGGATTTTTTGTTAAAGAAAATTCTTTGCAATTCTGTTACTTATTATATTTGCCATCAGATATTTAAATACTAATTTAGGGTAGAAAAAACATACAGGCAATGGTACTGAAAAAAAAGTTAATTTGTGTTGTGTCTAGAAAGAGCTGCGAAAAAGGCTGCCAAGTCTTTATTTAATTGGGCTTCACATCAAAGTTTTATATTTTTGGTAAGTAAATGTTAGATTATGACATAGTTTCCTATAATCTCTACATGGGCTGGTTTTGATATGTGATCATAAAATGAACGGGCATTGCAGTCTTTCTAGTCATCGTTCATTTTTTCATCCTTGCTTCTGCCTGTCCATTCAGACTCCTACAGCTATCAAAACTTAAAGTTACTAACAAGTCTTGGAAATGAGATCTAAGTGTCATCTGCAATAACTCAAAAATGACTATTCAAATCCAAATATCATTAGTGATCTGTCAGATTGATTTCATAACCGTTAATGTATATGCAAAACAGGGAAAATAGCTACTGCTGTTTTGCACACGTAACCTAAAATAGGATTAAATACAAGTTGTTTATAATTAAATAAATCAGTTGAGACGCATTTAATACAGTAGGCAGATAAATGATTATCACATAATCAAAGATCACGAAAATAAACCACACATAAATGTAACTATCTATCTATCTATCTATCTATCTATCTATCTATCTATCTATCTATCAATCAATCTGTGATACCGCTTAATGTGGCTGCCTTGTGCCAATGTGTTTATATTTGCCTCATTTGGCTAGACTCAGACTGTTTTTTGACCTTCGCTTTTTGAGCACTGCACCTCTTGACCTGTCTGCGCAGCAGATTGATTGAGCTCTGCTCTACATGACCTGACCTTGGACTTCTAAGGTCATTCTTACTGTATGTTTTTTATTCTGTATCTTGCTTTTGAAGCCATTGCAAGCCATGAGCAGCTATTTTCAGGGACTAGTCTATATGGTATTACTCATCTTGGCACATCTGTTCTTATTCACTTTGCATAAGTAGGGTACTGTACCTCAGATCTCAATTTGGTGTCTACTAAATGATTAACTATTTGTCTAATTGTACAACATTAAGAAAACATAAGTAACAACATGGAATATTGAGTGCAAGCTTCTGAAAACTAACACATCTATAAATGTCTACCTATCTATCCATCAATAATCTACCTATCTATCTATCTATCAATAATCTATCATCTATCTATCTATTATCGATCTATCGATCTATCTACCTATCATTCTATTAGCTATTTATCTATCCATCTATTATCTATTTATCATCTATCTATCTGTCTTACATCTATTTATCATTTCCATTTTGTTCAAAAAAGCTTTATTGGCAGGACTAAATATACATTAGTTTTGCCAAAGCAAGTGTATAATAGGTATAGAGACTGTGGTGATAATGGATAGGGACTGTAGGAACAATGGATCGGAACATGTCCAGGGTGGGGGCTATGGAAGTCTACGGCTTATAATAGTCTCAAAGTCTATGACATTCACTCACATACCTCGCTGCTATCTCCATTGCGCTCTCTTCTTCCCCCAGAAGGATATATGTTTTCTCTTCCTCCTTTATGGAGCTGAAATCTGCAAAGAGGTTGGAGAGTTTCCTGATGTGAGTTTCCCTCAATGCTGAGTATTTGGTGCAGTGTAGCTGGCAGTGAGTTTCATCTTCCAGGTCCTTCAGGTCATACTGTTGGCTCAATCTGTCCTCCCTGGACTTGTAGCTCTGCCTGTGTCAGACAGATTTGATGGCCAGACTGTGGGCACTGAGTCTATATTGGCTTAGGGTCCTGCAGTCTCTTGGGTCCAGGAGTTTCTCCTGATATGGGACCAGCCTGTAGTCTCTTTGTAGACTCTGGTACATGGTCAGTTTCTGTGAGGTGATGAAATTGCTCTTTCAGTCACTGACATACCTCTCCTGGCCATCGTCTACCATCTTCCTGATTCTGGCTTTTGTCAGGCTGCTGTGAATGGTTATTTTGTCCAATTGGGTGAGCTGTTCCGAGAGATCTCGTTTATCTGGACCACCTACATGTATCAGGGCTTTATGATGATGGGTGCTTGGATTGCTACTCTGTAGGTGAGACTGAAATGACAGTGCTCTCTTCAGAACTGCTAGGTGTAGAGGGAATCTGCCCAACTCAGTCGACAGGCACTGTTGGACATGCTTGGATGGACCTGTAGAAGGTGTTTAAAGAATTCAAGGTGGAATATTGCTGTTGGGCTGTAATTCCACCTTGACCAATTTCGGTAAGTTTGAAGGCCCTAGAAAATTGGGTCGATGATGGAATCTAAGATTTTTATCCATACCCTCACTGGCGACTTCAAATGATAGAGTTACCTTCTGATGGCATAAAAGGTTTTGCTGGCCTTGTCTTTCAGGATCTTTATGGCTTGTTTGAAGCTTCCTGACTGGTGAATTCTAGGCCAAGGTAGATGTTTTTGTCCATTAATGTAAGGGCATAGTCATTTAGGAGAAATGAATGGTGCTGGTCCGATCTTCTCTTTTTCTTCTGGAACACCATGATTTTTCTTTAGGTTTATTAGTAGTACCCATGTGAAGCTGAATTTCTCCAAGATTTGTAGGTTGTATTGGAGGCATTTCTTGGTTGGTGACAGCAGCAGAAGATCATCTGCATGAATTTCACATGGGCATTATGGAATATGAGACCTGAAGCAGTTGAAGATTCCAGAGCAGTGGCCAGCTCATTGATGTAAGTATTAAAGAGTGTTGGACTAAAGGCCCCATTACAGATAGTGATGTTGTTAGCAAGATCGCTGTAATGTCACAGGTTCTGTGACGCAACTGCGACGTCACTAGCGATCTCGCTATGTGTGACACATAGCAGCGACCGCCCCACCCACTGCGATTGAACGTCCTAGTTCATTTTTTGATCCTTGGTGTCCCGCTGGGTAGCATGCATCACTGTGTTTGACACCATAACAACGATGAGCGACCTCGTTGGCACGCCTGCGTGGAAACACTACGCCTATATCGAGGTCTGAGTTGTCAGAATAGCTGCTGTTTGGCAGGGTCCCAATGAACGCCGAGGTTGTTATATGGATCACCATATTATTGCTGTGTCATTAATTAGATCTGCCTATTTGCCAGCTCACTAGCGACCATGTAGCGACGTACCAGCGATCCTGACCAGGTTGTGTCGTTGTTCGGATCGCTGGAACGCCACTTTGTGTAAACCTAAGGTCCCATTACATGTAGCGACGTTCCAGCGATCCCAACAATGATGCGACCTGGTCAGGATCACTTGAAGATGGTTTTGTACTGCCTTTGTATGGTGTCATAGGCTTCCCTCAGAACCAGGTGTCTCCGTGTTTATAGTTTGCGGCTGTTCTCAAGGTTTCCGTACGGCTTTATTTTCTCTGTAAAACAAACCATTTATCTGTTTTTCCTTTGGCCTCTTGTAGTAGACTTTTTAAGGTTGGACAATTTGGCTATGGTGTAAATTATATTGTTGACATCATTTGTACTTTGACTTACTTCTTCTGGGTTAGGTTTATATTAATATTTAGTGGTAAGTGGTAGAGTATCTTCTGTATTTCAGGTCTACTGGGAGCCTCTTTATATTTTTTTTCTGACGCCTTGGACTATTTATAGGATGGATGCCGGTTGAAGAGGCTGCTCTGCTGTGGCTTTTGTGTGTATGGTTTCCCTGTATATTTCATGTACAGAAGTTGACTGTGGTGTGACATGTGCATTTGTGGAATGACTATGAAGGCACCGATATTTGCCAGGTCCATATATGTAACAGCATAATCTACTCCACTCCTACCTATATGGGAGTTTAGTGTACATCTTCCTAGAGAGCATCCCTTGGTACATCCTTTAAGAATGGGAGGATCTAAACTTCTACATAACTTAAGGAGCTTTTTGCCACTTTTGTTTACACTAATGTCATAACTATTTCTCTCAAAGTTTTCTGAGTCATGGCCATCATTCTCTGTTTTAAATATGCAGATATTTCCATCCGTGGTCAGAAAGTCTTTTTCTTTCCCTGCATAGAGGTCTCCTAAAATGAGAACTTTTCCCAGAGACTGATAATGGGTGGCTTCTTGGAAGATCTCAAAGCTATCTGGATTACTGTAGGGGACTCTGGTGGTGGTATCAACGAGCGGCTGTTGATAAGTCTTTGGCTTTACCCAGAAAGAAATGAGATAGGATGATGAAACTTTACATTTATTCCACATACTCTCCCCTGATGTCAACACACATTTTACATCGGTATTCCAAGTTTTGTAAGCTTAACATTAAGAAGGATTTCGGTTGTGCCTCAAGCCAGGCATCCGGAGCAGCCATGGTATCAGAAATGGTGTGAAATTTGGTACCAATGAGGTGTTTATTTAGGTTTGGAAACAGATGATAGTCGGAGGGACATAGATCTTGTCAATATGGTGGGTGGTCAACCAGCTGGAAGCCCAGCTCTGCCAGTTTTGCCATGGTTGCTTGTGCAGTGTGAGAGGAGGCGTTGTCTTGCAGGAACAAGATTCCTTTGGACAGCTTGCCGCACCTTTTGTCCTTCAGAGCTGCCTTCAATTGGTACAAAAGTTCAATGTAATAGCTTTCATTGATGATGGAACCCATTTGAAGGTAGTCCACTAGCAGCATGTCCTCTTTATCACAGAACACAGATGCCATCACGCTAGTGGCTGATTTTTGTACCCTGAACGTCTTTGGATGAGGAGAACCACTGTGTCTCCACTCTTTTGACTGTTCCTTGTTTTCAGGGTCATACAAATAAATTCAGGTTTAATCCATAGTGAACAGTCAATCAAAAAATTCTTATCAGTCCGGAGACACTGACAAATGGACCAGGAAGTTTTCCCTCACATGCTTCTCTGACATGTTGTCAAACATTGAGGGACCCACTTTGCAGTTAGCTTCCTCATGTCCAAATGTCTATGGATAATGACACAGATATCTTCACGGGAAATCCCCATGATATTTGCTATTACTTTAGCTGAAAATCGTTGATTCTCCAGTATGAGAATGATCTCTGGAACAACAATCACTCTCAGTCGTCCAGGATATTCCTCATCATTGGTGCTGAAGTGGCCCGTTTTAAATTTGGCAACCTAGTTCTTAACTGTGGAATATGAAGGGCATTGATCCCCCAATGTCTGCAAATTATCACCATGAATATGCTTTGTGAACTTTCCTTGCAGAAACAAGAATTTTATCACTCCTCTGCTATCAGTTGCTGTGAATATCGCATTAGACTACACCATTTTATTTTCCCGCATGCGCAAAACACTTTTGCCATAAGCAACAAACACATTTTGAAAACATATATTAGACACATAAGGCTTTCATGTGATGTAACATTCATTACCATAGAAACAAAAAAAAATCACAAAGCCAATGTCTTATCAGCAGCCCTTCATATTTATCTATAAAAATAAGCTGCACTCCAGAGGTCAAGATGTGAAAGAATAGAACACTGTTTATTAGTCCATGTGGCTGTGGCTGGAGAAATGTTCGATTCAACAATAGAACCATTCTCGAGCTTAAGAAGGTTCTATTGTTGAACCAAAACATCTCAACAACCAGAGCCACATGGGCTAATACATTATTTTTTCACATCTTGACCTGGAGTGTGGCTTATTTAGCTGCATGTATTACATTGGACCAGAGGGTATGTGTTCAAAGAGCTTTGCACACACTCAGTAATCTTTTAGTGCTGATTCATTATATTTCATATAATATTATTATTATTATTATTATTATTATTATTATTATTAATCTATCTAACTATCTATATATCTATCATCCTATCCCTTTTCAATATTTGGCCAAATATTAAAACTTGTAAAAGCATGGAAGCATACTATAACTTGCAACAAAAACCTATGTAATTAAATTTTATTGCAATGGGATTACTTCTATCACTTCTTCTTGCTGTGGTACCCTCAGATGCCCTTAGCTAGAACACTCAGAATTAACAAATTAACAGGGATCTATCTGTTTCAATACTACATTATCAATTAGCCACAAGCAGGCGCTATTTATTGCATTAATCTCATTCAGTTATATTTCTTATTTATGTGAGTATGACATTTTCATTTGTAGCTTTAGCAGTTGGACATCATTCAGAATGCTGCAGCTTTATTCAGGGAAATGAAAAGTAAGGAATCCATAGCAACCTCTCGTTTCTTGCAGTTTTTTAGACTTATTTCTCCAATCTGTCTTGGGTAAACTGACCACTCACATTTACCACTTGCCGCATAGTACAGAACTGTCAGTTGTTAAATAAACTAACCCCGAGATGAGTAAGGGGTACTTCACACACAGCGAGCTCACTGCCGAGATCGCTGCTGAGTCACGCTTTTTGTGACGCAGCAGTGACCTCATTAGCGATCTCGCTGTGTGTGACACTGAGCAGCGATCTGGCCCCTGCTGCGAGATCGCTGCTCGTTACACACAGCCCTGGTTCGTTTTCTTCAAAGCCGCTCTCCCGCTGTGACACACAGATCGCTGTGTGTGACAGCGAGAGAGCGACAAATGAAGCGAGCAGGGAGCAGGAGCCGGCGTCTGACAGCTGAGCTTAGCTTGTAACCAAGATAAACATCGGGTAACCACGGTTACCCGATATTTACCTTAGTTACCAGCCTCTGCAGCTCTCACGCTGCCTGTGCTGCCGGCTCCGGCTCTCTGCACATGTAGCTGCTGTACACATCGGGTTAATTAACCCGATGTGTACAGCAGCTAGGAGAGCAAGGAGCCAGCGCTAAGCGGTGTGCGCGGCTCCCTGCTCTCTGCACATGTAGCTGCATTACACATCGGGTTAATTAACCCGATGTGTACTGTAGCTAGGAGAGCAAGGAGCCAGCGCTCAGTGTGCGCGGCTCCTTGCTCCCTGCACACACAGCTGTGCGCTGGTAACTAATGTAAACATCGGGTAACCATACCCGATGTTTACCTTAGTTACCAGTCTCCGCACCTTCCAGACGGCGGCTCCGTGCAAGTGCAGCGTCGCTTGCACGTCGCTGCTGGCTGGGGGCTGTTCACTGGTCGCTGGTGAGATCTGCCTGTTTGACAGCTCACCAGCGACCATGTAGCGATGCAGCAGCGATCCTGACCAGGTCAGATCGCTGGTCGGATCGCTGCTGCATCGCTAAGTGTGAAGGTACCCTAAGAAGAAGACCAATTAGCAGAACTATGGCTTATTGCATCAAACCAGCGTGTTACTAATAGGACAGCAAAATCAAACTGACTGTTATATGCTTGGTACTATGGGAATAATTTGCCATATTTCACGGAAAACGCTTTCATTATTTTAAAAAAGTATAACTAGGAATATATTTGCCTATAATGAGAAATTACCATTTTATGGATGTATTTTTATGTGTGTCTGATTCACTAGTATGCAAAAAAGCATACAATATGTCAATGATGGTGTATGATTCACATGCATATATGTAATGGTGTATAATTGTGCAGACTAGACTGATAAGCAGCTGATATTACAGGTTTCTGATTCACAGTATTTACAAATTTATCAATGGCCAAGCTGACCACTTCACCATCCTAGGGTAGCTTGGAGGGATGTAATATAGGTAAAGAGTGACAAAAAGCACACAAGAGGGCATCACCTGGGCAATATATGTTGTAGAGGGTATGGTATCGCTCACCTGGCGGGGTTGTGTTAGCCACGACTCCTATGTAGGTGCAGATACCACCTGCTGCTGCTTCGTATGTTGGAATAAAACCAGCAAAAAATGTATTAGTGGAAAGGGATATATAGATAAATTTGCAGCGCTGCTGTCAAGAAGATGTGCAATGACGATGATAGCGTGGAACAGAAGAGCAGTTTTATTAATCTACACATTTCAGTGTTGAACAAACTTCATCAGGAAAAAACTGCAATGATTATTAGAACCAGGTAATACAAGGCAATAATCGTTCCATCACCCTGATGTAGGACTTTGGTCAACTCTGAAATGTGTAGATTATTAAAACTGTTCTTTTGTTTACCACCATCCTCTCCATTGGATATCTTCTTGACCAACAGCACAGCAGATTTATCAGAATATCCCTATCAAATAGTGAATTCACATTAAACAGTCACTCCTTTACTTTGTATTTAGACCAGTCATGCTACACAAATAGTATAGCCACTGTGGTGTCCTATTCCAGAAGTTGTAGTGTGCAATCTGAATAAATGATGATTAGTACATCTATATACAGTAGATAGGTCAATAAGCAGACATAAGAACTGTATGACAGTACAATATCAGTGATTTCTGTTTACAATGCTTATCAAATGGGCAAAGTTTGATTTGAATGGAGCCAAAGCTTTGTGAACTCACAAATCACAATTCTTCATCCCATAGTTGGCACCTTTACTGGTTCATCTAAAATTTTCATAGACAATCCAGGCATATTCACACATTTCCTGGTCCAAAATGGGTTTGCAGGCAAGGGTGTGCATAGACCTCATTTCATCTAGTTTGGGATGTTTCTAAATACAGAACCTTAACACCCCTATTTTACTAACCAGGATACTTTAAATTGTCATGTCCTTGTGTTTCAACTCCTTCCACAGGTTTAATCAGAAAAATAGACCTAGAATGAGAATACGCAAAAGATATCTGAACAATTTCAGTCTGTGCGTAAGTGATTATTTAAAGTGACTGAAATCTGGCTTACTTGCTTAAAAAAATTGTTTTATTGTCTGCTAAACACAAAATAAACAGATATCTGAAACAGAATTCCATATTAAGCAATAGGAAGATTGTATCTTACTATGCTTATTACAGATGTGGGAGGCGAGAATATCTGTTAGTGAAAATAGCTAACTCAAACCAATTTTATAACCAGTAAAATTGGTCTGAATGGTCAGAGATCTGTCTGTGTAAATGCTGCTTAAAAGATTATTCACAATTAGGGCTATTCCCCATTTCTTAGGATAGGGGATACTTGCTATTCTGTGCGGTGTAGACCAAGATTGTGGCTATAAAACCCTGATGATTGAATTTTGCACCCAATTTAGAATTGAAAGGAGGTGGCATATTCAGACTTTAGTACTATATTAAAAAGAATCCAGCACTCAGATAATTTGGTAAAGGTGATTTTTTTAATGGCGGTCTAAAGGAAAAGTGTACAGCATGTAATGTTTCTCAAACATACGCTGTCAGAAGCGCTGTAAAAAAATAATATTAGGTGATTTTAGCTCTGTCTAACTGTGCTAGAAAATGTAGAAATGCAGATAAGATGAACCACGTCAATGTGTCAAATATGAGTAGGTGCCTGGGAAGTGCGACCTGCGGTGCTTTACAGAGTAACGCTCTCTAGTACTCTCTAGCCTCATGTACATTCATTGATTACTGGAATGCCAGAAGTAGCTGAGCACAGTGTGACGACATGGACACTCACTGCCTTGCATGGGTTAACTTTCTTAAAATTCAGCCAGACATGAAGACAGTTTGTTTATAGATGGGGAATTATCCCTTATTGTTCTCCAAGACTCTTGTTGACTCATGTAATTGCCTTGGCTAACGAAGGCCAGACACCCAGATAAATCAATTATGCAAACTTCCCATTGTATTACTTAGTGAATTGCTAGATGTGATGTAACTTTCCTGTCTCACCCTTGTCTCTGGATATTTGAATATGGCTTGAAATCTAGCCAATAAGAGCCCAGTCTTTTCCACTAATTGTGAAGATCACAATGGTCTTAATGGAGAGCTCAGGGGTATAAGAAGGAGGACTGTCCTTTTGCCCAGAGAGACTCTTGCTACATGCTACCAATCTAGGACCTACGGATCCGATTGGCAATTCATAACCAAACCTGGATTATAATACTATATGGACTTCAGCATCGAATGCAAGGATTTGGCTTTTATATGAAGGACTACATAAGAAGGAATCCAGCTTGGGACAGTTATCTGACTACAGACTTTGCGGACCTCAGCCAGCTTCCTAAATCTGGCGTTATTCCATTCTCGGTGAGTGCCCGCCGAAAGCGGGGTGCTGCTTGATTGGAGTAAGTAGCCCTGAAAGCTCTGAGGCATGGACATTCTAAATCCCTGGTGAGCCAGTGGAAGAGTGAAACTCTGTTGCCTGTTAAATTTGTGTGTTTTGCTGGTTATGTGCTATGTGCCGTTAATTGTTTGGGGATCCAATAAAGTCTTAATATTATGATTCCCTCACCCTGTGTTGTCTGAGTAGTGTTCCGGCCATGGTTAAGGAGGTCGGGCATTCAGTTGGGATGAGCCCTGGGCAATGCTGTCTTTCTAAAGGCGGCCGGGCCAACGGACAAGAGCACCCACTGACCCCCGTGTCTCCACACACAGTGGTTAGCTTTCTCTGATAATCCCCAATCTGTTTTTTGGGGGGGCAATAACTCATTAAAGGGAACCTGTCCGGTCCAATATGCACCCAGAACTACAAGCAGTTCTGGGTGCATATTGCTAATCCTTACCTAACAGTCCCTGTATCTAGTAGCAGGGAAAAATATTTCTAAAGATCATTTATTATATGCTAATGAGGTCCATGACTGGTCATAAGGGCGTAAGTTCCCTTGGCTAGCCGACCCACATAGCATGTTAGCACGCGTAATAACATGGTAATGAACGCGCAGCTTCGTTGCACATACTCAGTCTTGATGGTGGTCAGTGGAGGATGGATGTGCACTGTGCAGCTTACACCCGGCATCAATTTAGTGCGCATGATCAGAAGTCCAAGGGAGTCCAGATCATGCGCAATGTGCATCCATCCTCCGCCGGTCGCCATGAACAGTGAGGTATGTGCGGCCAAGCTGCACATTCATTAGCATGTTAATACGCCCACAGGGGCGTGCTATCATGATATTTGGGGTGACTAGCCAAGGCAACTCATGCCCTTGCAACTAGTCCCTGGTCTCATTAGCATATAAGAAACAATCTTTAGAAATACTTTTTCTAAAGATCTGGTTTTTTATGCTAGTGCATACAGGGACAGTTACGCAGGAATTACTAATATACATCCAGTACTGCTCATGGTTCTGGGTGCATGTTGCACCTGACAGGTTCCCTTTAAATATGAAATTTTAAAGATTCATCTCCATTTTTTCATATTTCTTCATTGTAAAATGTTATCCATGTAATGAGGCATTTTCTGAAAATAAACAGAGTGCATAAAAGTATCTATTATGGAACTGCTGGATGTTGGAAGGTGAATGAGTTGTCAATTTTAAACCAGAAAATCACAATTTTTATATACCATATTTACTTGTACCATTGTAGGTACACTGAAAAAATAAATCTATGTAAATTTTTCAGTATTGTTGCAGAAGTATGATTGTTCCATATGAGATTTTCCGAGGTTATTGGCACATGTTCAGTAAATACAACTCCGTACATGAACATTCATCTACAGTCCCTGAAGTGAATTATTTTTCTGATCACATATTCAGTAATATTTCAAATTCTATGCCTGGTACCTTCATAAAAAAGGTAAAAGTAAAGCCAATTTCTGTTTATCTAGGCATAAAGATTCATTTTAATGCTTCACTGGGTGCCAGTCATTCATTTACTGCCAATGTTTTTATGAGACTTAACTTATCATTCTTTAATCAGTGTGGTTTTCTTCACCAAAAGAGATTAAGAACTTTTCTAACAATTGTATTTTTGTTACACTTTTCAATTGCACCTTGAGTGCCAAGACTATACTTTATTTAAAAAAAAAAAATCCATGTCTGCCAAGCAACAGTTAATCTTTCACATTGTGGACTTTCAATTCCTCCAATGACACTTAAAGACAGACCACAGCACGAGCCCCATGGCGATGTGCGGAGGTCACCATAGCCAGGATTGGAAGGGAGGAGTGGCCCTCTTTAGAAAGGGAGGAGTGGGGGTGCTGTAGGGCTTTTAAGGGGCATCAGAGGACGGAGTTTACACATTCCACTCTCTAGGGACAGTGAGGTAGTCCTGCTTACCTGATGATGGAGTCTGTGGACCAGCTTATGGTGCGGCTTAGGGCTAGTGCTGGAAGTCATTCCCCTAGCTGACTACAGGAGTGGATTTGAGAATCAGCAGCGTGAGTCCAGGGGTGGTGGGGAGTTCTTCCCCTCCGGAGCGGCACCCCCGCAGGTCTATAGGCTCTGGTGAGGCCGGCACCAGATTTGACTTCCCGGGCCCAGCGTCGCCACAGAAGCCCCTGCAGGGTCTCTCCTGGCTGGGTGCCGCACACGAAATTACCTAGCAGGCCCTGGCCGGGGAGGAATTCAGGTGAGCAGCTGGTCCCAGCGGTGGTGTGCAGGCTCGTGCTTGAGAAGGGGGCGGAGTCAGCAGGTACCTCGTCATCAGATGAAGTCTGTGCAGCCATAGGGGCACTCCGGTGATGCTCCTGTAAGGCCCCTGAGCAGGTTTCTGCTGTGGAGCCACCAACAACCCTGGAAAAGCGGAAAGATTCCATTAGCGCAGCGGCGGGTCAGCCCCTGTACTGCTCCAATCGGGCGACCCAAGCCTGCAGTTTCGGAGGATGTGCCTGCAACCCAGCCATTGTGGGAAGCAGATGGGGGGCTGCGCCCTGGGAGCCCAGGAATGGGGATGCAGCCCTTTGGTACCATTAGCAAATCACGTTGCTGGTGAGGCCTAAATTTTCCACATGAGGTGTCATCTAGCCCTTCATCCCAAGATGTTTGTTCCTGTGAGGCAGGACAGAGTAACCAAAGTGGGAAAGATGGTCAAAATGAGCAGTGGGATGCATGATTTCCGGCTGACAGCTCTTGTTCAGCCTGGTGAGTGTGTGTCTTTGTCCTGTTTTGTTTCCTCATGTGTATATCAGCACACAGTGTAGATGAAGTGATAGGGCCAGTTGGATTGGGGGCAATTTGTAGCGGGTTCTTGGCATTTTCCCCCTGTGCTCTGATAGGAATGAGGGGCTCTTGGAGTTTTTTGAGGCATTTTGCAGATTCGTTCATACATATTGGGGGTATTGGGGAGTTTCCGGCTCATGTGGGTGTTTCGACTCGTACAGCAGGTTCACTTTTAAGTGGGACACTGGCTGGTGGGGGGGAAGGAGTGGCGTTGCCCCCCTCTCCCAGGTATTAGTGTTGGTACAGTCCGAGTAGGCTAAGGAAGACAGTATTCATTTAGATGATAGGGTGTGTGGCAAGGTTGATGTCCATTTTTTAAGGTCCTTTTTGGTGCCCCACTGGAACTGGTTGCTGGCGTTTGCACTTAAACAGGCGTGATAGGTGTGTAAGCACCTGAGAATCGCTCACATTTATTTTGCTTTATGGATTTGATTGGTGAGGCATATAGGGTTTATGGAGGATAGACTTAGCTCCGCTAGAATGAGAAAAAATTCATCAGAGAGGAGCCATTCCCCTCTCCCCTTTAGACGTGTTCAGAAAGATATAGGTTGGCTTCAAGTATGGCTTCGGCCAGGGACGGGCATTCCAGTTTGTACGGGGTCGGGTTTGCCAGCCAGTCAGTAAGTCGGGGAGCTGGAATTCCTTCCAGTCAGTCAATTCTCCAGAAACCCGGGTGGCATTGGCAATTTAATGAGAGCCAATGCAAATTTGGGTCTTGTGGCTGGGAATTACACCTCTGCTCGCCGCATTGCAGTGGTTCATCCCATGGGGCATCTGAATGCTTCGGGAGGGGCAAGCCGAAGATCGGACACAATAATACTCAAGGGGTGAGGCAATCCGCGATGTACTCATACCTATATGGGTCCCCTGATTGGGTAAAAGGGTGAGTTCTTGAGGTCTGGTTTTGATGAAGATATTAGGATTCTGCTCCCCCATTCAAAATTTGGGGCCTGATGGTTAAGACTGATATTGAGTCAGCTTCAGATTGCGGTTGGTTCATTTGGATGGTGTTTGGTTGTTGTTGGGATGGGGAATTGTTTCTGGATCGGTGCTTGCCTGTGGGTGGGTTGATATCTTGCACATATCTTGAATTCTTTTTATTCAACCCCTTTTTTTGGAATGGGCGGTTCATGACATGTCAGGCCTGAATCTCTCATATATTATTGAATGTTTTTTTGTGTGTGGCTCATGCAGGTTCTTTGTAGTACCCAAGCATACTCGGACTCATAAAATGGATGGCAAAGTGTTTTTGGGGTTCCTTTGGCGCCTGACAAAAAAACAGGTCGGGCCTATCATTTGCTTTGGTTTGGTGAATTGTTATTGATTCAGTGAGCTGGGAATTTTCACTTCCCGTCATTAAATTGTTTTTTGTTGAAGGCTGAGGTGTCTAAGGCTTGTCGGATGAAGAAGTTAGCGTTGAGGGAGGTTCAGTTTTTATTGGTAAATTAAATGTGTCATTTTCAGTGCTGCCCACAGGCCACGTTTTTTCTCGGAGGTTAACCAGTGCTTTGGCTGGGGTATGGCACACCCCCTGACGAAGGCAACCTCTTGTTGCGGAAACGGCCGTCGGGTGGGTCACGGTCCCCCCCCTTCTGATTGGCACCCAGCGTCTCCTCGTGTGGCTCCATAGTGGGTAAATATCCTGCTTGTTTATTGTATTGTGGGTAATTTCCTATTTACATTATATGTATATGCAGGGCTATGGCACGGGGTGTTCTAGTGACATCTAGTGGACGCTTTTGATATTTCTTCAGTAAAGGTGCTTTATGATTTTGCAAGTTTGGCAGCTATATATATATGTGGGTTCTGTGACCTTGTTTGGAACTTTTAAGTCCTGTATTGTTTCTGTTTCACCCTTACATGTGCATCTTTCAAAAAATAAAATTTCCATGAAATTATCCGGGCGTATGGTCGTTTGTCCTCTCTATGTACTTTGCTAAATATTTTGCGACTAGCCCTTATTAGTCCTAATCTGCACAATGGTAGTTTGTTGTATATATATATCTACTAATCCTATGTACCTATATGTACCGGGTAGGAGTATATCATATACCATGTGTAGTTGGTTGTTGGTATTTATTTATATGACCCACACTATTATGTACGTCGGACTGGGGTGCATAGGGCGGACCTTTTGGTCAGGAGTGTATTTGGAGTGGTATACTGGTTGCTATTTGCTGATGGATGAATGACTTGGTGAGCAATTTTGAGAGGAAATTGTTTACGAATGTGGGGGCAGCAAGGGTCCTGTGGCCTACTTTTTAAGGGGCAATGGCGTGTTGCTCGGTAGCCTGAAGGTGGGGTTTGAGCCAAACTTACAAAGTCTGGCCATGTTGGGAATTTTTTCCGATATTGGTTGGGTTGCAGTTGTGGAAAGGGAAATTAGAAAACCAACAAATTTGTTTTAAGTGCAACACCATGGGTGTGGTATTAGCGATAAATAATATTCCAGCATCTTCCTACCCAGCAATCCGGGTGTTGTGGCAGCTAGGGTGGGTCTGTCTATCCATTCATGCTTGTGTGACGGTGTCTCATGTACTGGGAAATGAGAATTCAATCACTGTTTCCCTCTCTTGTTTTAGGTGGCATAATTTTTTGAATTTTCCCCTGGAGGCCGGTATCAATGGCTTGGAGTGCCATGCTGAGCTCAAGAATCGTGGTCTTCAAGCTGCCGGACCCCTGATTCTTCCGTCGTTTGCTGTTAATACATGGGTGGCCTATCAATCGGCCTTGGGGGCTTTTTTGGGAGCGTTGTTTGGGTGCTGTTGGTCAGTCATTAGGAGAGGATGACCAAGGCAGGAGTATTGCTGCTGTCTAAATTGAGTGAGTTGATAGCAGATGGCTGGTTGGTGGCTAAAGTGAATCGTTTTCATGGCAGTTTTGGCATTCAGTTTTTCATGCAGCAAAGTTTGAAGGACTTATCTAAACCCCCCTTTTTTGGTTTAGCTGGAGTCAGAGGTTTTGGTAAGGTCACAAGACTGTTGATGGTAAGCACCCTCTGCCATTTTTAGTTGTTGGAGCGTGGGGCAGGGAGTTTGGAGTGATTTGTAAGTCAGTTTTGGAGTAGTTGCTTTTTCGTTTATCTTCTTCCCTGGTTTTATTTCAGGGCTTTGAGGGTTAGCCACCTGGTGCCCCTTTTCAAAACTTTTGCCACTGGCCTGGTGTGATGAAATGTTTTTTTCGACAACGGAATAGAATCTTGGATTTGAAAATGCAAAGTGGACCAATTTGATACCCGAAGGCGGGTGCTCTTTGGTGCATGTTGGTGCTATAGCATCCTGTGCAGAGTTTTGGGGAGTCTTTTTTTTGCAGTTTGTTCTCATTATTGCGTGAACTTATTAAATTTTTCATAAATTTAACCCGAAATCCAAATATCCCTAACTTTTTTTGAGTATATATACCTTTATGAATGTCACGACATTTCACCTAAGTAATGAGCTTTTAAAATCCCTTGTATAAATCTTATATTAAAATAGAGTTGTTCCTGAACTAATATTTAATATATAGCGTAAAATATTTCTGAAGTTCTGACAGTTATATTAAAAATCAAAGAGAGCTTATTTCTCAGTCACAAATGACAATGCTAGAAAGAAAAGTAAGACGTTGTTTGATAGTAGCATACAGACATTAAATCAGATTAACAAGTGTGTTGACAGTGAAAGTGTCTAGCATTAATTGGTTGCTATTTATCTTCCTTTTACAGTCTGGAAGGAGTGTGTTTATCTCTTTGGCGAACCTATAAATTCCAAGCAGCCCAACTTTCTTCTTGGGTTTCCTTAAAAATCATCATTTTTTAATTAACAAGATCATTTTCAAGTACCAATAAAATGCATCAAGCTTTTTTGAAGCAAGTAATGCAAAAAAGGGTGTGATTGGGAAGGGTTTTGGATCCCATACAAAACCGCTCAAGCTCTAGATTTCTATATATATAAAGACCATATCATACGTTATATAGTAAAAAACATGTTTTAGTATAAAATGTATATAAAATTATGTTCCAATATAACAATACAACAATATGCTTGAAAATGTGAATAAACTTATTTCATGATTTATATATCTGAATTTTTATTCCAAATATGCAGTCTGTGCAACCTCTGTTTCTGTGCCAGTCCTGCTTTGTGAATGGTATTTTGGGTTGCATGGCTGGCACAGCCAGAGCCCAGACCTGAATTCAATGAATAATCTGTGGGTAGCTACAGCTGTACATAGGAGATGCCCTTGTACTCTGACAGATTTGGAGCCCGATTTTGGAGAATATGGGAAAACAGTGTCAAGTTTGTGCCATGTTGTTACACTCATAGCCAAAAAATAATGAATGCTCAAAGGGCACTTTAACAACATTTTATTTAGGGTTTGCATATTTAAGCAACCACTTTATTTTAGTTCGTTATATGATTTTTTACATGTCGAAAACTTTGACATTTGACAGGAGTGTAGATAGACATATATGCATGTTTTTCTCACTATCTGACATGAGATCAGAATAAACCTTTCCCATTTTAGGTCAATTAGGATTATCAAAATTATATATATATTTGCCAAATGCCAGAAAAATGAGAGAGAGAGAGGGAGAGAGAGAGAGAGAGACTGTTTTATGACATTTTTATTATTTTCTGCAAAGTCAAAAGTTTACATACATTTCCTAAGTATTTGGTTCCATTGCTCTTAAACTGTATGACTTGGGTCAAACGTTTTGGATATCATTCCACAATCTTCTCACAATAGTTGGTAGGAATTTGGTCCCATTCCTCCTGATAGAACTGGTATAACTGAGCCTTGTTTGTAGGTTGCCTTGCTCATATCTGCTCTTTCAGCTATGCCCATAAATGGTCAATAGGATTGAGATCAGGGTTTTTTGATGGCCACTCCAAAACATTGACTTTGTTATCCTTATGAAATTTTGTAACCAGTTTTGCAGTATGCTTTGGGTCATTGTCCATTTAGACGACACATTCCACCCAAGCTTTAAGTTACTGCCTGATGTCTTTTTGCTTCAGTATTGCCACCTAAACTTCTTTCCTCATGATGTCACCTATTTTGTGAAGTATACTAATTTCTCCTGCAGGAAAAAAATCCCAAAACATAATGCTGCTACCCCAGTGTTTCAAAGTTGGGATGCTGTTCTTAGGTTTCAAAGCTTCTCCCTTTTTCCTCTAAATGTAGTGATCCTCATTAGGGCTAAACAGTTCAGTTTAGTTTTGTCAGACAATAGGACATGTTTCCAAAAATTAAGATCTTTGTTCCTGTGTGCATTTGCTAACATTAATTTGGCTTTTTTCCGTTTTATTTGGAGTAATGTATCAGCTCATGTTGATACAATACTCCTTTCACTGTGGATAATAACACAATCTTACCAGCTTCTGCCAGTATTTTCATAAGGTCTTTTGCTTTTGTTCTTGGGTTAATATGCACATGTATGTCCAAAGCATGTTCATCTCTGGTACACAGAACCCGTCTCTTTCCTGAGTGATATGATGGCTGGACCGTCCCATCTTTTTTGTACTTGCATATAGTTGTTTGTATAAAGGAACAAGGGACTTTCAGGTATCTGGGAATTGCTCCCAAGAATGTGCAAGTCTACATTTCTCTTTCTGAGATCTTGGCTGATTTATTTTGACTTTCCCATAATGCTACACAAAGAAGCAGCGTGTTTCAGGTGTGCATTAAAATACATCTACAGATGTGAAACACACTATAAAGAAAAAGACATGGATCACACATCCCAAAAAATACAATGATCTAAAGCCGTTAGGCAACAAATTAAATAGAACATGAAGTTGTTTGTTACCATTCTGATCAGATTGTATTAAGCCCACTGCCACATCACGGCAAACCTCTGAGTGGGTCCCTAATCTAAACCTTATAGTGTGACACTGTTCATTAACCGCTGCTGCAGGGGCAAAGCACCAGCAGTGCAGGTGACCTGGCCTGCCTCACAGCGCCCATGCTGCAAGGCAAAGCCCCCTTGGCTCCAGGCCCCCCTGACATGACACCACCACAACAGTGGCCAGCACACAGTACCAGCACACAGGGAGAGGAGCTGTGAACTCACCTCTCACTGGCTCCCATATGTGAACTGGGAGCAAAAAAAGGCTTTTTGCTTGGATCTGCACTCCCCCCTATTTGGCACAGGTGATTTTAATCAGCAGGAGACTGCAAGAGGGGTCAGCCTTTTTTTGCTCCCAGTTCACATATGGGAGCCAGTGGGAAGTGGGTGCACAGCTCCTCTCACTGTGTTCTGGTACTGTGTGTTGGCCGCTGTTGTGGTGGTGTTGTG
This sequence comes from Anomaloglossus baeobatrachus, assembly GCF_048569485.1. NCBI lineage: Eukaryota > Metazoa > Chordata > Amphibia > Anura > Aromobatidae > Anomaloglossus > Anomaloglossus baeobatrachus. The sequence goes on from NC_134354.1 coordinate 501,787,791, forward strand.
TCAGTGGGGCGGTGTGTCATTATTCTGGCATTTGGCAAATATAAATTAACTTGGTAATCCTAATTGACCTAAAACAGGAAAGATTTATTCTGATTTCATGTCAGATAGAGAAAGAAACGTACATATGTGTTTTTTTATTAGACAGTGTATGTTAACTTCTAGTTTCAACTGTATAAGTGTGTGTGTGTGTATATATATATATATATATATATATATATATATATATATATATACTTTTTTTTAGCAGGTGTGAACCTAGATTTAACAGTAAGAAAAGGAGGTTTAAAGCATACATGCACAATTAAATGATAATTGGGTAGGATTTTGCAATATAATGGCTTTTCTAAATAACCCACAGCACACAGGTTGCCTGGTGTCTTTTCCCGGCTGCTAGGTGACTATCTTAAGTACAGGAAAGAACATCATGGCATTTTACAGTATTAAAAAAGCTCTGAGTATGGTCATAAACTGTATGTGCACTCAGTCATTTTTAGACAAACACCACTTTTGAAATAGAAGATATTTCAGGATAATGTCGATGGTGTTTTTCAGTCTTTGTCACCCTCTCTCTGAATTTATAATCCCCCCTACCATACTCAATAGGAAATATTCCTCAATCACATGTCCATTTAAAACTTATAGTAAGCCACAAAAAAAAAATCCATCAGTATGAATGATTATGAATTGCATGATGTTATCCAAATCCTTTGTTGTACATAAATGTTACCTAAATATATGCACAAAATGTGATTAAATAACTCCCAGCGGTTAAAAAAACTATGTATAAAAAAAATAAAAAATCTTATGTGTGAATAATGCACAAAATGCATGGTGTTATCCAAATCCTTTTTTATGCATAGATGTTACCTAAATATATCCACAAACTGTGATCATAAATAACCCACTGCAGTCCAATAGCCATGAAAAAAAAAAAAAAAATATGGAAAATTTTGGTGCTGGTCCTTTCCTTTTTTCTATTGACTTGTGGTAGCCTGCGACGTCCATGCACCTGTGGGTCTGCGGAACTAACGGTGAGCTTTCTCCCTACCCCTGTTTCTTTTGGATTACACATACCCTTCTTTTGAAGCCTAAAACTGTAAAAAGAAGTTAAAAGGGATAGAACATATGCAAAAAAAATAGTTTTGACATTGCTGTGCATATGTTCGTTATTTTTTACCATTTGTTTGTGTTTTTTCATGAAGGCTCCTGGAATTATACAACTGAAAAAGCAATTATTTGCCCATAACCTAAGAGTCATAAGCAAGACATATCTTCGTTTAGGGCTATTTCACACATCCGGCTTTTTGCCGGATTGCCAGATCCGGAGCACTCCAGTACAGTGTGATACAGTACAATGGCAGCGTGACAAGCTCTGGTCATATGCTGTCATGTGACCAGAGCATGTGACCCAAAAGTTGTCGCGATGCCATTGTACTGTGTCAAACTGTACTGGAGTGCACCGAATCCGGCAATCCGGCGCAAAGCCGGATGTGTGAAACGGCCCTTAGCAGAACCCACAGAAAATACTTCAGATGGTCTGTGTTGCTGGTTATCAGCAACATTTACTAACAGACTGATTTAGAAAATGTATTAGATTACAGAGTACTACACTCCAATCATTTTTTTTTAATGAAAATGTTGAGGTATACTTTAAAGACTGTGGGCTAGATTCATCAAAGCTTTTGTGCATGTATTATGGTATGATTTTTTTAAAAAAAGTTTTATCATTTTGACGCAACTTGAGGCTATTCTAAAATTATGTGATTTTTTTATGTTCTCATGCCATTTTCAACCAGCTCCAACAAAGTGAGTGGAGCAGGGGTGGGATGGGAGAAAATTCAAGGTGAGCAGTGGTGTTCGAAACACCATAAATCTTACTCCAGCAGGGACTGCAGTAGGATAGGTGGTGAGACAAACGCAGAGGTGGAGGCCATTTTTCCTATGCTCCTGATTCATGAACATATATATGCCTCGGTGGATTTTCCTGATGAAGAAGTGAGGACACACTTCGTAACACATAGAATAAAACCACCTATAATTCAGTATTTTTGGATTTGTATCATTCCTACAACAGCGCAGAAATAATTCCACCTTTATTCAGTTCCTGATCTATACCGTTTTCATGACTGAAGTGTCTGACTTCTGCACACCTTCACTTTAAGACTGGTAAGACGAGTCAGGCATTGCATACTTTACTTTTGTTTCACGTGGTGGCACACTTATCTTCAAACGCTTGTGATCATTTCTCTTTGAACATGGAATCCATACCATTACAATTGTACAGCTTAGCAGCCGTGTTTACAAGAAGACCATTCATTTATAATGATTTTGTTTAGTTTTACAGAATCTTCCTTCCCTACTAATGAGGGTTTCAAGACAATACATAAATCTCTGTGGAGCCATTGGCAGTGACCTCGCAGTTAGTTTAGCTGAATAACAAAGTGAAATCTTTGTTTACAGCACAGTGTAAAAAATTGTGGAGCTATACACACAGAAGAACATATTGCTTGTCTTTGAAGAGAATACTTAATGATAAAATATATTCAAGATGAAGCAATCTTATAACACCATGATAAATACCTTTGTTCAATAAAAGATTCACTAATGCAATCATTAAGAATTAAAAACTACTTGTTTGAAGTTAAATACTGGAAAAAAACAAGTTAAAACCAACACTAATACTATTATGTGTGTAACGTAACAGTTGATTTTATCAGTATTGCTGATATTATAGGTGACATTTAAAAGAAGAAAACACAAACTCTTTTCCTGTCAAGAAAAAATAAAAGAAAAAAACAAACAGCAACAAAAATAATAAAATATACTGTAATACAAACTTGTAGTAAACACACATACAAATTTCCATAGACAATGTATTGAAAAAATACTGCATTGCCTAATGAGAAATTTAATACAACATCTTGTAATGCAAAACTAAACTGATGCTTAAGTAGTATGGGACATTGTGAAAGGCAAGTTTTCTTTTTTGTAAACCATAAATTGAATCTCAAGATGTCAAATTCACGTGAAACCATACATGTTAGTTAATTTTAACCTGAAATTGATGAATCCCTGGTTCAAGAACTATTTTAAAGTCATGATGATTAGGGATGTGTGAACCCAAACTGGAAAGTTTGAGGTCCGTACCAGTCACATCGGGTCCTATGCTAAACCCCAAACACAGATTTTTTACTGTACGTTCGTTTTCTGTTCTGGTTTGTCACTCAACTAAAGCTTGTTGAAAGGTTCCAGAGCAGCTAATCAGTAAGCTTTTCCCTCTATTTTGATATCCAGCCACGGTAATGATCACAGATAGGTGCTGAAGCCAATAGGTTTTGTTTTACCCATGTTGGCTATCAAAATATGGTGGGAGTCTACATCATTTTTTTTTACACTACCATACAGCAAACTGACTATAACCAATCACAGACACTGAAATAGGTTGGGGGAGGGGCGTATATAGCAGTCTGCAGCCAATCACAGACACTGGCGCAGAGGGTGAGTGGCAGAAGCAGTAATTATTGATAAACTTTAATTAGTGGATCCGGAAGAGAGTCTTACTGCAGTGTGATCCTCTGGAAAAAAATGAGAAACATGGTATGTATAACTATCCTGCTCTTACTACCATTTAACTTCCATTTAACTAACTAACATAACTAACCTAAATATTTTTTACAGTGATTTCACTGGCTTATCACAGCTATGCCAATACTTGGCATGGCTGCGATGGCTCCGGAAATTCCCACAGCCTAAAGATTTGCTGATTGGCTGCTCTGCAACCTTTCAACAGGCTTTATTTGGATGAAAAACCTGAACAGGAACCAGACATATAGTTAAAAGTCTGTATTCGATGTTCAGTACCGAACACAATTTGGGATTGCTCATCCCTAGTTGCAATCATTCATCAATATTTCTCCGCCTTCCATGTCCAGAAAGATTAGCAACAGTGCCATGCATTGTAAACTTCGTGATTATGCAGCACACCATGGACAAAGGTAACATCAAGATCTCTGCAGATGGACATGTAAATTTGAGATTGTTGATATTTTTCAATAATTTTGGTTCTCAAGTCACAGTTCTCTTCTCTTCTATCTTTTCATTGTGGTTACTGTGACACACACAGACACACAATGCAAAGGTTGAGTTTCAGTGATGAGCAAAAGAGTAATATGCTTTGAATTTTTGTCTTTCAGGCTCCATATCTCATCATCCACTACAGCTTTGAGAATGAAGCTACCTTCATTTTATAGACAATCATCTTGGCTATCTCATGCAAAACTTTTACTTGCAGCTTTGTTAGTATTTTGTTAATCTCCTTTGGCTTTCAGCACTACTTAAATCCTTCTCAGCATTCTCTCGATCTTATTCATGAATGTCTGGACCAACATCTGATTCCAGGTCTCTTCTAAATCTTCCCAGTATTGGTGCATACTGTTTGACTCACTTAGATATGCTTACAGCTTTTTCTTAAAATCTACCCCCAAGTGTTCAATTTGGTTGAGGTCTAGGGAATATGGGGGTTAATCCAGCACCTCTGCTTCATTGTCATTGAACCATTTGTTTACTTATCTTGAAGTATTCTTTGGGTCATTGTCCTGCTGGAACACTATGTTGTCCATTTCATACCCATAATATTCGAGCGTACAAAGTAACTCATCTTGTAGTATATTAAAATTATAGCTTCTTAACCTTTTTTTTGGCCACCATTCCAGGAGTTTGTAACATACATTGCATGGTGCTTGCATGGACGTCTGTGATCTCACTATTATGAAGCATATGATCTACCTTCACTGCCGTGTTTGTCGCACCACAACTAATAGACCTAGTGATGAGCAGCCTTATTGACTCCAATTTTTTGCCTTGACATCCACCTCTAGGTCTTTAGGTCTTTGAATGGAAGGGCGGACTTCATTTAAAATTTTTTCCAACTGTCATGGCAATCACATGATGCAGTTTGGCAATTTTCTTGTCCAAGAGACCGCTATTGATGAACTGGATGATGCTATTTCTCTTTTCTTTGGAAATCTTCATGGCTGTTCATTGAAAAGAAACAGTGACCTTTCACTTGATAATCAACCTACTAAAACAGTGAACTCTTAAGCGGGCTTTACACGCTGCAACATTGCTAGCATTTGCTGGCGATATTGAGCGCGATAGCACCCGACCCCGTCGTACGGCCGATATGTGGTGATTGCTGCCGTAGTGAACATTATCTCTACGGCAGCGTCACACACACATACCTGCTCTGTGACGTCGCTGTGGCTGGCAAACTGCCTCCTTTCTAAGGGGGTGGTTCATTCAACGTCACAACGACGTCACACGGCAGGCATCCAATAGAAGCGGAGGGGCAGAGATGAGCGAGACGTAACATCCCACCCACCACCTTCCTTTTGCATTGCCGGTGGAGGCAGGTAAGGAGATGTTCGTCGCTCCTGCGGTGGCACACACAGCAATGTGTGGTGCCGCAGGAACGAGGAACAACATCGCTAATAAGCAGAAAATGATTTTTCATTTCAGGACGACCTCTCCGCGGCAAACGATTTTGACCGCTTTTGCAATCGTTTAAGGTCACTGTGACCCTGACGATAATTCATTAACGATATTGTAGCATGTAAAGCCCGCTTTAGGGAATGTGAGAGCAGGTTGTAATTTGTAATATACAGGAAGAAATTTTTTTTTCAAACTCTAGTAGTAAAACAGTAACAAATTCAAAGACATTACAAGAATCTATATAACTAATCATATGCTAACTTGTTGCCATTCATATTTATGTATGAGATAGCCAAGATTATTGTCTATAAAATGAAGGTAGTCTCAAGTCAAAAATGTAGTGGATGGTGAAATATGGTGCATGAAGTCAAAAGTTCAAGACATTGTAACCCTTTTGCTAGTCACTGTAACTTTTCACTTTTTTTGGGGGATTCTATATTACCCACACCTGTTACTTGCTATAGGTGAGTTTGAATGAGCACCACATGCTTGAAACAAAGTTATTTACCCACAATTTGGAAAGATCTCAATTATTTGGGGGGGATTGTGTTAAATTATGTGAAAATTAACTCTGTCCTCTGTTTTTTTATGTTTGTGTACAACAAAACATGTATAATTGCAATTATTTCCTGAAAGAAATACTTCATTTTCTGCAGCAATTTCAAGGGTACCATGACTGTATATATATATATATATAAATATATATATATATATATATATATATATGTATATATATATATATATATATATATATATATATATATATATATATATATATATATAATAGTAATGAGTGGGTACTACAATGCTCGGATGCTTGGTACTCGGAACAAGCAGTCGGATGCACGGATGGGTGTGATTCAAGTATCCTAGTATGATGAAAGTCAATGGGATTTTAATATTTTCCAGGAAATCTTTAGGAAAAGTGCTCAAACCCCTTATTGAATTCCATAGTACTCTGATATTTGAGTCACGGCCATCCAAGCATCCAACTGCTCTCTATGAGTACCAAGCACTTGAGTCTGGTAGTGTTCTCTCATAATTAATATACAGTACATATATAGATCTATATATATATATATATATATATATATATATATACATACATAGATATAGATATATATATATATATATATATATATATATATATACTGTACCATATATATATATATATGCTACTCTTAAAATAATGTCTCTACTTTCACACTTCCCTAAAGGAATATATTGGATGCTTTCACTTTTGTGTACAATTGTATTCTTTGCTTGTCATACATATTTTCATGTTTTCCTCCATAAAAAAGAAAGTCATTGCATCTACAAATTATTCCATTAGTTCAATACTTCATGCTGGCATTGTGATTTTTTCCCCCCAACCTACTGTTAAAATGTTCAAAATTATTCACGTACAGTAAATTTTTATTTCTCATATCCAATCTGTTTTATAATAATTGAAAACAGCATTGAGAATGTTAAGAATGTTTCCAGTTGAGACTATGTGGCTAAAAAATATCCTTACCTGTTTATATTTTATCAGAGGATGCAAAAATATGACTAGCCTTGGAGAAAATTCATCCTCCCTATAATTAAGTCCAGTGTAAGAGTTCAAAGTTGTTTTACTAGCTTTTATGAAACAGAAAAGTATATCACTATATCTGAATGCAAGCTAAATTATGCCACCAGATTATAGAAGCAGCTATTTTTCATTTTTATAAAGCAAAAGCATAAGTACTAGGAAACAGGATTGTAAAATACATCCAACAAAATGGATACAGGCATCCATAGGATTGACTCAAACCCACAAACAGACAATATGCACAAACGATATAATAGATAGAGATCAGCAAGTACCGTAATATTCACAATCGCTATACTCGTAATAAGTACATTGTAATACTCGCGTATTTGTTCCGAATAGCGAGTACAATGCAAGTCAATGGGAAATGTCAGTAATTTTCTGCTGGACCCAACAAAGAAGTCTGGGGGCCTAAGGAAAAGACATAAATGGATAGGAAAGTGAAGAAACTGAATGGGGAGAGTCTGGAGAATATGCCTGCATGCATTTCTTACTCACATATGGTTTCTAGGAATAAGGATGTCACAGTATCACGCTACTTATTCTCTCTCTCTCTGTGTCTCTCTCTCTCTCCAAGCGCTTCATACTCTCTGATTACCGGTGCAATGCGGCTGTCATACTGTTCCCGTGGCCTCTCATTCTTCTTCCATGCCCACTCATTAGGCTCATACATATTCACTGCTTATTCTAACCACCAGTGTCTGTGAATGGTTGCAGTCAGACCCGCCCCCATACTGAGTGACAGTGTCTGACTGTAAGCAATCACAGACGCCGGTAGGCGGGTATATATTGTACAGAAAAATAAATAAATAATTTTTAAGAAAAATGGAGTGTGGTGCCCCCAGTTTTGATACTCAGCCAAGATAAAGCCCAACTGCTGGGAATTGGTATTCTCAGACTGGGGAAGTTTATGATTATTAGGCTCTTTCCAGCCTAAAAATATCAGCCAACAGCTGCCCGTCATTGCCGCATCCATTAGATGCAACAGTCTCGGCACTTTATCCATTACAAATGGGGTAATATAGAGGGTTGATACCAGCTGTGTAATGTCAACTGGCATCAAGCCCTGGCATTAGTGATGTCACAGCATCTATCAGATAACCAATATCACTAACCCAGTCAGTAATAAAAAAAAATAGACAAAAAAAAAATATTTGAAAAAAAAACTCCCCAACACTTTCTCTCTTTCACCAATTTAATGGAAAGAAAAAACATATCCGGGTCTGGCTAATCCAATAAGGGGGTCCCACGACGATCCATACTCACTGTCCAAGTCAATGAAGAACAGAATGTTCCCCATTGGCTGGGAGAGCAGTGCAGGGACCTGACCTAACATCATTAAGTCCGGCCAAGTCATAGCAGGACAACGAGTGCCGACGTTATGAGTTCAGCGGAGATCATCACCGCAGGTAATGAACTTAGCTAACCTTATGATGGCAGTGATAGTCATCCCTGCAGCTGGCAGTGGCACCCGACGGAAGCCACACACATGGCCAGCCAATCACAGTAATGCCACAACCAAGATGGCTGCAGCAGTACTGTGATTGGTTAAGAAGTCCAGCATGTTTAGTGGCTTCAAATCAGGTGTCAAACCTGCTGGGTGGGACATACGAATATAGCGAGGTGAGTACACAAAAAGTCACAATGTAACGAGTAACCCGAATACCGTACTATCCGTGTGAGTAACGAATAGTAATAATTACACTCGCTCATCACTAATAGTAGAACAATACTCCAAAAAATAATAAAAGAGTTGTTTCATTTGTTTCATAATTTGCAACGCTAACAGCAACAAGTCAGCTTTTCAATAGAGCTACAATTAGGTCCACAAATATTTGGACAGTGACTGAATCTTTCAATTTGGACTCTGCATGCCACTATTTTTTATCTAAACCTAAACAACTGAGATAGAATTAAAGGGTAGACTAGACTTTCAGGTTTGATTAAAACGGTTGAACACTGATATCCTGTGAAATGTTTAGGAATTGCAACCATTTTTCTACAAAGCCTTCTTATTTCAGGGGCTCAAAAGTAATTGGACAAATTTACTTTACCATAAATGAAGTGTTCATTTTTAATACTTTGCATAAAATCCTTTGCAGGCAATGACTGCCTGGAGTCTGGAAGTTATGGATGTCAACAAACACTGGGTATACTCCTTTGTGATACTTTGCCAGGCATTTACTGTAGTTGCTTGTTTGTAGTTCTTTTTCCATTAAGTTTTGTCTTAACGATGTGAAATGCATACTCAATAGGGTTGATATCTGGTGACTGACTTGGCCATTGCAGAATATTTCATTTATTTGCCTTAAAAAATGCCTTTATTGCTTTCGCAGTATGTTTTTTGTCATTGTCCATCTGTATAGTGAAGCGCCGTCCAGTTAACCTTGCTGCATTTCTTCAATCAATCTGAGCAGAAATTATATCCCTGTACGTTTTAGAATTCATTCAACTGCTTCTATCTTTAGTCACTAAACACTAGTGACCCAGTGCCATTAGAAGCCATGCATTCCCATGCCACCACACTGCCTCCATGATGTTTTACAGAGGATGTGGTATGCTTTGGATCAAGAACGGTTTCAAGGCTTTTCCATGCTTTCTTCTTCCCATCATTCTGATACAGCTTGATTTTAATTTCATGTGTTCAAAGAATGCTTTTCCAGGACTGGGCTGGCTTTTTTAGATTTTTTTGGCAAAGTCTAATCTGCCTTTACTAATTTTAAGGCTGATTAATTGTTTGCATCTTGTGGTGAACCCTCTGCATATGTTCTCATGAATTCTTCTCTTTATGGTAGTTAGAACCACCTACTTCCTGGAAAATGTTCTTCACTTGAGGTGATGTTGAAGGGGACTTTCTTCACCATTTAAAAGATTCTGCAACTATTCATCACTGTTGTCTTCTGTGTACATCTAGGCTATTTTTTTTTTGTGTCACCAAATTCACCTGTGTGCTCTTTAATGCAGAATGTATCAAGTTACTGATTTGGTCACTCCTAACAATTCTGCTATCTCTCTGATGAATTTCTTATTTTTTTTAGCCTAATGATGAACTCCTTTGATAGCATGTTTTGGGTTTGCAGCAGCAGCTACCAAATACAAATGCCACATCTAGAATTAGCTCCAGACCTTTTACCTGCTTCATTTATTATGGATTAATGAGGGAATAGCCCATGCAGCCCAATAAAGAGCATTTGAGATAACTGTCCATTTACTATTGTTCCCTTGAAAAAGAAGCAGATAAATGTTAAAGAACTGTAATTCCTAAACCTTTACTCCAATTGGGATGTGAATACCCTCAAATAATACATGAAAGTCTGCACTTTAAGCAAATATTTATTATATAAATGTATCTTTAAAATGTTTTGGTAGACAGATAAAATGCCAAAACGTGTGTCACTGTCCAAATATTTCTGGGCCTTAAGGCCCCGTCACACGCAGCAATATTGCTAGTGATATCGCTAGCGAGCGTACCCGCCCCCCGTCGTTTGTGCGTCACGGGCAAATCACTGCCCGTGGCGCACAATATCATTTGGAGCCGTCACATGGACTTACCTGCTTAGTGACGTTGCTGTTGCCGGCGAACCGCCTCCTTTCTAAGGGGGCGGCTCGTGCGACATTACAGCGGCGTCACCAAGCGGCCGCCCAATAGAAGCGGAGGGGCGGAGATGAGCGGGCGTAACATCCCGCCCACTTCTTTCCTTCCTTTTTGTCAGCGGCCGCAGATAAGCTGTAGTTCGTCGTTCCCGAGGTGTCACACGTAGCGATGTGTGCTGCCTCGGAACAACGAACAACCTGCGTCCTCAACAATCAACAATTTTTGGAAAATAAACAATGTGTCAACAATGATTGATATGGTAAGTATTTTCCATCATTAACGGCCGCGCGTTGGTGTCACACGCAATGTTGTCGCTAACGATGCCGGATGTGCGTCATGGAATCCGTGACCCGGCGATATATCGTTAGATACGTCACTGTGTGTGACAGGGCCTTAACTGTTTTATCAGGCTGAAAAGCTTGAAAATTACTCTCTAAAAGAGATGAAACATTGCTCTCTATGTTCCCTAAATTCTGAATAATCTGCTGTGTAGCATATTAAATAGATCCCAACCAGAAAGAAACAAGGAAGTCCTAAAGCCAGAAAGAGGAACAAACAGGATAGATAGCCCCAGACAGTACTTTTTATGTAAAACTGTAAATAGATTATTCCACCAAAGTACTTTTTTATGAATAAATCATGAAATAATAATAATTCTCACAATTGAATGTCTTAAAAAAAACCCATCTCTTGACCAGAGGAAAAAGCACAAGAAAATATACAGACAACATAGCCGGGTATTGCAGCTTCTTCTTTGTGAGAGGTAACATACTTTCACATGTATTAGTTTTATCACAACAGTAAGTGTCTCATCCGCGTCCCCAGCCCTTGTGAACATATCATGAATTAAATATGTGACTTTCAAGCTCAAAGGTCGATGAAGCTCCTATGTCACAAACTTGATTTATGAACAGCTCACGGGGCTGTAGACCAGAAGAAACACTTGATCCTCTGATAAAACAGGCAGAGAAAAAGTGTTACCTCACAGAAAGAACCAGTTGCAAGTCTCTGTTGTGTTAGCAGTACACTCTTTTATGCTTCCTTCCCTGGCCAGGAGCTGTGGTATGTTTAATCCTTAACTGGTACAGCTCTAGATAGTTGCATACAGCAACAGGAAAACATTTTTTAAACACATCCAATTATGATTACTATTTCAAAATGTAATTATTAAAATATGCTTTGTTTGTGGGATAACCCTTTTAAAATTTTTGCACACATAAATATGTAGAGTGATGATTTCAAATTAAACTGCCATCCAGATTTCCTGGAACTACTTTTACTCCACCTTTTTCAGATTTATATTTTTGCTGAACCCAATTTCACGTACAGATTGCATATAATTAAGAATTAATGAATTGCTACCATCAAAACATTGTTGTTAACAAATCCTTTTGTGACACATTCCCTAACATTGATTATATTGTGAGGGAAGGATGTTTACCTGCTCTCACATTACTAAGGACCAGGGATAATCGAAAACTTTGATTATTCGGCTTCACGAATATTTTCCGAATACCTTGCCGCTGGTTGACTATTCGCAAATATTCGATGTGGAATGTAAGTCTATGGGAAACCCGAATAACAACTATTCGGTACTATTCGGGCTTCCCATAGACTTGCATTGTGCATCGAATAGTCGAATAGCGGCGAGGTATTCGGAAATTATTCACAAAGCTGAATATTTGAGGTATTCGATCATCCCTACTAAGGACCCATATAAAATTGATGGACCATATGTCAAATCTACAGATTAGTTTTGACCTCCAAAAAAAGGTTTCTGCTGTGGCTCTCTCTTCTTTGGATGAGAAGATAGTTGATCTGGGCAAGGGGTTCCCCATGATCCCTATCTGGTCATATAAATGAAGGATTTCTAGGGTCATAATCCTCATGAAAGCAGATAAGCAATTCTAAAATGTGTAGTAGTATAAGTTTGAAAATGTATGTGTAACCCTTTTAGCCATTATCTATTTTTCCTTAATAGATGAATGAAGATAATTAAAGCAGTATATTTAACTTGCATGCCTGTCTTGGCTTCTATAAAATGGTTTTAATATTAGACTTAATGATTTTACAAGGCATGTTAACTTATAGGTCAAGATGATATATTACCACCATCTACTCTTTAAAAACTCTTTAAAAACATATAATTCTTTTTACAGGCCTGGACATGACTGTGAAAATGATTGTTGGCACTTCTTAGCCTATGACAAATTACAGAGACTAATAGTAGACTCATTATTGATTAAGCTGTAAAGTAGAATAGAACAGGAGAGGTTAGGCACACTTCAGCTAAGGAAAGATATAAAACCGACACCTGGGCTTAGAGTTCACTGCACAATATCACTAATATATCCATATTTTCATTTGTCAAAGACACGTTAAAATTAAATAGAAGCAATTTACTGCCAAGCTTCACAAGCCTCGGCACTTCAAACATCCAGTTGATTAGCAGTTCATTATGAATATGGATACAAAAATCAAAGTTTTATGAACACAGAGTATGATCTATGACCCAGAAAAAGTGTATTAAGATGCTTGAGTGATTTATGAAGGTATACATGATTTCACATCAATAATTCTTTAACAAAACTAAAGCTTTGGATATCAACATACAAAATGTGTGCTGAACTTAATAATTAAAGGGTTATTCTCAAGTTGACACTTAAACAGCTCACAACTATGCAGTCTCCTTAATGTCTGGTTTCTGGTGTGTGGGTTCTCCTTTTTAAGTCACAGTTCTGATGAGTAGAAGAGCTATAGTATGAGTACAAATATAAAACTCAGTACAAGTTCTTCTGTAACATATTCAGCTATCAGTGGTCTGTTCTAGAATATACACTACTAGTACTATTGTAATGCTCACTGGTGGTGATGGCAGTGAGTGGGAGTGGACCCACTGGACCACAGGGGGGACCCAGGCTTACCCTTTAGTAGACGGGGCTTGACTAAGCATCCACCATGAGGCAGAATGCCAGGTGACACTCCCAGCACATTAACAGGCACTGTGGCAGCTGAGCGGAGCAGGGAGACAGCAGGACTGGGTTAGGTAATGGACAAAACAGGCAGGATGAGCAGAAGACCACATAACACGTAGATGGTCACAGCGGAGTGCAGAGGACCACATTAAATGTGTCTGGCCATACAGGTAAAAAGAGGACTGCAGAGCAGAAGGCTGGCCTTGGAGGAAAGAGAAGGGAGCAGGGACATAGCACAAGGATACTGCTGAGCGCCAGTGCACTAGAGAAGTCCTTACCACAGTATCTCCCCTTCACACCCCCTGTCTGAAGGCCCAAAAAAACCCTAAAAATAAAAAAGGCACTCAGTGGAGTCCATGGCCAGAGCAAACTGTAATGCTCACTAATGGTGAAGGTGGCGAGCAGAAGTGGACCCACTGGACCACAGGGGAAAACCAGGCTTACAATTTAGTGGGAGGCATGAGAGGAAATGCCAGATGCCAATTCCAAGGCAGTAACCAGGACTGTAGCAGCTGAACGGAGCAGGGAGACAGCAGGACCAGGGTAATGTAATATACAGGAAAGGCAGGATGGGCACAGGCAGGACAAATGGGGCTAGCAGGACAAACAGGACAGAACAGGAACACGGTCTAGAAGGGAAAAGGCAGAATGGGTACAGGCAGGTGCACAACTTACAGCATGGGTCATTAGGCTCAGGTCACTTGGCATGGAACATTAGGCACACAAAATCAGACACCAGTGCTGCCAGGACAGGACATCTTGTGGAACTCCAATCATCAGGGTCCAAGTCATCCGGCATGGAACTCCAGTCTTCAGGGTCCAGGTCATCAGGCACAGATCACAAGGCACGGGACATCAGCCACAGGACATCAGACACAGGTACAGCTTGGATGGCTGAAGCAGACAGGTCAATGGGTACAGAGGGGTATGGACACTGGTTCAGGACACAGGCAGGTGCCAGGGAAGACACTGGACAGGTCCAGGGAAATTGACAGGACAGACACAGCAGAGCAAAATTGGTTGCATGGAACATTGGTGATGGAGGCTTGCAGACCAGAGTAGACAGACAGGACCAACACACAGGCTAGGATCAAATCCTAATGCATTGCTCTGGCCCCTTCCATCAGGGGATGGAGCCTTAAGTATGTGGCGCCCTGGACAAGCCAGGGGCCACAGGTAACAACACACACACACACCCACCCCCAGCAGTTCACAGCAGTCATCCCCAGTGAGACCTGATTTCTTCCCTCGAGTTCAGACAGACACACCAGGTGGGCAGAGTTAAGCAGATAGGCACACCCACCGAGGAGTCTAGCTGGCCTGAGGCAGGAAACAAGTGGAGACAAGTCCAGGCAGAGGAAGAGAGAGGAGGTCTGCAGAGAGGCAGACGCAGACTGGGGCCTAGGTTTGAGCCTCGGTCCCTCGTGTAGCCAGTGAGGCAGACGGTAGTGGCCGTCTGCAGGAGCCGGGAAGACAGTCTTGGTGGAACCATAGATAGCCAGGACAGGGTAGTGGTCCGTCCGGTACTGAACCGGGAAGCCAGCTGGAAACCGGAGCGCAGGAGGAGTGTACACAAAGGGGCAGGAAAGGACTTACACTACCAAACTGGGTCAAGGGAAAAACACCGCAGCCGTCTGTGGGACCCGTCCATCCAGCCATTTGTTTTACCGGACACTTTGCATTGATCATTGCCTGAGTGAGTACCACCGTGCCGTGCGGCACAGCGCTGCCCCTGCGACCCTGCACCTCACCAGGCTCCGTAACCCGCCTGCCATCCCTCCCTTACCGGGCCCCGGGACAACCAACCCCCCTACACACGGAGGGGAAGAACAACACCCAAGCTGCTCCCTGTCATCGCTCCCGGGATCCCCGTCCAGAGCAGCGGTGGTGTCACAACCTCACCACAACCATGGGTGGCGTCACGGACAATATCCCTAAACCAAACCACCCCCTTTCACTCACGGGCGAGGAGTGCCGCTCGAGTCCCCGGGATCCGGCCCTCCGCTCGAGCCACCACCGAGCAGCGGACCCGAGCAGTGGGTGAGCGTAGCATCCCTCCTCCGCCCCCGACAACTTGGCGTCACGAACAGGATCTTACCGCTCTGCCGTCTGGTAGAGGTGCGCCTTGTGACCGCCGGAGGTGTCCGGATGAAAATCTTAAGAAGCCGCCATTTTGGGCGCGAAAAGTCCCCGCTCGAGCGTCTTCCCGAGTAGTGGAGGCGTGAAAACCAAAACCCCGCCCCTGTAGTGGAGGAGCCGGAAAAAGACTAAGGGGGACGGATGGTGTCTGGCCGCATGTGAACCGCGGCTGTGGAAGCAGGGACGCCAGGACTCTGCAAGTATTTGGTTCCTGGAGCACCGCTGTACGAGATGTCCCATCCGTCCGGCACCGCTGAAACCTCAGTGCCCGTGCCCACGGCCAACGCCCACCGACCCGTTACCCCTGCCACCGGTAGTGGAGCTCACAGAATCTGTGAGGGAGGGCCCAGACCTGGGGTCACCAGGCCTTACCTTCGTCACCGCCCTGCCACCGGTCCCGGCTTCCATCCCGGCCGCAACGGAGATGACGAGATGATGAGTAAGTACCACCGTGCCGTGCGACACAGCACTGCCCCCGCGACCCTGCACCTCAACAGGCCCCGTAACCCACCTGCCATCCCTCCCTTACCGGGCCCCGGGACAACCAACCCCCTACCCACGGAGGGGAAGAACAACATCCAAGCTGCTCCCTGTCATCGCTCCCGGGATCCCCGTCCAGAGCAGCGGTGGTGTCACAACCTCACCACAACCATGGGTGGCGTCACGGACAATATCCCTAAACCAAACCACTCCCCTTTCACTCACGGGCGAGGAGCGCCACTCGAGTCCCCGGGATCCGGCCCACCGCTCGAGCCACCGAGCAGCAGCAGCAGCCGGACCCGAGCAGTGGGTAAGCGCAGCGTCCCCTCCTCCGCCCGCGACAAGTACATGGTGCTTCCAGTGGTAGGCTAGGGACACCTTAGTAAGGTGTGCATGCTTCCCTTTAAAGGAACCAGAAGTGTGTGAATGTGCTACCTAGGCTTGAGACTAGGAAACAATGCACAGCATGTGCAGGGTTTGAGGCCTTGGCAGGAGCTGAGGACCTACACACACATGGGAATCCACAGGGGGGATGAGACAGGGACTGCACAACATGTGGATGGCAATGAAGAGATGCAGAGTACCACACAACATATGGGTGGCCACGGAGGAGTGCAGAGGACCATGCTACATGTGGATGGCTGTGTAGCTAAGCAGCAGACTGCGCAGCATGAGGATGTCTATGGAGGAAATAGGACAGGCAGGGACATGGTGCTTCCATGCCGCGGAGCGCCGTCACACGTGGGAAGCCGGCACTGTAACTATCTTTACACATACAGATAATAGTGCGTTTGAACAAACACACTGTTGTGAACAGTGAGAGCTGTGATTGGAGGACCTGCTCTGAAATATGCTGATGATGAAGGCTATTGATTTTGCAAGATTTGTAACTGAAAATTGCCAGGACCTGAGATGGATGGAGGGGTTGGGGGCGAGCATCTTGATGCCTAAAAGAACTTAATGGGCTGGATAAATCTGACTCATATGTTAACCTCTTTTCTGTAAGGTAACTCCTCAGCACACTGAGTCAGTGATCTAGCTCCATGGAAATGATTTATGCACTGTACATGAAAAAATTGTTATTGTGGAGAATGACAGCAGATGGATGAAGCAAGTCAGTTGAAAACTCTCTTACTTTCATTTTGTTTAACTATCAAAAGCAATTTATTAATATGACAATACCCATGTAAGTGTTAATTAAAATTGTAAATTAGTTTGAAATTATCATCATCATTTTAAACATGTTGTTTCAAAGAGCCTTTTTGGTTTAGGTTATCCTATCACATTCCATTAGACAAGTCAAAGTTAGGCAAGATCATAAAACACACATATATTACACCAAACTCACCGCAGTCACAGGATGATACTGCCACCCTAGTTGAAGAGGGTATAGCTATCTTTTTAGACATTATATGGTACTTCATTAGATACATTTTTGTACAGAGCTGTTATTTGGGCACTAAATGTTGTTTTCTCCTGAATTGAATAGTACTTTTCATGGTTTGGGGGTGGACCTTTCTTGCCATATCAATGTATGGTATCTTTCATTGGGCACCATAATAAAATAAACAGGCAATGAGCTGCTGCCTTGCATGTTCATTTTCACGCTATAATATTCTACATTTAGCACGATTTTCAAGGAACTTTCAACTACATTGTATATAATCTGGCATCATAATAGCAATTTATATCTATTTAAGGCAAACATAATCTGCAGAAGTTTAAAATTCAGAAGGTACTTGTACAGACAATAAAGACATTACTGAGTAAACAACGAAATGAAATACATACAAGAGGAGTGAGGGCCCTGCTCGCAAGCTTACAATCTAAGAGGAAATAGGGGAGACATGAAAGATAAATGGTAAAAATGCTTGTCCAGTCATCATTATAATAACTTTCACCCACCATGCTTTGTGATATAGTAGAGCTGTATCGGTTGAAGAAGACCGGAGACAGAAGACCAGGATCGTGGAGGGGTGAGAGGGAGTAATAAATATTCCCTGAGTGTGTCTGTGTATTGATTTCAAATATAGTATTTTTTCTCTGTGTGATGTCTTTTTTTAACCCTTTATTGGAGATTCTTAATGGCCGGATCAAACTTGGCCAGACATTAAGAATGTCGGGCTTAATAGCAGCTGGTAAAACAAAGCTGCTATTAACCCCTTATTACCCAGCGTGCCACCCGGCACCAGGGCTGCTGGAAGAATTGGATATATAAAAGCGCCATTTTCTGAGGCGGCTGCGGACTGCAATTTACAGCGGGGGGCCCAGAAAGCTTGGGCCACCCTGCGCTGCGGATTCCAATCCCCAGCTGCCTAGTTGTACCTTGCTGGACACAAAAATTGGGCAAAACCCACGTCATTTTTTTAAAATTATTTCATGAAATTCATTAAATAATTATAAAAAGGGCTTCTCTATATTTTTGGTTCCTAGCTGGGTACAAATAGACAGGGGGTTAGGGGCAACCCGTAGCATCCTGCTGTACCTAGCTAGCATACAAAAATATATATGTATATGGGTTTTCCATTGCCAGTAAAGGTAACACCAAGCAGTTGGGGTTATCAGCCAGTAGCTGCTTTGGTAGCAATAGAAAATGAAGCAGGAGCCTACACATTTTTTTTTTTAACCCTTGGGTTAGAGTTGTGTGTTTGTTTGTTTTTTAATGATTTTAAAAAAAAAAATTGACATTGGCTTTGCCAAATTTTTGTATGCCAGCCAGGTATAGCAGGCAGGTACGAGCTGCCCCCAATACCCCAGCTTCCTATTTGTACCCAGCTGGGAACCAACAATATATAGAAGCCCTTTTTGAATTTCATGAAATAATAAAAAAAACAATGTGGCCAACCAGGTACATTTAGGCAGTTGGGGACTGGAATCCGCAGTACAGGGTGGCCCAAGCTTTCTGGCCCCCCTGCTGTGAATTGCAGTCTGTAGGCACCCCAGAAAATGGCGCGTTCATCGAATCGCTATCTTCTGGCGCTGTATCCAAGTTTTCCAGCGGCCCTGGTGCTGGGTGGCTCGCTGGGTAACAATGGCGTTAGGGACAGCTGTGTATTATCACTGGCCCTAAGCCCAAAATTCATGATGTCACACCAATAATAGACAAGGCCACCATGAATTTGTAGTAAGAATAAAAAAACACAACACAGAAAAATATTTTTATTAGAATTAAAACACAACACAATTAGTGACTCCATCTTTATTGAACTAAACAATCCCCCCCTCCACCATAGTCCTTGGTCGAGGGTCCTGCAATGTCCAATCCAGATCCAATATCATCTAATCGGTTTGCCAGAAAGAAGGCAAAGTGATCAGATGATGTGTCAGGTTCAAGGACCTGAATCACATGACACATCAGCTGATTGTATAAACGGCTTTTAAACAATCACCTGATGCATCAGTAGAAAAAAAAAAACTATACACCTCTGTGCAGACTCCCGTCCGATCGCTCCAGGACCTGCCGGTAAGCAGCTGATCGTTTAAAGTGATTGGGAGGTAAAAAGCCAGCTTTTCACTGCTGGACTAAAACGACCAGCTGACGCCGTCAGGTTAACGCATTAGTTGATTACCGGCAGGTCCTGGAGCGATGAGACGTGCCCCGGGAGTCTGAAGAGAGGTGAGTATGCTATTTTTTTTTCTTCCACTGTTCACTTTGATTTTGTTTAGCAGCGAATGTACAGGCGGAGAGAAGCTGCAACACATATGCTACTAAGTGAAAGTGAATGTCACACGGGAGGAGGAACACAGGATTCTTCCTCCCCCTAATACTCAGACAACTTTGTTTACAGCAGTGACCTGGGAGTCAGAAATGCTTACAGTGGTCTTTCCCCATGCTGCTCCCATGTCATTTGAGCATTGTTCTTTTGAGAACATACATTTGAACATTTTTAGTCTTTCTGCAGACCGCCGGGGGTGCCGCCGGAAAAATGCTTGCGTTTCCCATAGGTTAACATTGGGCTTGGTGCTTGTGTCAAGCACCCGAGCATTTTAATATGCTTGACCCGAGCATCGAGCACCCGAGCATTTTACTGCTCGCTCGTCTATAATAATAAACAATATAGCTGCATGAACTCGTCTCCAGTCAGTATTTTTACAAGTAAAGATACAGAGTTATAGTAAGTGCATGGAGGATGTAAACAGATGCTAGGAGTGACCAGATTTGGAAGTAAATTTTGTATGGGCAAAACTTGAATAGTTATATGAGTGAGGTGATTGGCCAGCCTGAGGAAATGCATTTTTAAAACATGACTAAAACTGTGGGTATTAAAAATTAATCAAATTGTCCTGGCTAGTGGATCCCAAAGAATTGTCACAGCTCACAAGAAGTCATGGAGATAGGAGTGGGAGGTTTAGGGTAAGGTGCGTTTTTCGTTTTTCGGGTGTGTTTTTAACCTCAAAACTGTATGACTTTGCTTCCCCAGCAAAGTCTATGAGTTTTCATTTTTGCTGTCCGCACACAACTTTTTTTTTAAGCTGTGTTTTTGAGCTTAAAAAAAAAATGGACATGTCAATTCTTTCCTGCGTTTTTCTGCGTTTTCCCCCCATGTAATGCATTGGAAAAATGCAGCAAAACGCAGAGATCAAAAATGCAGCAAAACGCAGCCAAAAACGCACCAAATCGTGGTAAAAACGCATGCGTTTTTATCATGCGTCTTTTAAAGACGCTGCGTTTCTGTGCGTTTTTAGCGCTAAAAAAACACAAAAACGCAGCGTCAAAAAAATGCAGTGTGTGAACCTAGCCATAGAGTATTGAGGTTGTTAGTATTAGGTTATTAGTAGAATAGAGGGCATGGGTGGTGTGATAGGCAGGGTTGAAAGGGTGGTGGTAGGGTGGTGCAGAACTGTGGAAAACTTTATAGGGGAAAATGCTAAATTTATGTTCAACTGTGAAGTGAATGGGCAACTAATGCAATAACTGTCAGAGAATAGAGGCATCAGTGTAGCAATTGGAGGGGATAATGATCCTGGCTGCTGCATTCAGGATGGATTTGAGAAGGGAAAGTTTAGTAAGATGGAGAACAATTAGTAGGGATTTGCAGAGTGAATAAGAGCAACAGTAAGAGTTTTAACACAGTCAAAGGTAAGAAAAGGTCAAATTCTAAAGATGTTTTTGAGGCGTAGGTGACATGAGTGAGCGAGTGATTAGATGTAGGTAGTAATGGAAACATATGAGTCAAAAATAACCCCAAGGCAGTTGGCAAATTGCTAGAGTATCACCATCTTCTACTACCATACCCAGAATTTCTCCAATGCTCTTCTGATTTGGAGAGTGATCTTCTAATGTATCACACCAGTGCTCCCCAAAAATATATCTCTATAAGCATTGTTTCAAATGCTGGCCAAAAATATATCTCTTTAGGCAGTGACTTGTCTAGCATACATTGTGAATTTTACTATCAATTATTTTGAACAATTTGTCTACCTTATGCCTGCTTTACACGCTTCAATAAATCTTTCAATCCGTCGTCGGGGTCAAGTTGTAAGTGACGCACATCCTGCATCATTCGTGACGTATTTGCATGTGACACCTACGTGCAATCAAGATTGAACGAAAATACGGTGATCGCATACACGTCGTTTATTCCTCATACATTGGACGTTTTGTTGTATGAACCTAGTCAATTGAAACGTGTGACATCCCTCATACAATTTTGATGTCTCAGGCTATGTGCGCAGGTGTGCGCTCTGCACCGCAGCTTAAAAAAGGTCTGCTTCAGAGCGCAGCTGAAAAGCTGCGTTCTGAAGCGCCTCACAATGTCTGTCATTCACTAATCTCTGTCAGTCCATCACTATCTCTGTCCCTCTCTCTCTGTCCATGTCAGTCTATCCCCCTCTCTCATACTCACCGATCTCCGATCACCGGCGCGGCGCTGCACGGCATTCACACTGCTCCGGCGGCTTTTACTGTTTTGAAAAGGCCGGCCGCCCATTAAACAATCTCGTATTCCCTGCTTTCCCCGCCCACCGGCGCCTATGATTGGTTACAGTGAGACACGCCCCCACGCTGAGTGACAGGTGTCACACTGCACCCAATCACAGCAGCCGGTGGGCGTGTCTATACTGTGTAGTGAAATAAATAATTAAATAATTAAAAAAAACGGCGTGCGGTCCCCCCCAATTTTAAAACCAGCCAGATAAAGCCATACGGCTGAAGGCTGGTATTCTCAGGATGGGGAGCTCCACGTTATGGGGAGCCCCCCAGCCTAACAATATCAGCCAACAGCCGCCCAGAATTGCCGCATACATTATATGCGACAGTTCTGGGACTGTACCCGGCTCTTCCCGATTTGCCCTGGTGCGTTGGCAAATCGGGGTAATAAGGAGTTATTGGCAGCCTATAGCTGCCAATAAGTCCTAGATTAATCTTGTCAGGCGTCTATGAGACACCTTCCATGATTAATCTGTAAATTACAGTAAATAAACACACACACGCCCGAAAAAATCCTTTATTAGAAATAAAAACACAAACATATACCCTGGTTAACCACTTTAATCAGCCCCAAAAAGCCCTCCTTGTCCGGCGTACTCCAGGATGATGCAGCGTCGCTTCCAGCGCTGCTGCATGGAGGTGACCGGAGCTACAGCAGACACAGCCGCTCCGGTCACCTCCACACAGCAAATGAAGACAGCCGCTCGATCGGCTGAGCTGTCACTGAGGTTACCCGCTGTCACTGGATCCAGCGGTGGATGCAGCGGTGGCCACGGGTAACCTCAGTGACAGCTCAGCTGATCGTGCTACTCACCTCAGTTGCTGCGTGGAGGTGACCGGAGCGGCGGTGAGTAGCGCGATCAGCTGAGCTGTCACTGAGGTTACCCACGGCCACCGCTGTATCCAGTGACAGCGGGTAACCTCAGTGACAGCTCAGCCGAACGCGCGGCTGTCTTCATTTGCTGTGTGGAGGTGACCGGAGCGGCTGTGTCTGCTGCAGCTCCGGTCACCTCCATGCAGCAGCGCTGGAAGCGACGCTGGACCATCCTGGATTACGCCGGACAAGGAGGGCTTTTTGGGGCTGATTAAAGTGGTGAACCAGGGTATATGTTTGTGTTTTTTATTTCTAATAAAGGATTTTTTCGGGC
Source organism: Anomaloglossus baeobatrachus (assembly GCF_048569485.1). Lineage (NCBI taxonomy): Eukaryota > Metazoa > Chordata > Amphibia > Anura > Aromobatidae > Anomaloglossus > Anomaloglossus baeobatrachus. The sequence continues at coordinate 501,811,120 of NC_134354.1, forward strand.
GTGTGTGTTTATTTACTGTAATTTACAGATTAATCATGGAAGGTGTCTCATAGACGCCTGACATGATTAATCTAGGACTTATTGGCAGCTATGGGCTGCCAATAACTCCTTATTACCCCGATTTGCCAACGCACCAGGGCAAATCGGGAAGAGCCGGGTACAGTCCCAGAACTGTCGCATATAATGTATGCGGCAATTCTGGGCGGCTGTTGGCTGATATTGTTAGGCTGGGGGGTTCCCCATAACGTGGAGCTTCCCATCCTGAGAATACCAGCCTTCAGCCGTATGGCTTTATCTGGCTGGTTTTAAAATTGGGGGGGACCGCACGCCGTTTTTTTAAATTATTTAATTATTTATTTCACTACACAGTATAGACACGCCCACCGGCTGCTGTGATTGGGTGCAGTGTGACACCTGTCACTCAGCGTGGGGGCGTGTCTCACTGTAACCAATCATAGGCGCCGGTGGGCGGGGAAAGCATGGAATACGAGATTGTTTAATGGGCGGCCGGCTTTTTCAAAACAGTAAAAGCCGCCGGAGCAGTGTGAACGCCGTGCAGCGCCGGGGATCGGGGAACGGTGAGTATGAGAGAGGGCTGCTCAATTCACTTACTCTGGAGTTTAGCGGTCACCGGTGAGTCCTTCACAGGTGACCGCTAATCAGGACGCGTCACAGACAGAGCCGCAGCATGACAATGAAGTCGGGTGAAGTTCACCCGAGTTCATTCTGACAGTGCGGCTCTGTCTGTGTCTGCTGTCAACTACCATTCACCGCTGCTACATGGCTGTCTGTGTCTGCTGTCAGCGGCCATGTAGCAGAGCTGAATGGCAGATGACATAATGACATAGTAAAAACGCATCTCTACACATTACACACGCTTGGCAAGTCAATAAATAAAAAAAAAAAAAAAAAGGGTGCCCAATGCATACGTCACAGAACACATGATCTAAAGGATCGCACACAAAATTGATGAATTTAACATAGACTACTAACGCACGTGTGACAGCAAATGAACGACCTACGTGCAATCTCATTAGATCGCATATGCATCCTGGGCGTGTCACATCGCATACGAGATCGCACACCTAATTGTAAGGTGTAAAGCTGGCTTTAGTAGCTTGAATTTACTGTATATTTTATACATGTATATATGACTTTCTGTATAGATATTAATGCATCACATTACATCTTTTCATGTATTGTTGAGAAATTCATATGTTGGCAAAAATGAAACTATACTTACAAGTTTTACTTATTTTTTAGGAATCACTAATGATCAACTTTTGTGATTGTGATCAGAATGTAACAGTGAGGTTCCTAATCAGAGCATGCTCCTATTTTCCAGACAGTGCTAGCTGTGTAGAGCCAACCATCTCTTTAGTGGTAAACTCAGTAAATAATGTATTGTATGGTGTTGCTCAGTATTTCTTGAAAATTAGTCATTATCTGTACTAAAATGTAATAGGCAGAAAATCTGATGTGAGATTGTAAAAGTTATTTTATTTAAGACAGTATTTGTTCGATGCTCAGAAATGAATTTAATGACTGTTATATCTTTGGTATTCTCATCTAAACTAAAGCAGAAAATAGAACTAATGTTTAAATTAAGAGAATATCATGAATTGAAAATCAAATATTTTGCTATGATATATCCTATAAAACATGGCACTTTTAAGTCATAGTCCAATCCACAAGAGCTAGCAGTTATGATCCTAAGATTTGTCAGTCAAAGGACGTCCAAGATAAAGTGATTTTCATTGCTTGAAATCCTTGTTTGCACTATGTCTGTCACTCCTTGAAACTTCGATTTGGTAACATCAAACTGTTTTATTCTATTTTTACAGAAAATAATGATAGATTCAACCATAAATGCAGACAATCCTTACGGCTCCCGAACTCGGACAAGAAATGTTTGACAGTGAGGGTTGTGAAAAATACTGTAATGGGATATGGTATTTTACTGTACAACTGAACACAATGTGTCAGTATTCATTTACACATTTATAATACTCATTTAAATGGCTACCAAAATTATTATTTTGGAATGAATAGAGCAGTATTGCAGCTACACAGCCATTTACACCATAATAAATGACAGCCTCATACTGAGTCAATATAAATTAACATTAGTAAATCTAATGCTGTTCTTTGTTGTTGGTAAGAGATTAGTGTCACATGTAGACCACTAACTGATAAATTGCAGCCAAGCTTTCAATTTGCATAGTAATTACAGTTGTAACAATTTACACGCCTTTCCCGCTGTCTGCCATCATTAGTAAGTTATAATCCATCTACGGTTAAATAGTAAGTCTTGAATGACACAGTAAGATACATGTTCCATGTAAGAAATATTATTTAATAGCTAGATTATCCTCATTTACAGTCTTCTACTGTGTCACTTGTTACATGATCAGTTGCAATAAAACAGACAGATAGATAGATAGAACTTTGTCAAGCTTGGATCTTTAAATTGCAACTTTTGGATGGTTGGGGTGGGACCTGTCAGTACCTATAATTGTGATGCTGTCCTATTTTTTGTTTGTAGACAGATAGATAGATAGGAAAAAACATACAGCATCAATCCAACAGACAATTGGTGCAATCCTCATAGTTCTGTTGGGTAGTAGAACTATAGTATTAGTAGAACTATAAAGTTTAGCGCACGTTTTGCTGTTATGCATCACGGGTCTGTTCTGGAGTGTACGCTGCTATTGCTATTTCTACCCATAAATTTACCAGTGCATTTGAACAAACACAGCTTTGTGCACAGTGAGAGCTATGATTGGAAGACCTGCTCTAAAATCTGGAAATAGTGAGAGCTATTGATTTTAGAAGATCTATAACAGCAGCTCATCAGAACCTGAGTGAGTTGGAAGTGGGGGAGGTGTGCTGCTAACTGCTGTTTACAAATGGGCCATTAAACCCTCTTCTGAATTAATTCTCAGCACTCTCAAACAGGCATTAGGGGCCAAGTTCCAAGGAAATCAGCTGTTCACCATGTAAGAAAGAACTCTTGTTACAAAGATTGATTGCAGCTATAAAAAGCAAGACAATTGAAAATTTGCTTAGTTTCATGTTGTGTAACTAAAAACAATCAATTTAATACATGATAATACCCCATTAGGTATTAATTACAATTGTAAATCAGTTTGCACATCCTAAATAAAATGATCATTTTAAACATGTGGTTCTTATGAGCCTTTTTGGGATAGACTGCCCTATCAGAATTCCACTAGCACTTGGATCACAATATTAAGAGAGAGATAAAAAGGCAGCACTCTATGGCTTGTCAAAAAGCCCAGTAACCTAATCATATATGGTTGAAAAGGGAAGAATAATGAATCTACAATGTTTTAGATTCAATAAATTGTTCAAATGTGCAAGGAAATTTAATTTGAGTCAAAGTTTTTCAATGTAAATCAATTGTTTATTCTTATGCTCTGTGGAATCTGTTTGCAATATTTGCTGGAGGAAGGAGGAAAGAAGAGGTCAGATGAAGATATTGGACAGTTGAATGTACTGGCAAGACAAAAGATAGGCAAGACAAGTATACAGTGGAGTGAAAAATCTTTGCCCCCTTCCTGATTTCTTATTCTTTTACATGTTTGTCAAACTTAAATGTTTCAGATTTAAAAAAAAAAATGTAAATATTACACAAAAATAATAAAAGTAAACACAAAATGCAGTTTGTACATGAAGGTTTTTCTTATTAAGGAGAAAAATAAATCCATACCTAAAGGGCCCTGTGTGAAAAAGTGAATGCCCACTAAACCTAATAACTGGTTAGAGGCATGAATAAAAACTTAATTGTATATACCGTCAAGACTAAAAATGCTATTGACCTGCAGATATGGAGTTTGTCTGTGGAAAAGTAACAATAAACTTGTACTTAACTATATCCATGGAAGTTTACACACAGGGAGGAAAAGAATTTATATTGTTCCTAAACAGAAACTGTAAAGTTTGGTGTCCATACCGAGCACAAACTTATGACTCTATGTCCTGCTCCTGTTCAGGTTTGTTACCCAAATAAAGCTTGTCAAAAGGTTGCAGAGCAGCCAATGAGCAAGCTTTTAGGCTGTGGGTACTTCCAGAGCCAATATAACCATGCCAAGTATTAGCGTGGCTGTGATTGGCCAGTAAAAAAAGGAAGCATAATGGTTAAAGCAGGACATACCTACCAGTCTCCATGGCACGGCTGTAGCATTGTTTCTGATATATATATATATATATATATATATACACAGTGCCTACTAGTAGTATTCAACCCCCTGCAGATTTAGCAGGTTTACACATTCGGAATTAACTTGGCATTGTGACATTTGGACTGTAGATCAGCCTGGAAGTGTGAAATGCACTGCAGCAAAAAAGAATGTTATTTCTTTATTTTATTTTTTTTTTAAATGGTGAAAAGTTTATTCAGAGGGTCATTTATTATTCAACCCCTCAAACCACCAGAATTCTGTTTGGTTCCCCTAAAGTATTAAGAAGTATTTCAGGCACAAAGAACAGTGAGCTTCACATGTTTGGATTAATTATCTCTTTTTCCAGACTTTTCTGACTAATTAAGACCCCCCCCAAACTTGTGAACAGCACTCATACTTGGTCAACATGGGAAAGACAAAGGAGCATTCCAAGGTCATCAGAGTCAAGATCGTGGAGGGTCACAAGGCTGGCAAGGGGTACAAAACCCTTTCCAAGGAGTTTGGCCTACCTGTCTCCACTGTTGGGAGCATCATCCGGAAGTGGAAGGCTTATGGAACTACTGTTAGCCTTCCACGTCCTGGACAGCCTTTGAAAGTTTCCACCCAAGCCGAGGCCAGGCTTGTCCGAAGAGTCAAGGCTAACCCAAGGACAACAAGGAAGGAGCTCCGGGAAGATCTCATGGCAGTGGGGACATTGGTTTCAGTCAATACCGTAAGTAACGTACTTCACCGCAATGGTCTCCATTCCAGACGAGCCCGTAAGGTACCTTTACTTTCAAAGCGTCATGTCAAGGCTCGTCTACAGTTTGCTCATGATCACTTGGAGGACTCTGAGACAGACTGTTTCAAGGTTCTCTGGTCTGATGAGACCAAGATCGAGATCTTTGGTGCCAACCACACACGTGACGTTTGGAGACTGGATGGCACTGCATACGACCCCAAGAATACCATCCCTACAGTCAAGCATGGTGGAGGCAGTATCATGCTGTGGGGCTGTTTCTCAGCCAAGGGGCCTGGCCATATGGTCCGCATCCATGGGAAGATGGATAGCACGGCCTACCTGGAGATTTTGGCCAAAAACCTCCGCTCCTCCATCAAGGATCTTAAGATGGGTCGTCATTTCATCTTCCAACAAGACAACGACCCAAAGCACACAGCCAAGAAAACCAAGGCCTGGTTCAAGAGGGAAAAAATCAAGGTGTTGCAGTGGCCTAGTCAGTCTCCTGACCTTAACCCAATTGAAAACTTGTGTAAGGAGCTCAAGATTAAAGTCCACATGAGACACCCAAAGAACCTAGATAACTTGGAGAAGATCTGCATGGAGGAGTGGGCCAAGATAACTCCAGAGACCTGTGCCGGCCTGATCAGGTTTTATAAAAGACGATTATTAGCTGTAATTGCAAAGGGTTATTCCACAAAATATTAAACCTAGGGGTTGAATAATAATTGACACACACTTTTATGTTTAAAATTTATTAAAATTTAACTGAGCAACATAACTTGTTGGTTTGTAAGATTTATGCATCTGTTAATAAATCCTGCTCTTGTTCGAAGTTTGCAGGCTCTAACTTATTTGCATCTTATCAAACCTGCTAAATCTGCAGGGGGTTGAAGACTACTTGTAGGCACTGTATATATATATATATATATATATATATATATATATATATATATATATATATATATATAAATATATATACACACACACACACACACAGAGTCAGACTGGCTACCGAAGGAATCCCCAGTAATGCCAGGCCTGGATTCAGTTACCTGCATTGCACTCCGGAGCTCTCACCTAAGCTCCAGAGTGCAGCCTAGACTGAACCGTGAGTGCCGAGTAATTGATTCCCCGGCGATTGTGGTTCAGTTCATGACAGCTGCAAACAGGCTGGGGTGATCTCCGGTGCTCTCACCTGAACTTCGGAGATCATTAATTTCTCTGTCATCCAAGTCCAGACAGAATAGCTACAGTGCCATAGGTAGGAAACCTTTTGATTGTTGTGCACCTTGGACAAAAGAACATCAAGATCTCTAGAGATAGGGTACCATCACACTTTAGCGATGCTCCAGCGATCCCACCAGCGATCTGACCTGGTTAGGATCGCTGGTGCGTCGCTACATGGTCGCTGGTGAGCTGTCAATCAGGCAGATCTCACCAGCGACCAGTCACCATCCCCCAGCCAGCAGTGACGCGTAGAAGCGATGCTGCGCTTGGTAACTAAGGTAAATATCGGGTAACCAAGCGCTTGGTTACCCGATATTTACGTTGGTTTCCAGCGCACACTGCTTAGCGCTGGCTCCCTGCACTCCTAGCCAGGGTACACATCGGGTTAATAAGCAAACCGCTTTGCTTATTTTCCCGATGTGTATTCTGGCTACGTGTGCAGGGAGCAGGGATCCGGCACTGGCAGACTGAGAGCCGCGGACGCTAGTAACCAAGGAAAAATTTCGGGTAACCAAGCAAAGCACTTCGCTTGGTTACCCGATATTTACCTTGGTTACAGCTTACTGCAGGCTGTCAGAAGCCCGTTCCCTACTCCCTGCACATTCAGATCGTTGCTCTCTCACTGTCAAACACAGCGATGTGTGCTTCACAGCGGGAGAGCAACGTCCAAAAAATGAACCAGAGCTGTGTGTAACGAGTAGCGATCTCACAGCAGGGGCCAGATCACTGCTCAGTGTCACACACAGCGAGATCGCTAATTAGGTCACTGGTGCATCACAAAAAACGTGACTCAGCAGCGATCTCGCTAGCGATCTCGCTATGTGAGAAATACCCCATAGACTTGTAATTTGGAGATTGTTGATTTTTTTCAACAATTTTGATTATCAAGTCTTCAGACCATTATCTTCTGCTCTTTCTGTTTTCCATGCTTAGGGTGGCACACACAAACATGCAATGCAAAGATTGAGTCTTTTTTTCCCCTTTTTATCTCGTTTCAGGTGGGATTTTTAAATTGCTTGCACCTGTTACTTGCCACAGTTGAGTTTGGAAGAGCATCACATGCTTGAAACAAAAATGTTTACCGCCAATTTTGGAAAGGTGCAAACAATTTTGTTCTGCCCATTTTTCGGGTTTTGTGTAAAATGATGTCCAATTTGCTTTTTTTCCCTCAGATTTTTTGTGCGTTTTCCCAATACACACAAAGTAAATAAACATTTGTACAACAAAACCTGTGCATTGCAAAACATTTTTGGGAGAAATACTTTGTGTTTTGGTCCATTTCAAGGGTGCCAACACTTTTGACCATGACTGTAGCTGCTAGCTTCCAGTTTTTGGGGTAATGTATGGAGCAGTGACAGCGACTGTTCACTAACCAGGTTATCTATAAATATTATTGTATATATCTAATACCATATGTTTGGGTGGTGGTATGGGCACTTCTTGAGCAGCTTTTGTGATAGTGAGCACAGTTGTAATCACCTCCAGCGCACTGATTAACAGCCTGGTCTGAAGCATGTGTGTGCAGCATACTTTGTGCAGAGCAGACTGATCATCAATGTGTTGGGGAGTGATACAGTGAACTCCCTGTCTAGTCAGTAGTAACTAACTGATCCTTGCATTGCACCAATGACTTGAAGCATGTGGCTTCATGGAGGCTTCATGGAGGATTTAAAGATAATTTACTCATTGTAGTCTTCTCCTGATTCCAGGTCTATATCACTTAATGAACTGCTTGTAGTTATGATAAAATCACTGTTTTATCAGCAAGAGATTATCACTAAAGGACTAGTAAACCTACTACCATGTAATCATCTATATTCATGAGCTCTGCATAACCTGTATAACTCCGCCTTCATAACTGATTGGTAGCTTTCTACCTTTCTACCTATTTGCAGTGTACACATAAAAATGCCAATTAGTGGTATGTGTGATGTGTACAGAGCTTAGCATACAGAGAAATGGTATTTCTGAATTTTGAACAGTGATTTTATCAAAATTACATCAAGTATCACTGAAATCAGGGTAGATACTGATAGGTAGCCTCCCTCATACTCTGGAATGCCCTGCCACAACGCATCAGACTCTCGCCTACCTTGGACCTTAGTGCCCCAACATCATTCTGCATTCAGATGGGGTATTAAAAACCTGGTGACAGATTTCATTTAAGCCAATTTACTCTTTGGGTTAACCTTACTGTATATCTGCAGGTAAATATAATTTTTGAATATGACATGATCATTTTAAACATAAACCAGTGTCACTGGCAAGTCACAGTATGCTCTTGCACTATTTAGGAAATTTACTTCTGTTATGTTATCTGCTTCGAGGCTCATAAACAAGAGTTGTAAGACATGCAAGAGGGGCATCTTTACTTCCATCGCCGACAGCATTATGGACTTTAGATGGAATTTTGATATTCGTTGCTGAGCTGTAGAAAAGTGAAGCTGTTCTGAAATCACCTTGTTGAAAATATCTGTCTGAACCTTATCCTAAATCACAGGAAATGACTAGAGAGGGACAGATTTGATTCCAGTTAATCTGTATTCTGAGACTCATACTAAAAGACAAATGTCTTGCAACCAAACTACAAAATGAGAAGAGAACACAAGACCATGTCACAGACAACCAAGTCAAGAGGAGAATTACCCTTGTGGCTTCTTCTTTTCTTAACAGATTTGTGACTGATAACAATGAGTTTCATTGTCAAAACATATAATGAACAAATAATTAAGGCTATGTTCATACTAGAAAAATGATTTTTCTTAAGAAATTTCTTAAGAAATTTCTTAAGAGTGCACCTGTGTTAAAAAACGCACCAAAAACGCACCTGCGTTTTTGCCGCGTTTTCGGTGTGTTTTTGGTGCATTTTTGGTGCGTTTTCGGTGCGTTTCTACCGCTGGTTGCTCCCTGCGTTATTGTGCCAATTATATATGGCAAAAAACGCAGTTAGCTGCAGAAAAGAAGTGACATGCTCATTCTTTTTCTTAAGAAAATCTACTGAAAGAATTTTCTTAAGAAAAAAACGCAGTGTGCGCACAGCTAATTTTTTTTGCCATAGGTTTTGCTGGGGAATGTCTGCAGAAAGGTTACAAGAATTTCTCAAGAAATTTCTGCAGCAAAAACGGACCAAAAACGGACCAAAAACGCAGGTGAAAAACGCAGTGTGTGAACATAGCCTAAGGCCAAAATTAAACATTCATGAAACCCAGTTCATATGAGGCTGTGAAGTTGTGAAGTTCAGTCCTAGAGACCTTCAGTCAGTCCATATACTGCATGTGAAGACTTTAACGGGCATCTGAATTTTTCCCATAAAGGGAGTCTTTAGGCACATAATGACTGTTGAAACTAAGTACAGGCTATGAGCCTCCTTGGTGTGATAAAACATTTAAATGCACCTTCCTTCCTACTTATTTTTTTTTCTTTATCTTTGCCCTCCTCTTGCACTATAGAGATACTGCTGTCAATCAGAAAAGAGGGGAGGTTAAGATACAGTATATGGAAAAAAAAGATGGGTGTCATGGTTCTGATCTGCGGTGCTCTGCTTTCCAGCAGAGCCGATGCTCTGTTTTGTATTGTTCTCTGATGAACGGATTGTTTTCCGACCTTGGGTCCTGTGCTGTGTTGGAAGGGGGCTGTTCACAGGCACCTCATTCAGGGTGATTGCTCTGCTTCATTAGGGAGCAATCTCACCTGGAACACTACCAGTCGTAGTTATTGCTCTGCAGGGAGTGTCCTGACACCCATTAGTGCTTTGTTTTGATCTTGTCTTTTACCCTGGACCTTAGTGACCCTTCTCCATCCGTGCCCCTGACTCTAAATGACCCCCTCGCTCCTGACCTTCGGGTCGTATCCTGACCTTGGCTCCACTTTCTCCCTGTGTACCTTATGTGACTTCCTGGCTCCTGACCTCCGGGTCGTACTCTGACCTTGGCTCTGCTTTTTTCCTTGTGTTCCGTTTGTGACCTCCTGGCTCCAGACCTTGTTTGACTATGCCTCCACTAGCTGCATCTAGTGACACCTAGTGGTGGAACATCACAATTGAAATTTGCACTTACATGTTTGGCCATGGTAAACACTGTAAACAAAACAAAAAATCAAAAACACCAAAATGACATTTTTTTTGGTCGCTGCAATATCACAAAACAATGTAGTAATGAGCAATCAAAATGTCATATCTATTCCAAAATGGGATCAATACAAATGTTGCCTTGCCCCACAAAAAATAAGCCATCAAACATCTCAAATGTCTGAAAAATGAAAAAGCTACAGGTCTTGGAAAATGGAGACACGATTGCCCAATTTTTTTTGCCAACTTCTGGGTTTTTTGGACCACCAAAATAATAAATAAACTTTACATGTTTCGTATTGCCTTAATGTTACTAATGAACAGAATTTTACTGCAATGTCATTTTACCACAAACTACACCGTAAATACAATTCCCCTCAAAAAGGTCACAATCCTCACAAGATCTCCTTCTCTACTCCCCTCTCATCTCCTCTTCCCACCATAGCATCCAAGATTTCTCCCGTGCCTCCCCCATACTCTGGAATGCTCTGCCACAACACATCAGACTTTCGCCTACCTTAACAAGCTTCAAAAGAAACCTGAAGACCCACCTCTTCCGATAAGCCTACAACCTGCCGTAACCCTCAGTCTTATATAACACTGCACAACCAGCTCTACCCTAACCTACTGTATCCTCACCTAGCCCTTGTAGACTGTGAGCCCTCGCGGGCAGGGACCTCTATCCTCCTGTACCAGTCTGTGCCTTGTATTTTTTATGATTATTGTACTTGTCCCTATTATGTATACCCCTTTCACATGTAAAGCGCCATGGAATTGATGGTGCTATAATAATAAATAATAATAATAGTGGTTTTTTTTCATAATTTCTTTCCTTTTGGAAAATGTTCCCCATTTTCCAGTACACTATGTGGTAAAATGAATTGTGTAATTTAAACATACAACTTGTTCTACAAAAAAACAAGCCCTCATCTGTCTATGTGAATAGAAAAAAACCAGCGCTCTAGGAAGAAAGGAGGATAAAACAAATATGTCAAAAAGGAAATTAGCTCCATTGGGAATGGATTAAGTAAATCTTAGGGTTATTACAGAGTGTACAATAAAATGTAACTAAATTGGTAGTCAATTGTCAATAACCCTATGATGATCCAAGATGTAATAGTACTCCTTGGGAAAATGTGTGTATGGTTAAAAGTAAGCAATGTGAAGTGGATGTTAATTGTGCTCATCATGCATTAGAAAAGTACATCTCAGGTGCTGTTAGTATACCTGATCCCCGAATCACTAAGTTCCAGCATAATCTTTCTTTCTCTTAAATCTATGCTGCTTGTTTAAAATATGTTTATCTTGTCCACCCTCTCTCAAAAGCCAAAAGTTGTGAATTCTACAATAAAAGATTATATTTTTTACACTCTAATAAAGCACCATTTATTTCAACAATCCTTTACAGACATTATCATCACTGTCATCTTTGAGGCTCACAATTTCCTATTGGTATGTCAAAACATTGTGAGGGAAAACTGGACCTTATGGAGGGAATATGTAAATTCCATGCGGGTATTGTCCAGGGTTGTATTTGAACTCAAGACTCCAGTGCTACAAAGAAACAGTGCTAACTATTGAACCATCATTTATAAGACATTATATAGTTACAGTATAGTTCTGTATCAATTCATCATGGACTTGTTGGAAGGAAGAAAAGTTAAGGATCTGAACAATTTTAATAAAGGTCAAATAGTGATGGCATGATGGCAATATTTTGGTCACCACAACTTCAAAACAGCAGGTCTTCAGAGTTGTTCTCAGTTTCTAATCAATAACATAACCTTAATATTTTTGTCCTTTTATTTGAGATCTAAATTTAAAAAAATATATTTTAAGATAATGAATAAAAGCACTGTTTTACTTAAAAACATTGCTATTCCCGAATATGTCCTTGTAGCTATCTGAAACTATTTGCTATACAATGATGCACACCCTTAATGACTGGTAAAATACTTCTGGACTATAAAACCTATAATGTAGAGAGAAATGGAATTCTTCTTGAATTTAAAACAAATCTGTATTTTCCAGAATTTTGTAATATGCTCTGTGCAAATTCTACAAAATGGCTTCCCATCTTGCTAAACTATAGGGAGGCCTGCAAAAGGTAAAGAAAAATAAAAAGCTAAAGCTCACCTAACCACTCACCTTCCAGCCACCTCAGCTGTATACTGTCCTCCACATGGTCCTTACTGGCTATTCTTACCACCATCATTAGCTGAAACCCTAAGCCTCTTCACTAGAGATAAGCGACCTTGTTCGAAAAAGGTTCGCCAATTTCAAATTCAGTACGAGACTTGACTTGGTCTGCTCAGGCTTGGATTCATGTGCAATTTTATCAAAAATTGTCAAAGATTAGTTTTGTTCGGCAACTGTTCTCGATTTCACTATTGAAGAAAACATCCACTTCTGGCCCCATCACAGCCATGTCAAGTATTGGCCTGGCTGTGATTGGCCAGGGAAATCCCTGTAACATAAAAAAAAGAAGCAAAATAGTTAAAGCAGGACATACCAGTAGCCATGCGGCTGTATCACTTCTTCCAATGACACTGATTATCTCTCATGCATATGGACAGCTTTTTTTGCCCATCATCTGTGATAGCGTCTATGATTGGTGCAGTCAGACTGCCGGTGTCTCTGATTGGCTGCCCCTACAATAGCTGTCTGTCTGCCCAAGTGAAGTGTAAAAATAAATAAATAAATTGGGCGCCCGTATATCGATACCAGTGCAGATAAAGATGATGGCTACGGGATGCAGCTCCCAGCTGTGCACTTTAGCTAAAATGGCGTGCAATCTCCCCCAATTTTGATATCCAACTAAGACAAAGCCAACAGCTGCGGGCTGGTATTCTCAGGCTGAGGCGGTCGATAGTTATTTGGGCCCCGCCTTAAAATAGCAGCCTGCAGCCACCCAAAATTCTCACATTCACTAGATGTGACAATTCCAGCAAATTTCTTGGCTCATTCTGATTGCCCTGGTATGGTGGTATTATAAGGCGTTAATGACAGTCTATGAGACCTACATTACTAATCTATAAGTGAAAAGAATTTAACACAAACACCCAAAAAATACTTTATTTTAAATCAAATACAAAGAAAAACCTTTCACCCCTATATTAACCCCAAAAACACCCAAGTCTGAAGTAAACCACTTGAGGTCCCACGATGATCCCAACTTTGCTATATCCTGCATTGACTGATTCGCTGGGACACTGAGTCTTGGACCACATCATGGCAGAATGTGTCACCAGGTTTTTGCTAGCTCATTTGAGAACAGCACAATGTAGAAAAAAAAGACTCTGATTCTAACACTATCACTTAATTTACCAGGTGCAGCTGTTGTGATACAATCAGTTTTTAGATGTAGCATATAGCTGACCTCAGAAAGCTAAACACATGCACACCACAGCATACTTTTTACATTACATATTGACAGTAATCTGCTAACTAGTGCTAGGGGTGTGAATAGACCAAAGCCCATGCGGAATCTAGTATTGAAATAACATAACACAGTCTAAATAAGGGACATACCCTTGAAATCCATGTCTCAGTCCCTACCTCATACTGCTGTTCTCATATTATAAAGGAAAAACCAGCTGATAGATTCCCTTTAAATATAATATGCTCTATCGTCTCTCCAGGCTATAGATTATAATAACGGACATTTAATTTGAGGCAAATAAATTCCTGGCAAATCAAATGGAAGGTGAAGGAGCGCCAAGTCTCTAACATCCACCTGCTCTGTGATGTCATCATGGAGGATGGAAGATGATTAAAGTGGCTCCTGTGAAGCTCTAGTGAACTCCATGCCCAAGAGAGGTAAGGCAGGACTTGAAAATAATGATGCACAAACAAAATAGGGACACTTTAGGAACTATTTGGTTATTTTAGCTTAGGGGTGTATTCACTTTTGTTGCCTGCGATTTTGACATTAATGTCTGTATGTTGAGTTATTTACTGGGCACACCAAATTTACCCTGTTATGCAAGCTGTAAACAGATTACATTGTTTCAAAGTGTCATATCTTCAGTGCTGTCCCATGAAAAGATATAATAAAATATTTACAAAAATGTAAGGGGTGTACTCACTTTTGTGATATACTGTACATACATATGAATTAAACATTTATTTTATTTGCTAACTGGAACTCTTACTAATATCGATGAGGTTGCTACTATGTTTGCCAAGATTGAAAATAAATAAATATACAAAGATTTCAAATATAGCAAGCTAGATAAATGTTTAGTTCATAAAATTAAATTGATGTGCGAATGTTTTAGAATTAAAGCAGACAAAAATATTAAACCAGGTCATCTCTGGGAATTGTGCCAACATAATTTCTTCAACAAGCTGTGTAGTACTCATTTTTTTTTTTTAGAATTGGAAGACGAATTAAGCTGAGTGAGCGTCTTATGTGTAACTTTGAAAAACGCAACAAAAAGCAGATCATTTTGAGAGAACTTCTTTTTTTGCTGATGAACATTCTTGTTTTTTTTGGGGGTTTTTTTTTACTTAATTTTTGGGTAAGAGTGTTACAGTCATTAAATAGCATTATATTTGATTACAATTCTACTCCATCCAATATAATGTGCAAGGAGCATAACAATTACCTAGAAAAACACAAAGTCAAAGTCGCCCCTGACAGCAATACGCATGGAGTCCTTTCACCCTGAGCCACCTACCCCCACATTGTCCTATGAGGATTCATATTATTACCACCTGTGGGCTACCCTAGTAACTTATTTGGGTTTGCTTTTCTACGCTGCTGCCAAATAGTTTTTTCTTTACCTGCCTGTGTTGCATGTATATGGGTTATTTCTATCTGTACCATTTACCTCAATCAATACGATCATGTTATGATTAGAGTTGAGCGCGGTTCGTGGTTCGTGGTTCTCCAGTTCTAGGCTCGAGTGATTTTGGGGCATGTTCTAGATCGAACTAGAACTCGAGCTTTTTGCAAAAGCTCGATAGTTCTAGAAACGTTCGAGAACGGTTCTAGCAGCCAAAAAACAGCTAAATCCTAGCTTGGTTTCTGCTGTAATAGTGTAAGTCACTCTGTGAATCAAACTATTATCACATTTCAGTGTATAGTGTGCGTGAACAGCGCCTTCAGATCACTGCTGTTTCTATAATGGCGATCGCCATTTTTTTTTTTTTTTTTCTTGTCTTCCTTCCCTAAGCGCGCGCGTCTTGTGGGGCTGGCCAGCATGTCAGCCAATCACAGACACACACACACCTAAGTGGACTTTGAGGCAGAGAAGCAACGGCATGTGTGATAGGATCTGCATGTCACATGTCCCTGCATTATAAAACCGGACATTTTCTTCACGATCGCCATTATCTGCCTTCTGCGTCTTTGGTGTCAGACATCACTGTCGCAGTTCCGTCCTTTGTCCTATCGCCGATACAGCTGTATGCGCTGCATACACAGCGTTAGACAGCTTAGGGAGAGCACATTCTAGCAGTCCTTTTAAGGGCTCGTACCGGCAGGGTCAGAGAGCCATAGGTGACAGGTCCTGCAAACAGCAACAGCGTCTGTGTAGCCCAGGTCAGGGATTTCCTCCCTGCATTTCACCATTAGGAGGGAATAGAAAGGCAGGCTTCCATTCCTCTACCCAGAGCACCACAATCCTGCCACTGTACCCTCTTGTCCTCTGCACACTCCAACTCATTCTAACTAAGCCATTATACTAGCAAACACTCAGTGTACCTAGTGGCATCCTATACGTGGCTATTGGACTTTGCTATAGTCCCACTAGTGCAAAGACATTAGCAGAGCACATCTGCCTGCATTGCACACTCCAAGTTTTTTAAACTCAGCCATTATACTAGCAAGCACTCTGTACCTAGTGGCATCCTATACGTGGCTATTGGACTTTGCTATAGTCCCACTAGGGCCAAGACATTTGCAGAGCGCATCTGCCTGCGTTGCACACTCCAACAAATTATAACGAAGCCATTATACTAGCAAACACTCAGTGTACCTAGTGGCATCCTATACGTGGCTATTGGACTTTGCTATAGTCCCACTAGTGCCAAGACATTTTCAGAGCACATCTGCCTGCATTGCACACTCCAAGTTTTTTAAACTAAGCAATTTTACTAGCAAACACTCAGTGTACCTAGTGGCATCCTATACGTGGCTATTGGACTTTGCTATAGTCCCACTAGTGCAAAGACATTAGCAGAGCACATCTGCCTGCATTGCACACTCCAAGTTTTTTAAACTCAGCCATTATACTAGCAAACACACAGTGTACCTAGTGGCATCCTATACGTGGCTATTGGACTTTGCTATAGTCCCACTAGGGCCAAGACATTTGCAGAGCGCATCTGCCTGCGTTGCACACTCCAACAAATTATAACGAAGCCATTATACTAGCAAACACTCAGTGTACCTAGTGGCATCCTATACGTGGCTATTGGACTTTGCTATAGTCCCACTAGTGCCAAGACATTTTCAGAGCACATCTGCCTGCATTGCACACTCCAAGTTTTTTAAACTAAGCAATTTTACTAGCAAACACTCAGTGTACCTAGTGGCATCCTATACGTGGCTATTGGACTTTGCTATAGTCCCACTAGTGCAAAGACATTAGCAGAGCACATCTGCCTGCATTGCACACTCCAAGTTTTTTAAACTCAGCCATTATACTAGCAAACACACAGTGTACCTAGTGGCATCCTATACGTGGCTATTGGACTTTGCTATAGTCCCACTAGTGCCAAGACATTTGCAGAGCGCATCTGCCTGCGTTGCACACTACAACAAATTATAACGAAGCCATTATACTAGCAAACACTCAGTGTACCTAGTGGCATCCTATACGTGGCTATTGGACTTTGCTATAGTCCCACTAGTGCCAAGACATTTGCAGAGCGCATCTGCCTGCGTTGCACACTCCAACTAATTATAACGAAGCCATTATACTAGCAAACACTCAGTGTACCTAGTGGCATCCTATACGTGGCTATTGGACTTTGCTATAGTCCCACTAGTGCCAAGACATTTGCAGAGCGCATCTGCCTGCGTTGCACACTCCAACTAATTATAACGAAGCCATTATACTAGCACACACTCAGTGTACCTAGTGGCATCCTATATGTGGCTATTGGACTTTGCTATAGTCCCACTAGTGCCAAGACATTTGCAGAGCGCATCTGCCTGCGTTGCACACTACAACAAATTATAACGAAGCCATTATACTAGCAAACACTCAGTGTACCTAGTGGCATCCTATACGTGGCTATTGGACTTTGCTATAGTCCCACTAGTGCCAAGACATTTGCAGAGCGCATCTGCCTGCGTTGCACACTCCAACTAATTATAACGAAGCCATTATACTAGCACACACTCAGTGTACCTAGTGGCATCCTATACGTGGCTATTGGACTTTGCTATAGTCCCACTAGGGCCAAGACATTTGCAGAGCACATCTGCCTGCATTGCACACTCCAAGTTTTTTAAACTAAGCAATTTTACTAGCAAACACTCAGTGTACCTAGTGGCATCCTATACGTGGCTATTGGACTTTGCTATAGTCCCACTAGTGCAAAGACATTAGCAGAGCACATCTGCCTGCATTGCACACTCCAAGTTTTTTAAACTCAGCCATTATACTAGCAAACACTCAGTGTACCTAGTGGCATCCTATACGTGGCTATTGGACTTTGCTATAGTCCCACTAGTGCAAAGACATTAGCAGAGCACATCTGCCTGCATTGCACACTCCAAGTTTTTTAAACTCAGCCATTATACTAGCAAACACTCAGTGTACCTAGTGGCATCCTATACGTGGCTATTGGACTTTGCTATAGTCCCACTAGTGCCAAGACATTTGCAGAGCGCATCTGCCTGCGCTGCACACTCCAACTAATTATAACGAAGCCATTATACTAGCAAACACTCAGTGTACCTAGTGGCATCCTATACGTGGCTATTGGACTTTGCTATAGTCCCACTAGTGCCAAGACATTTGCAGAGCGCATCTGCCTGCGTTGCACACTCCAACTAATTATAACGAAGCCATTATACTAGCACACACTCAGTGTACCTAGTGGCATCCTATACGTGGCTATTGGACTTTGCTATAGTCCCACTAGTGCCAAGACATTTGCAGAGCGCATCTGCCTGCGTTGCACACTCCAACTAATTATAACGAAGCCATTATACTAGCAAACACTCAGTGTACCTAGTGGCATCCTATACGTGGCTATTGGACTTTGCTATAGTCCCACTAGTGCCAAGACATTTGCAGAGCGCATCTGCCTGCGTTGCACACTCCAACTAATTATAACGAAGCCATTATACTAGCAAACACTCAGTGTACCTAGTGGCATCCTATACGTGGCTATTGGACTTTGCTATAGTCCCACTAGTGCCAAGACATTTGCAGAGCGCATCTGCCTGCGTTGCACACTCCAACTAATTATAACGAAGCCATTATACTAGCAAACACTCAGTGTACCTAGTGGCATCCTATACGTGGCTATTGGACTTTGCTATAGTCCCACTAGTGCCAAGACATTTGCAGAGCGCATCTGCCTGCGTTGCACACTCCAACTAATTATAACGAAGCCATTATACTAGCACACACTCAGTGTACCTAGTGGCATCCTATACGTGGCTATTGGACTTTGCTATAGTCCCTCTAGTGCCAAGACATTTGCAGAGCGCATCTGCCTGCGTTGCACATTCCAACTAATTATAACGAAGCCATTATACTAGCACACACTCAGTGTACCTAGTGGCATCCTATACGTGGCTATTGGACTTTGCTATAGTCCCTCTAGTGCCAAGACATTTGCAGAGCGCATCTGCCTGCGTTGCACACTCCAACTAATTATAACGAAGCCATTATACTAGCAAACACTCAGTGTACCTAGTGGCATCCTATACGTGGCTATTGGACTTTGCTATAGTCCCACTAGTGCCAAGACATTTGCAGAGCGCATCTGCCTGCGTTGCACACTCCAACTAATTATAACGAAGCCATTATACTAGCACACACTCAGTGTACCTAGTGGCATCCTATACGTGGCTATTGGACTTTGCTATAGTCCCACTAGTGCCAAGACATTTGCAGAGCGCATCTGCCTGCGTTGCACACTCCAACTAATTATAACGAAGCCATTATACTAGCACACACTCAGTGTACCTAGTGGCATCCTATACGTGGCTATTGGACTTTGCTATAGTCCCACTAGTGCCAAGACATTTGCAGAGCGCATCTGCCTGCGTTGCACACTCCAACTAATTATAACGAAGCCATTATACTAGCACACACTCAGTGTACCTAGTGGCATCCTATACGTGGCTATTGGACTTTGCTATAGTCCCACTAGTGCCAAGACATTTGCAGAGCGCATCTGCCTGCGTTGCACACTACAACAAATTATAACGAAGCCATTATACTAGCAAACACTCAGTGTACCTAGTGGCATCCTATACGTGGCTATTGGACTTTGCTATAGTCCCACTAGTGCCAAGACATTTGCAGAGCGCATCTGCCTGCGTTGCACACTCCAACTAATTATAACGAAGCCATTATACTAGCACACACTCAGTGTACCTAGTGGCATCCTATACGTGGCTATTGGACTTTGCTATAGTCCCACTAGTGCCAAGACATTTGCAGAGCGCATCTGCCTGCGTTGCACACTACAACAAATTATAACGAAGCCATTATACTAGCAAACACTCAGTGTACCTAGTGGCATCCTATACGTGGCTATTGGACTTTGCTATAGTCCCACTAGTGCCAAGACATTTGCAGCACGTCTGCCTGCGTTGCACACTCCAATGAATTATAACTAAGTTACATTGTCAGGGATATTTATTCTTTATTATTCTGCTGTTAATAAAGCTAGACCACCACTGCAATCTTCACCACCTCTCAATTTTTACTACCACATTTTCAGTCCACAATCTTGTCGCAATCAACATGAGTGGCAAAATGACAGATGCTGGTGGAAAGGGGAAGAGGCGTGGTGGAAAAGGCAAAAAATGTTTTGTCAGTGGGGAAGGTGGCAAAGCTCCATTATCATCTGCTGAAGATAGACCATCTACTAGCAAAAGTAAGATGTCTACTACTTATTGTGGACAATCCGATGTGCTCCCTTTTTTACGGACACGAACAAGAGGAACAAAGGTAGATGATGGGCAAAAAAGGAAAATGCTTGAATGGATCTCAAGTGGTCCAACAAGTGCCCTCTCAGCCACTTCAAGTACCGCATCCAAAAAACACCATTCCTCTGAGTTGTCATCCCAATCACACTTGATTTCTCCCAGCTCTGAAGTCTCCATCAGCCCTGCACAGTATGGTGGAACTGAGATGGCTGAGTCTGCAGAGCTGTTCAGTCACACTATAGCCTGGGAATCAGAGGTCTGCTCCCAAGCTACAGTGAGTACAGAACAGGAAATGGTCTGCAGTGATGCCCAGAACCTTTGTGACTCAGATTCAGGCCGTGAGGACCAAGTTTCTGAGCATAATGTTGACCCTTTGTCACAAACTGTAACACCTGTGGTTATAGACAATGAGGAACATACTGATGAAGATGAGACGCAGATACCCGATTGGGATGACAACTTAAATATTCGGTCAGGGCAAGAAGAGGCTCGGTCTGAGGGGGAGGGGAGTGCAAACACAACAATTGATGATGACGTTCTAGATCCCACCTACTGTCAACCCCCAGTCAGGCACTCGAGGAGGTCAACAGAGGCGGTGGAGGAGGATGCAACCGACGACGAAGTTACCTTGCGCCTTCCTGGACAGAGTCGGAGCACTGGTAGCACGTCTACAACTGCATCCTCAGCCACCACTCTGCCTATGAGCATTATTCGGGGTGGATCAACAGGTCGCATGGCCTCTAAGCCTTGCCTAGCCTGGGCCTTTTTTCACATCGAAAAAGATCGCCCAACTCATGTGATATGTAACATTTGTCATGATTCTGTTAGTAGAGGTCAAAACCTCAGCAGTTTGACAACTTCTTCCATGAATCGTCACATGAATAAATATCATAAGTCCCGGTGGGAAGCTCACCGTGCTGCAATGCCGGCTAGCGGAGCGAACCATCCACCGCCCGCCCCTTCCAGTGCATCCGCGCGCTCTTCATCTTCTAGGACTGTGGGGACAGCTGTCACACCTGTTTTTCCACGCAAAACTTCCACCACTGTAACCGCAACAGGCAGTTTGCTTGTAAGGTCGTCAGTTGGTTTGGAAGGGGAAACAAGTGAGTGTGTACAGCTCTCTCAGACATCGATAGCACCAACGTTGGATGAAGGCAACATCATGTCTCCGCCTGCACTTTCCTCACAAACCTGCATTTTTCCAGGGACACCCTACTCAACACCGTCTACACACAGCAGCCAGATCTCTGTCCCTCAGATGTGGTCAAATAAAAGGCCACTTCCTCCGACCCATGACAAAGCTAAGAGGTTGACTCTATCCCTCTGTAAGCTGTTGGCTACCGAAATGCTGCCTTTCCGCCTAGTGGACACACAGGATTTTAGAGACCTTATGTCTGTTGCTGTGCCCCAGTACCAGATGCCTAGTCGCCACTACTTCTCTAAGAAAGGTGTGCCCGCGCTACACCAGCATGTCGCACACAACATCACCGCTTCCTTGAGAAACTCTGTGTGTGAACGGGTGCATTTCACCACCGATACTTGGACCAGTAAGCATGGACAGGGACGTTACATGTCGCTGACTGGGCACTGGGTAACTATGGTGATAGATGGTGAAGGGTCTGCTGCACAAGTCTTGCCGTCCCCACGACTTGTGTGTCAATCCTCTGTCTGTCCAAGTTCCGCCACAGCTTCTGCATCCTCCACCTCATCTGGGTCCTCCACCTCCGCCCCAAGCCTGCCTGGTCAGGCCACCAGCGTTCTCACTGCGCAGAAGGAATCACGCACGCCTCATTACTATGCTGGCAGCCGAGCGCAACGGCATCAGGCGGTCTTTAGCTTGACATGTCTTGGTAATAAGAGTCACACAGCTGAGGAGTTGTGGTCAGCTCTGCGGTCCGAGTTTAATAAATGGTTGTCTCCACTCAACCTGCAGCCTGGTAAGGCCGTGTGCGACAATGCTGCAAACCTGGGTGCGGCCCTTCGCCTGGGCAAGGTGACACACGTACCTTGTATGGCTCACGTGTTTAACCTTGTCGTGCAGCAATTTTTAACACACTATCCCGGCCTAGATGGCCTTCTGAACAGGGCACGAAAACTGTCTGCTCACTTCCGGCGTTCAAGCGCCGCAGCTGAGCGACTTGCATCGCTCCAGAAGTCTTTCGGCCTGCCGGTTCATCGCCTGAAATGCGATGTGGCGACACGCTGGAATTCAACTCTACACATGTTACAGCGACTGTGGCAGCACCGCAGAGCCCTGGTGCAATACGTCATGACGTATAGCCTGGGCCAACGAGATGCAGAGGTGGGGCAGATCACCCTGATGGAGTGGTCTCAGATCAAGGACCTATGCACCCTTCTGCACAGTTTCGACATGGCGACGAATATGTTTAGCTCTGACAATGCCATTATCAGCATGACGATTCCAGTCATTTACATGCTGGAGCACACGCTAAACACTATTCGGAGTCAGGGGGTGGGACAACATGAAGGGGAGGAACTACAGGAGGATTCATATGTGCAAGGGACAACAACATCACCAAGATCCAGACGTTCATCATCACCAACGCAGCAGGCATGGGACCATGGGGAACAGGGATCGACAAGGGCGCATAGTAGCAGGCGAAATGTTGAGCAAGGTGCAGGAGAACATGAAGAAATGGAGGACGAACTGTCCATGGACATGGAAGACTCAGCGGATGAGGGAGACCTTGGTCAAATTTCAGTTGAAAGAGGTTGGGGGGAGATGTCAGAGGAAGAAAGAACGGTTAGCACCTCTATGCCACAAACACAGCGTGGACTTGGTCCGCATGGCTGCGCAAGACACATGAGTGCCTTCTTGTTGCACTACCTCCAACATGACAGTCGTATTGTCAAAATTAGAAGTGATGATGACTACTGGATTGCCACACTATTAGATCCCCGGTACAAGTCCAAATTTTGTGACATAATTCCAGCCATAGAAAGGGACGCACGTATGCAGGAGTATCAGCAGAAGCTGTTACTCGATCTTAGCTCGGCTTTTCCACCAAACAACCGTGCAGGTGCAGGGAGGGAATCTCCCAGTTGTAACTTGACAAACATGGGACGGTCTCGTCATCTTCACCAGTCTACCCGTACCAGTAGGACCGTATCTGGTGCCGGTAACAGCAATTTTATGGAATCTTTTCATAATTTTTTTAGACCCTCTTTTGCAAGGCCACCAGAGACAACAAGTCTGACACATACTCAACGGCTGGAGAGGATGATACAGGAGTATCTCCAAATGAACATCGATGCCATGACTGTGCAACTGGAGCCTTGCTCCTTTTGGGCTTCAAACATAGAAAAATGGCCAGAGCTCTCCAGTTACGCCTTGGAGATTTTGTCGTGTCCAGCTGCCAGCGTTGTCTCTGAACGTGTATTCAGTGCTGCTGGGTGTGTGCTGACAGATAAGCGCACGCGTCTGTCCAGTGACAATGTGGACAGACTGACGTTCATCAAAATGAACAAGTCATGGATCCAGAAGGAATTTACTACCCCTGTGTCATCCTGGGGAGAGTAAATGCTTGTGGATTTGGAATGTGCTTGATGCAAATCAAAACATCCTGTTTGCAACTAGGGCCCAAGTGCTGCCACTGATGGGGTGGGTGTCTGTGTGGCCCAATTTTTGGAAAAAAGGGAGACTCCGCTTGGAGTAACCCTTGCTTGCTGTGTTTTTAAAAGAAGCCAAGATGAACAGAGCTGGGATCAGGAAAGACTTTGCTACCTACCCCGGTGTCATCCTGGGGACGGATAAGAATGGCGTATTTTTGAATGTGCTTGATGCAAATCTAGCTGTGAGGTGTACAACTGGGGCACAACTGCTGCCACTGAAGGGGTGGGTGTGTGTGGGCCCAATTTTTGGAAAAAAGGGAGACTCCGCTTGGAGTAACCCTTGCTTGCTGTGTTTTTAAAAGAAGCCAAGATGAACAGAGCTGGGATCAGGAAAGACTTTGCTACCTACCCCGGTGTCATCCTGGGGACGGATAAGAATGGCGTATTTTTGAATGTGCTTGATGCAAATCAAAACATCCTGTTTGCAACTAGGGCCCAAGTGCTGCCACTGATGGGGTGGGTGTCTGTGTGGCCCAATTTTTGGAAAAAAAGGGAGACTCCGCTTGGAGTAACCCTTGCTTACATTGTTTTTAAAAGAAGCCAAGATGAACAAGTCATGGATCAGCAAAGACTTTATCTACGTACCCCGGTGTCATCCTGGGGACGGATAAGAATGGCGTATTTTTGAATGTGCTTGATGCAAATCAAAACATCCTGTTTGCAACTAGGGCCCAAGTGCTGCCACTGATGGGGTGGGTGTCTGTGTGGCCCAATTTTTGGAAAAAAGGGAGACTCCGCTTGGAGTAACCCTTGCTTGCTGTGTTTTTAAAAGAAGCCAAGATGAACAGAGCTGGGATCAGGAAAGACTTTGCTACCTACCCCGGTGTCATCCTGGGGACGGATAAGAATGGCGTATTTTTGAATGTGCTTGATGCAAATCAAAACATCCTGTTTGCAACTAGGGCCCAAGTGCTGCCACTGATGGGGTGGGTGTCTGTGTGGCCCAATTTTTGGAAAAAAAGGGAGACTCCGCTTGGAGTAACCCTTGATTACATTGTTTTTAAAAGAAGCCAAGATGAACAAGTCATGGATCAGCAAAGACTTTATCTACGTACCCCGGTGTCATCCTGGGGACGGATAAGAATGGCGTATTTTTGAATGTGCTTGATGCAAATCAAAACATCCTGTTTGCAACTAGGGCCCAAGTGCTGCCACTGATGGGGTGGGTGTCTGTGTGGCCCAATTTTTGGAAAAAAGGGAGACTCCGCTTGGAGTAACCCTTGCTTGCTGTGTTTTTAAAAGAAGCCAAGATGAACAGAGCTGGGATCAGGAAAGACTTTGCTACCTACCCCGGTGTCATCCTGGGGACGGATAAGAATGGCGTATTTTTGAATGTGCTTGATGCAAATCTAGCTGTGAAGTGTACAACTGGGGCACAACTGCTGCCACTGAAGGGGTGGGTGTGTGTGGGCCCAATTTTTGGAAAAAAGGGAGACTCCGCTTGGAGTAACCCTTGCTTGCTGTGTTTTT
This sequence comes from Anomaloglossus baeobatrachus, assembly GCF_048569485.1. Classification (NCBI taxonomy): domain Eukaryota; kingdom Metazoa; phylum Chordata; class Amphibia; order Anura; family Aromobatidae; genus Anomaloglossus; species Anomaloglossus baeobatrachus. Next base: position 501,836,571 of record NC_134354.1, read on the forward strand.
AAAAGAAGCCAAGATGAACAGAGCTGGGATCAGGAAAGACTTTGCTACCTACCCCGGTGTCATCCTGGGGACGGATAAGAATGGCGTATTTTTGAATGTGCTTGATGCAAATCAAAACATCCTGTTTGCAACTAGGGCCCAAGTGCTGCCACTGATGGGGTGGGTGTCTGTGTGGCCCAATTTTTGGAAAAAAGGGAGACTCCGCTTGGAGTAACCCTTGCTTGCTGTGTTTTTAAAAGAAGCCAAGATGAACAGAGCTGGGATCAGGAAAGACTTTGCTACCTACCCCGGTGTCATCATGGGGACGGATAAGAATGGCGTATTTTTGAATGTGCTTGATGCAAATGTAGCTGTGAAGTGTACAACTGGGGCACAAGTGCTGCCACTGAAGGGGTGGGTGTGTGTGTGGCCCAATTTTTGGAAACAAGGGAGACTCCGCTTGGAGTCACCTTGCGGTGTTTTACATGATTTTAGAAGGGCGTGCCATGCCTATATCTGTGTGTCCTCCTCTTTTTCCTTGTCCAGCTGTTTTGTTTTCGCATGAGTATATGTCCTTGTCACTTTCCAATGTGTTTGAGTTGTTTGTCACCTTTAGGACACCTTTGAGGGTGTTTTCTAGGTGTTTTTCTGTGTTTGTGATTGCCTGCCATTGTTTCCTATGCAGTTCGAGTTCGGTTCGTCGAACGTTCGACGAACCGAACTCGAACGGGAGGTCCGTTCGGCGAACCAACCTCGAGCCGAACCGCGACCGGTTCGCTCATCTCTAGTTATGATGTGTATCATCACCTTATGCTGCTAATTCATTAGAGCTTTTTCCCCCCCGTTTTACAGCTTTATCTTGCATGCTAGCCCTAAAAGTCGCATGTTTTTTCTAGGTATCTGTTATGCTCCTTGCACATTATACCATGGATTAAGATTTTGATACATCTTCTTTTATGAGAAGCCCTATCTTACATATCAACATTTACACTGTTCATTGTTTGCTGCATGGTAAGTTTTGGCTCACCGTATATTTTGCCCTGTTTCAGGTGGTCCTCATGTCTTCTTCCACATTGTATCACTGATAGGATATTGATAGATGTCTGATTATGTTAATTGCTATTTCTCTTTGATTGTGCACTATTATGGGGTTTCTTGCGCTTGTGTGTTTTTGTTGTCACTTTTTGATTGTTTTTAATGAATTTTGATACTGAATAAAGGTCTGTGTTATTATTATATTGATCCGGTTATCTCCTCATTCCATGTGCAGTGCCTTTCTGCCTTCTCTCTGTGCACATTACCTCTGATGACGCTGATTTTACCCCAAATGTGAGCAGTTCAAACACTGCACACGGCTAACACAGGGCTGAGCATCACTCATACTCAGGCACAGTGCTGTTGATTGTTTTGTACTCGTAACTCGCTTGAATTTTGAACCCGAATCTTACATTTTTGGAAGTTGGTTTCCGAATTCAAGCTCTGAACATCGAACCTCAGGTTCTCTCTAGAGTTGAGTGCGGTTCGTGGTTCGTGGTTCTCCAGTTCGCGGCTCGAGTGATTTTGGGGCATGTTCTAGATCGAACTAGAACTCGAGCTTTTTGCAAAAGCTCGATAGTTCTAGAAACGTTCGAGAACGGTTCTAGCAGCCAAAAAACAGCTAAATCCTAGCTTGGTTTCTGCTGTAATAGTGTAAGTCACTCTGTGAATCAAACTATTATCACATTTCAGTGTATAGTGTGCGTGAACAGCGCCTTCAGATCACTGCTGTTTCTATAATGGCGATCGCCATTTTTTTTTTTTTTTTCTTGTCTTCCTTCCCTAAGCGCGCGCGTCTTGTGGGGCGGGCCAGCATGTCAGCCAATCACAGACACACACACAGCTAAGTGGACTTTGAGCCACAGAAGCAACGGCATGTGTGATAGGATCTGCATGTCACATGTCCCTGCATTATAAAACCGGACATTTTCTTCACGAACGCCATTATCTGCCTTCTGCGTCTTTGGTGTCAGACATCAGTGTCGCAGCTCCGTCCTCCTGAGTCCTATAGCCGATACAGCTGTATGCGCTGCATACACAGCGTTAGACAGCTTAGGGAGAGCACATTCTAGCAGTCCTTTTAAGGCAGGGGTGGGGAACCTTTTTACTGCCGGGGGCCATTTGGAATTTCCTAATAACCTTTGGGGGCCGCACAACATTATCAACCTGAAAAATAACCCTGCTATATTTGATCAAACGATTAATTAACTCACCCCTATTGTGGTGGCCGGAGCTGCTTCTCTTTGGTGCGATTGTGATGTTCGGTGATATTGATCATCTTGTTTCTCACAGCTGCTTTTCCAGGTTTGTCTCTGTCTGGAGATGCTGGGGGCATACACATCACAGGAGGGGCCGGGGCGCATAAATTACAGGAGACACTGGGAGTACACATCACAGGAGGGGCTGGGGCATATACATCACAGGAGGGGCTGGGGCATATACATCACAGGAGGGGCTGGGGCATATACATCACAGGAGGGGCTGGGGCATATACATCAGTAGGGGGCATGGACAGCCCTGGCGGTGGCACAGACATGACTGGGGACACGCACAGCACTGGGTGGCAGCACGCACTGCACTGGGTGGCAGCACGCACTGCACTGGGTGGCAGCACGCACTGCACTGGGTGGCAGCACGGACTGCACTGGGTGGCAGCACGGACTGCACTGGGTGGCAGCACTAGGGAGACAGACAGGTCTGGGGGAACATAGACATCAACAGGAGAGCACGGACTGGGGAGCATAGAAAGCAGTGGGAGGGTACAGACAGCAGTAGCGAGTTAAGAGCACTGAGGGGTGGCACACAGCACTGGGGAGCATGGACAGCATAAGGGGGGCACAGACAGCACTCACCGTGGCATGGACAGCACTGGTGGCAGCATGGACAGCATTAGGTGGTGCGGACAGCACTGGTGGGGGGGCATAGACATCACCCAGGGGGTACAGACAGCACTAGGGGGGGCACGGACAGCAGTGAGGGGTTACACCGCGCTGAGGGGGTACACAGCACTGTGGTGTACACAGCATTAGGGGGTACACACAGCACTAGGGGGTACACACAGCACCTGGGGGTACACACTGTACTAGGAGGTACACAGCATGAGGGGGTACACACAGCACGAGGGGGTACACACAGCACTAGGGGGTACACAGCACGAGGGGGTACACAGCACGAGGGGGTACACACAGCATTAAGGGTTACACAGCACGAGGGAGTACACACAGCATTAGGGGGTACACACAGCATTAGAGGGTACACACAGCATTAGGGGGTACACACAGCATTAGGGGGTACTCACTGTACTAGGGGGTACACACTGCACTAGGGGGTACACACTGCACTAGGGGGTACACACAGCATTGGGGGGTACATACAGCACGAGGGGGTACACACAGCACTAGGGGTACACACAGCATGAGGGGGTACACACAGCACGAGGGGGTACACACAGCACGAGGGGGTACACACAGCACGAGGGGGTATACACAGCACGAGGGGGTACACACAGCACGAGGGGGTACACACAGCATTAAGGGGTACACACAGCACGAGGGAGTACACACAGCATTAGGGGGTACACACAGCATTAGGGGGTACACACAGCATTAGGGGGTACACAGCATTAGGGGGTACTCACTGTACTAGGGGGTACACACTGCACTAGGGGGTACACACTGCACTAGGGGGTACACACTGCACTAGGGGGGTACATACAGCATGAGGGGGTACACACAGCACTAGGGGTACATACAGCACTGGGGGGTACACACTGTACTAGGAGGTACACAGCATGAGGGGGTACACACAGCATGAGGGGGTACACACAGCACGAGGGGGTATACACAGCACGAGGGGGTACACACAGCACGAGGGGGTACACACAGCATTAAGGGGTACACACAGCACGAGGGGGTACACACAGCACGAGGGGGTACACACAGCACGAGGGGGTACACACAGCACGAGGAGGTACACACAGCATTAAGGGGTACACAGCATGAGGGGGTACACACAGCATGAGGGGGTACACACAGCATGAGGGGGTACACACAGCATGAGGGGGTACACAGCATGAGGGGGTACACACAGCACGAGGGGGTATACACAGCACGAGGGGGTACACACAGCACGAGGGGGTACACAGCACGAGGGGGTACACACAGCATTAAGGGGTACACACAGCACGAGGGAGTACACACAGCATTAGGGGGTACACACAGCATTAGGGGGTACACACAGCATTAGGGGGTACACACAGCATTAGGGGGTACACACAGCATTAGGGGGTACACAGCATTAGGGGGTACTCACTGTACTAGGGGGTACACACTGCACTAGGGGGTACACACTGCACTAGGGGGTACACACTGCACTAGGGGGTACACACAGCATTGGGGGGTACATACAGCATGAGGGGGTACACACAGCACTAGGGGTACATACAGCACTGGGGGGTACACACTGTACTAGGAGGTACATAGCATGAGGGGGTACACACAGCACGAGGGGGTACACACAGCACGAGGGGGTATACACAGCACGAGGGGGTACACACAGCATTAAGGGGTACACACAGCATTAAGGGGTACACACAGCATTAGGGGGTACTCACTGTACTAGGGGGTACACACTGCACTAGGGGGTACACACTGCACTAGGGGGTACACACTGCACTAGGGGGTACATACAGCACGAGGGGGTACATACAACATTGGGGGGTACATACAGCACGAGGGGGTACACACAGCATTGGGGGGTACACACAGTACGAGGGGGTACACAGCACTGAGAGGGGGGGCAGCGATGGGTTGAGTACTCGCAGTGAGGGGGAGGGAGAGTCACACACACACACAGCAGGTCCAGGAGGCTGGTAAACCTGCTGCAGCTCTTCTGTGTGACTTTATCGCAGCGTGCTGCTTACCCGCCCACCAGAGCACACAGGCCGGGGATAAGCCTAGAATGTATGGGCTGCAGTCAGGTCCTGGAAGTCAGGATCTGGAGAGAGCCCGTACATTCTAGCATCTACCCACAGGGCATCAGGCAGTGGGATTTAAAGGGCCGGCAGACGGGAAAAGCGCGGCTGCCACCAAAGCACAATGGTCCCCGGGAATGTGCCCGGGGGCCGCATAAAATGTCGTCACGGGCCGTATACGGCCCGCGGGCCGGAGGTTCCCCACCCCTGTTTTAAGGGCTCAAAGCGGCAGGGTCAGAGAGCCATAAGTGACAGGTCCTGCAAACAGCAACAGCGTCTGTGTAGCCCAGGTCAGGGATTTCCTCCCTGCATTTCACCATTAGGAGGGAATAGAAAGGCAGGCTTCCATTCCTCTACCCAGAGCACCACAATCCTGCCACTGTACCCTCTTGTCCTCTGCACACTCCAACTCATTCTAAGTAAGCCATTATACTAGCAAACACTCAGTGTACCTAGTGGCATCCTAAACGTGGCTATTGGACTTTGCTATAGTCCCACTAGTGCAAAGACATTAGCAGAGCACATCTGCCTGCATTGCACACTCCAAGTTTTTTAAACTAAGCAATTTTACTAGCAAACACTCAGTGTACCTAGTGGCATCCTATACGTGGCTATTGGACTTTGCTATAGTCCCACTAGTGCAAAGACATTTGCAGAGCACGTCTGCCTGCATTGCACACTACAACTTTTTTAAACTAAGCAATTTTACTAGCAAACACTCAGTGTACCTAGTGGCATCCTATACGTGGCTATTGGACTTTGCTATAGTCCCACTAGTGCAAAGACATTTGCAGAGCACGTCTGCCTGCATTGCACACTACAACTTTTTTAAACTAAGCAATTTTACTAGCAAACACTCAGTGTACCTAGTGGCATCCTATACGTGGCTATTGGACTTTGCTATAGTCCCACTAGTGCCAAGACATTTGCAGAGCGCATCTGCCTGCGTTGCACACTCCAACTAATTATAACGAAGCCATTATACTAGCAAACACTCAGTGTACCTAGTGGCATCCTATACGTGGCTATTGGACTTTGCTATAGTCCCACTAGTGCAAAGACATTAGCAGAGGACATCTGCCTGCATTGCACACTCCAAGTTTTTTAAACTAAGCAATTTTACTAGCAAACACTCAGTGTACCTAGTGGCATCCTATACGTGGCTATTGGACTTTGCTATAGTCCCACTAGTGCAAAGACATTTGCAGAGCACGTCTGCCTGCATTGCACACTACAACTTTTTTAAACTAAGCAATTTTACTAGCAAACACTCAGTGTACCTAGTGGCATCCTATACGTGGCTATTGGACTTTGCTATAGTCCCACTAGTGCAAAGACATTTGCAGAGCACGTCTGCCTGCATTGCACACTACAACTTTTTTAAACTAAGCAATTTTACTAGCAAACACTCAGTGTACCTAGTGGCATCCTATACGTGGCTATTGGACTTTGCTATAGTCCCACTAGTGCCAAGACATTTGCAGAGCGCATCTGCCTGCGTTGCACACTCCAACTAATTATAACGAAGCCATTATACTAGCAAACACTCAGTGTACCTAGTGGCATCCTATACGTGGCTATTGGACTTTGCTATAGTCCCACTAGTGCAAAGACATTTGCAGAGCACGTCTGCCTGCATTGCACACTACAACTTTTTTAAACTAATCAATTTTACTAGCAAACACTCAGTGTACCTAGTGGCATCCTAAACGTGGCTATTGGACTTTGCTATAGTCCCACTAGTGCAAAGACATTAGCAGAGCACATCTGCCTGCATTGCACACTCCAAGTTTTTTAAACTAAGCAATTTTACTAGCAAACACTCAGTGTACCTAGTGGCATCCTATACGTGGCTATTGGACTTTGCTATAGTCCCACTAGTGCAAAGACATTTGCAGAGCACGTCTGCCTGCATTGCACACTACAACTTTTTTAAACTAAGCAATTTTACTAGCAAACACTCAGTGTACCTAGTGGCATCCTATACGTGGCTATTGGACTTTGCTATAGTCCCACTAGTGCCAAGACATTTGCAGAGCGCATCTGCCTGCGTTGCACACTCCAACTAATTATAACGAAGCCATTATACTAGCAAACACTCAGTGTACCTAGTGGCATCCTATACGTGGCTATTGGACTTTTGTCAATTCACAGTATTGGAACGTTATTTGCATGACATCTGCCTGCATTGCACACTCTAACTTTTTTAAACTCAGCCATTATACTAGCAAACACTCACTGTACCTAGTTGTATCCTAAACGTGGCTATTGTACTTTTGTCAATTCACAGTATTGGAACGTTATTTGCAGGACATCTGCCTGCATTGCACACTCAAACTTTTTTAAACTCAGCCATTATACTAGCAAACACTCACTGTACCTAGTTGTATCCTAAACGTGGCTATTGTACTTTTGTCAATTCACAGTATTGGAACGTTATTTGCAGGACATCTGCCTGCCTTGCACACTCAAACTTTTTTAAACTCAGCCATTATACTAGCAAACACTCACTGTACCTAGTTGTATCCTAAACGTGGCTATTGTACTTTTGTCAATTCACAGTATTGGAACGTTATTTGCAGGACATCTGCCTGCATTGCACACTCAAACTTTTTTAAACTCAGCCATTATACTAGCAAACACTCACTGTACCTAGTTGTATCCTAAACGTGGCTATTGTACTTTTGTCAATTCACAGTATTGGAACGTTATTTACAGGACATCTGCCTGCCTTGCACACTCAAACTTTTTTAAACTCAGCCATTATACTAGCAAACACTCACTGTACCTAGTTGTATCCTAAACGTGGCTATTGTACTTTTGTCAATTCACAGTATTGGAACGTTATTTGCAGGACGTCTGCCTGCATTGCACACTCAAACTTTTTTAAACTCAGCCATTATACTAGCAAACACTCACTGTACCTAGTTGTATCCTAAACGTGGCTATTGTACTTTTGTCAATTCACAGTATTGGAACGTTATTTGCAGGACATCTGCCTGCCTTGCACACTCAAACTTTTTTAAACTCAGCTATTATACTAGCAAACACTCACTGTACCTAGTTGTATCCTAAACGTGGCTATTGTACTTTTGTCAATTCACAGTATTGGAACGTTATTTGCAGGACGTCTGCCTTCATTGCACACTCAAACTTTTTTAAACTCAGCCATTATACTAGCAAACACTCACTGTACCTAGTTGTATCCTAAACGTGGCTATTGTACTTTTGTCAATTCACAGTATTGGAACATTATTTGCAGCACGTCTGCCTGCATTGCACACTCAAACTTTTTTAAACTCAGCCATTATACTAGCAAACACTCACTGTACCTAGTTGTATCCTAAACGTGGCTATTGTACTTTTGTCAATTCACAGTATTGGAACGTTATTTGCAGGACATCTGCCTGCCTTGCACACTCAAACTTTTTTAAACTCAGCCATTATACTAGCAAACACTCACTGTACCTAGTTGTATCCTAAACGTGGCTATTGTACTTTTGTCAATTCACAGTATTGGAACGTTATTTGCAGGACGTCTGCCTACATTGCACACTCAAACTTTTTTAAACTCAGCCATTATACTAGCAAACACTCACTGTACCTAGTTGTATCCTAAACGTGGCTATTGTACTTTTGTCAATTCACAGTATTGGAACGTTATTTGCAGCACGTCTGCCTGCATTGCACACTCAAACTTTTTTAAACTCAGCCATTATACTAGCAAACACTCACTGTACCTAGTTGTATCCTAAACGTGGCTATTGTACTTTTGTCAATTCACAGTATTGGAACGTTATTTGCAGGACATCTGCCTGCCTTGCACACTCAAACTTTTTTAAACTCAGCCATTATACTAGCAAACACTCACTGTACCTAGTTGTATCCTAAACGTGGCTATTGTACTTTTGTCAATTCACAGTATTGGAACGTTATTTGCAGGACGTCTGCCTGCATTGCACACTCAAACTTTTTTAAACTCAGCCATTATACTAGCAAACACTCACTGTACCTAGTTTTATCCTAAACGTGGCTATTGTACTTTTGTCAATTCACAGTATTGGAACGTTATTTGCAGCACGTCTGCCTGCATTGCACACTCAAACTTTTTTAAACTCAGCCATTATACTAGCAAACACTCACTGTACCTAGTTGTATCCTAAACGTGGCTATTGTACTTTTGTCAATTCACAGTATTGGAACGTTATTTGCAGGACGTCTGCCTGCATTGCACACTCAAACTTTTTTAAACTCAGCCATTATACTAGCAAACACTCACTGTACCTAGTTGTATCCTAAACGTGGCTATTGTACTTTTGTCAATTCACAGTATTGGAACGTTATTTGCAGCACGTCTGCCTGCATTGCACACTCAAACTTTTTTAAACTCAGCCATTATACTAGCAAACACTCACTGTACCTAGTTGTATCCTAAACGTGGCTATTGTACTTTTGTCAATTCACAGTATTGGAACGTTATTTGCAGGACATCTGCCTGCCTTGCACACTCAAACTTTTTTAAACTCAGCCATTATACTAGCAAACACTCACTGTACCTAGTTGTATCCTAAACGTGGCTATTGTACTTTTGTCAATTCACAGTATTGGAACGTTATTTGCAGCACGTCTGCCTGCATTGCACACTCAAACTTTTTTAAACTCAGCCATTATACTAGCAAACACTCACTGTACCTAGTTGTATCCTAAACGTGGCTATTGTACTTTTGTCAATTCACAGTATTGGAACGTTATTTGCAGGACGTCTGCCTGCATTGCACACTCAAACTTTTTTAAACTCAGCCATTATACTAGCAAACACTCACTGTACCTAGTTTTATCCTAAACGTGGCTATTGTACTTTTGTCAATTCACAGTATTGGAACGTTATTTGCAGCACGTCTGCCTGCATTGCACACTCAAACTTTTTTAAACTCAGCCATTATACTAGCAAACACTCACTGTACCTAGTTGTATCCTAAACGTGGCTATTGTACTTTTGTCAATTCACAGTATTGGAACGTTATTTGCAGGACGTCTGCCTGCATTGCACACTCAAACTTTTTTAAACTCAGCCATTATACTAGCAAACACTCACTGTACCTAGTTGTATCCTAAACGTGGCTATTGTACTTTTGTCAATTCACAGTATTGGAACGTTATTTGCAGCACGTCTGCCTGCATTGCACACTCAAACTTTTTTAAACTCAGCCATTATACTAGCAAACACTCACTGTACCTAGTTGTATCCTAAACGTGGCTATTGTACTTTTGTCAATTCACAGTATTGGAACGTTATTTGCAGGACATCTGCCTGCCTTGCACACTCAAACTTTTTTAAACTCAGCCATTATACTAGCAAACACTCACTGTACCTAGTTGTATCCTAAACGTGGCTATTGTACTTTTGTCAATTCACAGTATTGGAACGTTATTTGCAGCACGTCTGCCTGCATTGCACACTCAAACTTTTTTAAACTCAGCCATTATACTAGCAAACACTCACTGTACCTAGTTGTATCCTAAACGTGGCTATTGTACTTTTGTCAATTCACAGTATTGGAACGTTATTTGCAGCACGTCTGCCTGCATTGCACACTCAAACTTTTTTAAACTCAGCCATTATACTAGCAAACACTCACTGTACCTAGTTGTATCCTAAACGTGGCTATTGTACTTTTGTCAATTCACAGTATTGGAACGTTATTTGCAGGACATCTGCCTGCATTGCACACTCAAACTTTTTTAAACTCAGCCATTATACTAGCAAACACTCACTGTACCTAGTTGTATCCTAAACGTGGCTATTGTACTTTTGTCAATTCACAGTATTGGAACGTTATTTGCAGCACGTCTGCCTGCATTGCACACTAACACTCACTGTACCTAGTTGTATCCTAAACGTGGCTATTGTACTTTTGTCAATTCACAGTATTGGAACGTTATTTGCAGCACGTCTGCCTGCATTGCACACTCAAACTTTTTTAAACTCAGCCATTATACTAGCAAACACTCACTGTACCTAGTTGTATCGTAAACGTGGCTATTGTACTTTTGTCAATTCACAGTATTGGAACGTTATTTGCAGGACATCTGCCTGCCTTGCACACTCAAACTTTTTTAAACTCAGCCATTATACTAGCAAACACTCACTGTACCTAGTTGTATCCTAAACGTGGCTATTGTACTTTTGTCAATTCACAGTATTGGAACGTTATTTGCAGCACGTCTGCCTGCATTGCACACTCAAACTTTTTTAAACTCAGCCATTATACTAGCAAACACTCACTGTACCTAGTTGTATCCTAAACGTGGCTATTGTACTTTTGTCAATTCACAGTATTGGAACGTTATTTGCAGCACGTCTGCCTGCATTGCACACTCAAACTTTTTTAAACTCAGCCATTATACTAGCAAACACTCACTGTACCTAGTTGTATCCTAAACGTGGCTATTGTACTTTTGTCAATTCACACTACTGCAAATCTATGTGCAGCACCTCTGCATGACAACCTCGTGCTCTGTTTTTAATAAGCTGTAATGATAGCACAAAATACTGCCATTTTGTGGCATCATAGAACTGGCTGTTGTATTCCATTAGTGCCCCACTGGTGACAAGCTATTTCTAGCACCTCTACATCACACCCTCATGCACATTTTGCTACGCTAATGTTATAGCAAACTCATGGAATTCATTGCTGCATTTCATAATTCGGAGGGATAGAAAGTCAGGCTTCCTTTAGCTTTTCCTTCTGTTCATAGACAGCATCTCCAAGACAAATTTCCCCTCCACGTCTAAGTGTGGAGAGGCAGCTAGTGCGCATGCGTGTGCCGATGTACCCCTGCTGCAGCATAATTACAGTGTTTCGCCCAGTGAGTATGCTCAGCCTGACTGTGCCATTCCTGACGCTAAGTTTTCATTTCGGGATACAGCGCATGCTCCCACACTAAGTGTGAAAAGCGTCTTTGCACAGGTGCTTGCATTCCGTGCCGGGTATAAGTCCTGTTTTGGGCATAGACACCATGCTAAAGCTGATAGTCTTTTTTCAGAGACTGTATTTCATGCTACTGAGCATGCTCAGGCACTTCCTGCATCAGAGACTAGGTCCGGTAATGAACTCTTTGGCCCTGGCCCTGATGTGGGGGTCCCATATAGACCACAGGGCATCAGGTGTCCTCCCAAATGGCTTGCAGAGGCCCACACCTATGACTTGTCACCGCATTATTGATGCTCAGACGATGACTGGTGAGGTGTTTGGGTCATGGCAGCCATGAGGTCATCATTGAAGTTGCGTTTCCAAATAGGACGCTAGTTATGCCACTCATGACGTGTCACTCTACTTTTGTCTCCAGGAGGTGCATTGTGGTTCACCCTGGTTTGGGGCGGACCCAGGTTATAAAAGGGGCTGGAGCCAACAAGGAGGTGCGCAGTCTTCTATTATGCTCCGAAAGAGCACACCTCCATGTGTTGAACCCATTGCGGCTTTAGGCCAGAAGTAGGCAGGGATCGGGTGGTGGATGCAGGCCACCACCACAGTTGGTAACGCAGAACGGTTAAGACCAGCTCCTGTCCTAACAGTCCTGCTTGTGCAGCCCAGTGGCATTAACAGGCCTGCTGCTGCTGATGCGCCTGCTGTCCACAGGTGTGGCCCCTACGCACACGGTCAGCGTACTCAATGGCCCCTGTGTTGTTAACAGGGAGTTCCTGGGCTGGGTGGGCATGTGGACCCTGTGACGCTAACAGGGCTCACAGTCTCCAGATCCGAATGGTGTCTAACTCGGTTCAGGCTACTATTAGTTTCATAGCCACACAGCTCTGTATCCTCCACCAAACCTTCAAGTTGCCAACCTCTCCTTTTCCAACTGGGAGCACGGTGGACACTGACTGCTGATGGGGATATATACCTTTCTCTTTCTTTTCTTATTAATTTTCGTTATATAGCGGTCACAGATTATATACCACTTTATCCAAATCTGCCAGTCCCACTGTAACAGATGTTGTTTCTTCAGCAAATGTTACAGTTGCTTAACCACCAAATCCACGGACCAAAACTTTTTTCCCCTTTCCAACACACCTGTTCCCCTTTCCAACAGCATCTGTCCTTTTTCAACTCATTTTGGGATATGACCAAAAGTGCAACTGTGCAGGGACACCGTACTCAACGCCATCTCAGCACAGCAGCCATCCCTCGGTCCCTCCGATGTGGACAAGTAAAAGACCATTTCCTCCTATCCATGACAAAGCGTTGAGATTCACTCTGTGCAGCACTGGTGTTTAGTGGACAAGTAGATCTAAGATTGCGTACCACATTCTGCAGATACTCCTGTATACGTGCGTCTATTTCTATGGCAGGAATTAGTTCGCCAAATTTTGTCTTGTACCGGGGATCTAACAGTGTGGCAACCCAGTATTCAGGATTAGTTCAAATTCATACAATCCGAGGGTCATGTAGGTAGTGCAGCAAGAAGGCGCTCATGTGTCTTGTGCATCCAGGAGGACCAAGTCCTTGGTGTGTTGGTGGCAGAGAGGTGAGAATCGTGCATCCTTCCTCTGCCCTCTCCCCCCAACCTCGCACAACCGAAATGTGAGCAAGCTCTCACTCATCTGCTGAGTCTTCCATGCCCATCGCCAGTTCGTCCTCCATTTCTTCATGGGCTCCTGCACTTTCATCAACACTTTTTGCTGATACTATGCGCCCTTGTTAATCCCTCTCCCTCACCATGACTGCCGCATAGGTGCCGCTGACCATCTGGACCTCGTAGATCTTGTTATCCCTTCCGCATATGACTCCTCCTGTACTTCCTCCCCTTCCTCTTGTCCCAACACCTGACTCCGAATAATAATTACAGTGTGCTCCATCATGTAGATGACCAGAATTGTCACGCTGAGAATGACATTGCCAGTGCTAAACATCTTCGTCGACATTTCAAAACTGTGTAGCAGGGTGCATAGGTCCTTGATCTGACACCACTCCAGCAGCGTGATCTGCACCACCTCTGGATCAAGTTATCCCAGGCTATATGTCTTACCGTATTTCAGCAGGGCTCTGCGGTGCTGCCACATACGCTGCAACATGTGCAGATTCCAATTCCTGCGTGTCGAAACATCGCATTTACGGCGTTTAACTGCCAGACCCTAAGACTTCCGTAGTGATGAAAGTTGTTGAGCTGCTGTGTGCGCACGATGGAAGTGAGCACATAGCGAGCGTGCCCACTGCACAAGGCCATGTAGGCCGTGATGGTGTTTTAAAAATTGCTGGCGAATTCGGTTCAACACGTGAGCCCTAAAAGGCACGTGTGTCACATTGCCCTGAGGATGGCCCGCAGCCAGGTTTGCATCATTGCCGCACACGGCTGTTAAGTCACCAACGGAGTCCGCTCCGTCAATTTGTACTCCGGTCGCCAGGTGACAACGTGTTCCTTTCATGAATAGTGCTGATGATGGGAGAGTAGTCGATGCCAGCGGCGCAGGTGGACGCAGGTTATGCTCACCCACTGGGCTGCATTACCTTGACAGATGCAGAATCTCTGGCTGAATGTAGCTGGTGGGTATCTCACAGATGAAATACCATCATTCAGCTACAACCAATGGGAAGACACCACACCCTTTTTTATGCCCATCCTGTCTGCAGACCACTGCCAGACATAGCTATGAACCTCTGGTTAATTTTACCCCCAGTTCAGTTTTATGATTTTGTGTGCTTGTTACCTGACTACTTTTCCTGCTTGCTGTTTATGTACCTTGTTGGCCGATACGCATTTCACCTCTGCTTGTTTTCTGATTCTTTCCTGGCCGTCCCATTCTGTTCCTGTTCCTCAATTAATGTTTTGACCCTGCCTGACTACTATTCTCTGTAATAGCGGTGTGACTCACATTTCCCATACATTTCAAAGTAAAACTTTGACCGCCTGATGGCATTGAGCTCTGCTGCCAGCATAGTAAGGAGGTGTGTGGTAGTCCTTGTGCGCAGTTGCAAGGAAGGGTGGCCTGACCACACAGGGTTTGCGCCAAGGTAGAGGACCCACACGAGGTTGAAGAGGCAGAAGCAGTGTATTAACTTCTACATACAGAACAAGGATTGAAACAACTCGTGGGGACGGCAAGACTTGTACAGCAGACCCTTCTCCATCTCTCACCATAGTTTGCCAGTGCCCAGTCAGTGACATGTAATGACCCTGTCTATGCTTACTGGTCCAAGTATCTGTGTTGAAATGCACCCTGTCGCACACAGATTTTCTCAAGGAAGTGGTGATGTTGTGTGCGACATGCTGGTGTAGCGCGGGCATGCTTTTCTTGGAGAAGCAGTGGTGATTGGGCATCTGGTACTGGGGCACAGCGACAGACATAAGGTCTGTAAAATCCTGTGTGTCCACTACGCGTAAAGGCAGCATTTCGGTAGCCAACAGCTTACAGAGGGATAGAGTCAACCACTTAGCTTTGTCATGGGTCGCAGTAAGTGGCCTTTTATTTGACCACATCTGAGGGACAGAGATCTGGCTGCTGTCTGTAGACGGTGTTGAGTAGGGTGTCCCTGGAAAAATGCAGGTTTGTGAGAAAAGTGCAGGCGGAGACATGATGTTGCCTTCATCTTGCCTTCAGATCTGTTCATCTTGTATCATTTTTAAAAAACACAGCAAGCAAGGGTTACTCCAAGCGGAGTCTACCTTTTTTCCCCAAATTGGGCACACAGACACCCCATCAGTGGCAGGACTTGTGCCCTAGTTGCAAACAGGATGTTTTGATTTGCATCAAGCACATTCCAAATCCACAAGCATTTACTCTCCCCAGGATGACACAGGGGTAGTAAATTCCTTCTGGATCCATGACTTGTTCATTTTGATGAACGTCAGTCTGTCCACATTGTCACTGGACAGACGCGTGCGCTTATCTGTCAGCACACACCCAGCAGCACTGAAGACACGTTCAGAGACAACGCTGGCAGCTGGACACGACAAAATCTTCAAGGCGTAACTGGAGAGCTCTTGACATTTTTCTAGATTTGAAGCACAAAAGGAGCAAGGCTCCATTTGCAAAGTCATTGCATCGATGTTCATTTGGAGATACTCCTGTATCATCCTCTCCATCCGTTGACTATGTGACACACTTGATGTCTCTGGTGGCCTTGCAAAGGAGGGTCTAAAAAAATTATGAAAAGATTCCATAAAATTGCTGTTACCAGCACCAGACACGGTCCTACTGGTACAGGTAGACTGTTGAAGATGACGAGGCCGTCCCATGTTTGTCAAGTTACAACTGGGAGAATCACTCCCTTCACCTGCACGGTTGTTTGGTGGAAAAGCCGAGCTAAGATCGAGTAACAGCTTCTGCTGATACTCCTGCATACGTGCGTCCCTTTCTATGGGTGGAATTATGTCACAAAATTTGGACTTGTCCCGGGGATCTAATAGTGTGGCAAGCCAGTAGTCATCATCACTTCTAATTTTGACAATACGAGGGTCATGTTGGAGGTAGTGCAACAAGAAGGCACTCATGTGTCTTGCGCAGCCATGCGGACCAAGTCCACGCTGTGTTTGTGGCATAGAGGTGCTAACCGTTCTTTCTTCCTCTGTCATCTCCCCCCAACCTCTTTCAACTTAAATTTGACCAAGGTCCCCCTCATCAGCTGAGTCTTCCATGTCCATGGACAGTTCGTCCTCCATATCTTCATGTCCTCCTGCACCTTCCTCAACATCTCGCCTGCTACCATGCGCCCTTGTTGATCCCTGTCCCCCATGGTCCCATGCCTGCCGCGTTGGTGATGATGAACGTCTGGACCTTGGTGATGTTGTTGTGTCTTGCGCATATGAATCCTCCTGTAGTTCCTCCCCTTCCTGTTGTCCCACCCCCTGACTCCGAATAGTGTTTAGCGTGTGCTCCAGCATGTAAATGACTGTAATCGTCATGCTGATAATGGCATTGTCAGCGCTAAACATATTCGTCGCCATGTCGAAACTGTGCAGAAGGGTGCATAGGTCCGTGATCTGAGATCACTCCATCAGGGTGATCTGCCCCACCTCTGCATCTCGTTGGCCCAGGCTATACGTCATGACGTATTGCACCAGGGCTCTGCGGTGCTGCCACAGTCGCTGTAACATGTGGAGAGTTGAATTCCAGCGTGTCGCCACATCGCATTTCAGGCGATGAACCGGCAGGCCGAAAGACTTCTGGAGCGATGCAAGTCGCTCAGCTGCGGCGCTTGAACGGCGGAAGTGAGCACTGCAGACAGTTTCCGTGCCCTGGTCAGAAGGCCATCTAGGCCGGGATAGTGTGTTAAAAATTGCTGGACAACAAGGTTCAACACGTGAGCCATACAAGGCACGTGTGTCACCTTGCCCAGGCGAAGGGCCGCACCCAGGTTTGCAGCATTGTCGCACACGGCCTTACCAGGCTGCAGGTTGAGTGGAGACAACCATTTATTAAACTCGGACCGCAGAGCTGACCACAACTCCTCAGCTGTGTGACTCTTATTCCCAAGACATGTCAAGCTAAAGACCGCCTGATGCCGTTGCGCTCTGCTGCCAGCATAGTAATGAGGGGTGCGTGATTCCTTCTGCGCAGTGAGAACGCTGGTGGCCTGACCAGGCAGGCTTGGGGCGGAGGTGGAGGACCCAGATGAGGTGGAGGATGCAGAAGCAGTGGCGGAACTTGGACAGACAGAGGATTGACACACAAGTCGTGGGGACGGCAAGACTTGTGCAGCAGACCCTTCACCATCTATCACCATAGTTACCCAGTGCCCAGTCAGCGACATGTAACGTCCCTGTCCATGCTTACTGGTCCAAGTATCGGTGCTGAAATTCACCCGTTCACACACAGAGTTTCTCAAGGAAGCGGTGATATTGTGTGCGACATGCTGGTGTAGCGCGGGCACACCTTTCTTAGAGAAGTAGTGGCGACTAGGCATCTGGTACTGGGGCACAGCGACAGATATAAGGTCTCTAAAATCCTGTGTGTCCACTAGGCGGAAAGGCAGCATTTCTGTAGCCAACAGCTTACAGAGGGATAGAGTCAACCTCTTCGCTTTGTCATGGGTCGAAGGAAGTGGCCTTTTATTTGACCACATCTGAGGGACAGAGATCTGGCTGCTGTGTGTAGACGGTGTTGAGTAGGGTGTCCCTGGAAAAATGCAGCTTTGGGAGGAAAGTGCAGGCGGAGACATGATGTTGCCTTCATCCAAAGTTGGTGCTATCGATGTCTGAGAGAGCTGTACACACTCACTTGTTTCCCCTTCCAAACCAACTGACGACCTACCAAGCAAACTGCCTGTTGCGGTTACAGTGGTGGAAGTTGTGGGTGGAAAAACAGGTGTGACAGCTGTCCCCACAGTCCTAGAAGATGACGAGCGCGCGGATGCCCTGGAAGGGGCAGGCGGTGGATGGTTGGCTCCACTAGGCCGCATTGCAGCACGGTGAGCTTCCCACCAGGCCATATGATATTTATTCATGTGACGATTCATGGAAGAAGTTGTCAAACTGCTGAGGTTTTGACCTCTACTAAGACAACCATGGCAAATGTTACAGATCACATAATTTGGCCGATCTTTTTTTATGTCAAAAAAGGACCAGGCTAGGCAAGGCTTAGAGGCCTTGCGACCTGTTGATCCACCCCGAATAATGCTCAGAGGCAGAGTGGTGGCTGAGGATGCAGTTGTAGACGTGCTACCAGTGCTCCGACTGTGTCCAGGAAGGCGCCAGGTTACTTCGACGTCGGTTGCATCCTCCTCCACCGCCTCTATTGACCTCCTCGAGTGTCTGACTGTGGGTTGACAGTAGGTGGGATCTAGAACTTCATCATCAATTGTTGTGTTTGCACTCCCCTCCCCCTCAGACCGAGTTTCTTCTTGCCCTGACCGAATATTTAAGTTGTCATCCCAATCGGGTATCTGCGTCTCATCTTCATCAGTATGTTCCTCATTGCCTATAACCACAGTTGTTGGAAAGGCAGCATTTTGGTAGCCAACAGTTTGCATTTT
This sequence comes from Anomaloglossus baeobatrachus, assembly GCF_048569485.1. Taxonomy (NCBI): domain Eukaryota; kingdom Metazoa; phylum Chordata; class Amphibia; order Anura; family Aromobatidae; genus Anomaloglossus; species Anomaloglossus baeobatrachus. Next base: position 501,855,528 of record NC_134354.1, read on the forward strand.
ATGAAAGTCAACCTCCAAGCCATGTCATGCCCTTCTAAAAGCATGTATAACACAGCGAGGGGACTCCAACCACAGTCTCCCTCGTTGCCACTCACTGGGCCACACACACCCCACTTGACTGGCATCGGTTGAGCCCCCTTTTGAAAAAGAAAAAGATGCTTTGCATGAAGCACTCTCAAAAATACGCGTGCCTTTCCCGTCCCCTGGCTGACCCCGGGGAAGAAAAGTCCTCTGAGAGCCATGACTTGTTCATCTTGGTTCTTTTAGAAACACAGCGAGGGGACTCCAACCACAGTCTCCCTCGTTGCCACTCACTGGGCCACACACACCCCACTTGACTGGCATCGGTTGAGCCCCCTTTTGAAAAAGAAAAAGATGCTTTGCATGAAGCACTCTCAAAAATACGCGTGCCTTTCCCGTCCCCTGGCTGACCCCGGGGAAGAAAAGTCCTCTGAGAGCCATGACTTGTTCATCTTGGTTCTTTTAGAAACACAGCGAGGGGACTCCAACCACAGTCTCCCTCGTTGCCACTCACTGGGCCACACACACCCCACTTGACTGGCATCGGTTGAGCCCCCTTTTGAAAAAGAAAAAGATGCTTTGCATGAAGCACTCTCAAAAATACGCGTGCCTTTCCCGTCCCCTGGCTGACCCCGGGGAAGAAAAGTCCTCTGAGAGCCATGACTTGTTCATCTTGGTTCTTTTAGAAACACAGCGAGGGGACTCCAACCACAGTCTCCCTCGTTGCCACTCACTGGGCCACACACACCCCACTTGACTGGCATCGGTTGAGCCCCCTTTTGAAAAAGAAAAAGATGCTTTGCATGAAGCACTCTCAAAAATACGCGTGCCTTTCCCGTCCCCTGGCTGACCCCGGGGAAGAAAAGTCCTCTGAGAGCCATGACTTGTTCATCTTGGTTCTTTTAGAAACACAGCGAGGGGACTCCAACCACAGTCTCCCTCGTTGCCACTCACTGGGCCACACACACCCCACTTGACTGGCATCGGTTGAGCCCCCTTTTGAAAAAGAAAAAGATGCTTTGCATGAAGCACTCTCAAAAATACGCGTGCCTTTCCCGTCCCCTGGCTGACCCCGGGGAAGAAAAGTCCTCTGAGAGCCATGACTTGTTCATCTTGGTTCTTTTAGAAACACAGCGAGGGGACTCCAACCACAGTCTCCCTCGTTGCCACTCACTGGGCCACACACACCCCACTTGACTGGCATCGGTTGAGCCCCCTTTTGAAAAAGAAAAAGATGCTTTGCATGAAGCACTCTCAAAAATACGCGTGCCTTTCCCGTCCCCTGGCTGACCCCGGGGAAGAAAAGTCCTCTGAGAGCCATGACTTGTTCATCTTGGTTCTTTTAGAAACACAGCGAGGGGACTCCAACCACAGTCTCCCTCGTTGCCACTCACTGGGCCACACACACCCCACTTGACTGGCATCGGTTGAGCCCCCTTTTGAAAAAGAAAAAGATGCTTTGCATGAAGCACTCTCAAAAATACGCGTGCCTTTCCCGTCCCCTGGCTGACCCCGGGGAAGAAAAGTCCTCTGAGAGCCATGACTTGTTCATCTTGGTTCTTTTAGAAACACAGCGAGGGGACTCCAACCACAGTCTCCCTCGTTGCCACTCACTGGGCCACACACACCCCACTTGACTGGCATCGGTTGAGCCCCCTTTTGAAAAAGAAAAAGATGCTTTGCATGAAGCACTCTCAAAAATACGCGTGCCTTTCCCGTCCCCTGGCTGACCCCGGGGAAGAAAAGTCCTCTGAGAGCCATGACTTGTTCATCTTGGTTCTTTTAGAAACACAGCGAGGGGACTCCAACCACAGTCTCCCTCGTTGCCACTCACTGGGCCACACACACCCCACTTGACTGGCATCGGTTGAGCCCCCTTTTGAAAAAGAAAAAGATGCTTTGCATGAAGCACTCTCAAAAATACGCGTGCCTTTCCCGTCCCCTGGCTGACCCCGGGGAAGAAAAGTCCTCTGAGAGCCATGACTTGTTCATCTTGGTTCTTTTAGAAACACAGCGAGGGGACTCCAACCACAGTCTCCCTCGTTGCCACTCACTGGGCCACACACACCCCACTTGACTGGCATCGGTTGAGCCCCCTTTTGAAAAAGAAAAAGATGCTTTGCATGAAGCACTCTCAAAAATACGCGTGCCTTTCCCGTCCCCTGGCTGACCCCGGGGAAGAAAAGTCCTCTGAGAGCCATGACTTGTTCATCTTGGTTCTTTTAGAAACACAGCGAGGGGACTCCAACCACAGTCTCCCTCGTTGCCACTCACTGGGCCACACACACCCCACTTGACTGGCATCGGTTGAGCCCCCTTTTGAAAAAGAAAAAGATGCTTTGCATGAAGCACTCTCAAAAATACGCGTGCCTTTCCCGTCCCCTGGCTGACCCCGGGGAAGAAAAGTCCTCTGAGAGCCATGACTTGTTCATCTTGGTTCTTTTAGAAACACAGCGAGGGGACTCCAACCACAGTCTCCCTCGTTGCCACTCACTGGGCCACACACACCCCACTTGACTGGCATCGGTTGAGCCCCCTTTTGAAAAAGAAAAAGATGCTTTGCATGAAGCACTCTCAAAAATACGCGTGCCTTTCCCGTCCCCTGGCTGACCCCGGGGAAGAAAAGTCCTCTGAGAGCCATGACTTGTTCATCTTGGTTCTTTTAGAAACACAGCGAGGGGACTCCAACCACAGTCTCCCTCGTTGCCACTCACTGGGCCACACACACCCCACTTGACTGGCATCGGTTGAGCCCCCTTTTGAAAAAGAAAAAGATGCTTTGCATGAAGCACTCTCAAAAATACGCGTGCCTTTCCCGTCCCCTGGCTGACCCCGGGGAAGAAAAGTCCTCTGAGAGCCATGACTTGTTCATCTTGGTTCTTTTAGAAACACAGCGAGGGGACTCCAACCACAGTCTCCCTCGTTGCCACTCACTGGGCCACACACACCCCACTTGACTGGCATCGGTTGAGCCCCCTTTTGAAAAAGAAAAAGATGCTTTGCATGAAGCACTCTCAAAAATACGCGTGCCTTTCCCGTCCCCTGGCTGACCCCGGGGAAGAAAAGTCCTCTGAGAGCCATGACTTGTTCATCTTGGTTCTTTTAGAAACACAGCGAGGGGACTCCAACCACAGTCTCCCTCGTTGCCACTCACTGGGCCACACACACCCCACTTGACTGGCATCGGTTGAGCCCCCTTTTGAAAAAGAAAAAGATGCTTTGCATGAAGCACTCTCAAAAATACGCGTGCCTTTCCCGTCCCCTGGCTGACCCCGGGGAAGAAAAGTCCTCTGAGAGCCATGACTTGTTCATCTTGGTTCTTTTAGAAACACAGCGAGGGGACTCCAACCACAGTCTCCCTCGTTGCCACTCACTGGGCCACACACACCCCACTTGACTGGCATCGGTTGAGCCCCCTTTTGAAAAAGAAAAAGATGCTTTGCATGAAGCACTCTCAAAAATACGCGTGCCTTTCCCGTCCCCTGGCTGACCCCGGGGAAGAAAAGTCCTCTGAGAGCCATGTCCACATTGTCAGTGGACAGACACGTGTGCTTATCTGCCAGCAGACCCACAGCAGCACTGAAGACAGGTTCCGAGAGAACGCTGGCTGCAGGACACGACAAGATCCCCAAGACGTACGTGGCGAGCTCAGGCAATTTATCAAGATTGGAAGCCAAGAATGAGCAGGGCTCAAGTTGCACAATAATGGCATGTTTCCTTGCATATACTCATATATCTGTGTGTCCTCCTCTTTTTCCTTGTCCAGCTCTTTTGTTTTCGCATGAGTATATGTCCTTGTCACTTTCCCATGTGTTGTGAGTTGTTTGTGACCTTTTGGACACCTTTGAGGGTGTTTTCTAGGTGTTTTTCTGTGTTTGTGATTGCCTGCCATTGTTTCCTATGCAGTTCGAGTTCGGTTCGTCGACTGTTCGACGAACCGAACTCGAACGGGAGGTCCGTTCGGCGAACCAACCTCGAGCCGAACCGCGACCGGTTCGCTCATCTCTAGTTCTCTCATCTCTAGTAATAATGTTCTGATAAATTTTTGCCTACTAATGATTTGCAATTTTGTAGTTTAGAATAATTTTAACATTTCACACTTTTAAACAGCTATCTACACTATGTATGGTATTAACTTCTTGCCTTGCAAACCTGCGGTGGACTTGTGCTTCCACAGAACAGTAAAACTAAATAGGTATAGATGCAGCAAAAAAGTAAAGGTCAGAACAGGTCAGACTGACATAGATTTCAGGCCATTAGAACCCCTTCATGACCTATGACATGCTGGTATATCATAGGTTGTGTCCCTCCATTATGGTTCTGCTTTTAACTTTATCTAGGAGGCCGCATGGCACATGAAATACAGAATATAGAGTAGGACCCCCCTATTGAGATTTGCCGTGACGTTGGCAGGGGTGGCTCAAAGAATTGATCAATTATTTGCTAAAAATCTCATTTATATTACAGTACAGTTGGAATAAATCTGTGAATTTGCACTTTTTATATGATGCATGCCATTTTCAGATCGTGCTGGCTCCCCTCTCACTCATTTTAATGCAGAGTCCCACGCTGAGCCCACATCTCTCCCTACTACACGTATCAAGTAACCTGACAAACCAATATGTGCCTCTAAAGGTCGCTTTTCACACAACGATATCGCTAGCGATCTCGTTAGTGATGTGACATGCCCAGATCATTGCTACAATTTGCCGAGATCGCTCATGGGTCATTTTGTAGCAGTCACACGTACCCATCTCACAAATGACGCAACATCGCTCAGCGATATATTGTTTAACCAAGGCGGTCGTGTGCACACCGTCACACAGCATTCCTCCAAACGATTCCGGCAACGATAGAGGCATATAATTGTCCATAGCATACACCCTGGAGTGACACCAATCAGAGCGGAGGAGGCGTGGAGCATTGCTCATAACGACACGCCCGTGTCGCTGATGATGGACGCACTAACAATGTTGTTTGTCGTCGGTAGGGTGTAAAACATAGCAATATGTCTGCTGCATTCACAACGACAAACAATATTTTGAAAATGAACGACGTGTCAACGATCAGCGGTTTTCGCTATTTTTACAATCGTTCAGAGTGGCTCGTAGGTGTCACACGCAACAACATCGCTAACGATGACGGAAGTGCGTCACGAAAACCGTGACCCCGACGACATATCATCAGATAAATCGTACCGTGTAACGGGGCCTTAACAGCAGAGGGCATATTGAAGAGCCACCCACAGCTGATACCCAGTTAAATCCACTGTCAATCTCTTCTAGCAGGATTTAACATGTGCCCCGGAAGGGAGAGAGTCTCATCACCTACTTCAGCTGATGAACCCTATCATTGTCATGAAGAACTTCCTGTGAACACCAACTGCATGCCAACGTTCAATTGAATTCATCATTTATGTTGTACAAAACACAACATAAATGACTCGTCAAAGCTATAAAAAAGTGAGAGAAAAAGTTTTAAAATTTAAAAAAAAGTTTAAAGCACTCTTTTTTGCCCTATTAAAAATATAACCATTAAAAAAAAGAACATTACAGTTCTCAGAAAATGGCGACAAAAGCAAGATTTTTTTAAAAATAAATTTTTGAATTTTTTTCACCAATTAAGTCTTAAAAAAATTATAAACGTACTAACCTGGGGAATCATATCGCCAGGTAAGTTAAACCATGAAGTGAACATGGTACATAAAAACTCCAAAAAAACATTTGTGGAATTGCATTTTGTTTTAACTTCACTACCATCATTGTCCTATGGGAACACTACATCATCCTTTTCATATCCATATTACGCGAGTGTATGAAGTAACTTATCTTGTAGGTTATTCTCATATAGCTCAGCATTGAGATTACTATAGATACTGGTCTAGTATCCAACGCCTTTGGCTGTGAAACAACCCCATATCATCAGACATTGAACCTGACAGTTCCTTCAGCTTCTCGATCCATTAGCTCTTTTTTCCCTTGTTTCTTACAGAACAATTAACACCTATGAGAGCCTCATCTATTGACTTTTGTCTCACAGTTCCAAATCACCAGGTTCCAATTTATTATTGTGCTTCTTCCCCTTTTTCAGCCCTCAAATTCTAGATCTGTGTAAAGGCCGCTTTACACGCTGCGACATTGCTCAAGCGATCTCGTTGGGGTCACGGAATTTGTGATGCACATCCAGCCACTTTAGCGATGTCTTTGCGTGTGACACCTATGAGCGATTTTGAATCATCGCAAAAATGTTCAAAATCGCTCATCGGTGACATGCCCCCCCCCTAGTTTCGATTATCGTTGCTGCTGCAGTAACGATATAGTTCGTTCCTGCGGCAGCAAACATCGTTATGTGTGACACCGCAGGAACGAGGAACCTCACCTTACCTGCGGCCGCCCGCAATGAGGAAGGAAGGAGCTGGGCGGGATGTTACGTCCCGCTCATCTCCGCCCTTCCGATTCTATTGGGCAGTGGATCAGTGATGCTGCTGTGACGTTGCTATGATGCTGAAAGAACCACCCCCTTAGAAAGGAGGCAGTTTGCCGGTCACAGCGACGTTGCTAGGCAGGTAAGTAGTGTGACTGGTCTGTGCGATGTTGTTCGTCACGGCCAGCAATTTGCCCGTGTCACACAACCGATTGGGGTGGGTACGCACGCTAGCAATATTGGTCACGATATTGCAGCGTGTAAATCGGCCTTAATGTGATGTAACTACAATAATCTTCTGTAAAAAAAAAAATTCAATTTCTGGAACAATTTCAAAGGTGCCAACATTTTTGGCAAAGACTGTATATATACAGATGTATCTCAATGAATTAGAATATCATCAAAAAGTTAATTTATTTCAGTAATTCAATACAAAAAATGAAACACATACAATATATTATAAAGAGTCATAACAAATAGACTGATCTATTTCAAAATTTTTTTCTCTGTCATTGTTGATGATTATGGCTTACAGAAAATGAAAACCCAAAAGTCATTATCTCAGAAAATTAGAATATTATATAAGACCTATATAAGACCTCCTGAAAAAAATTATTTTAAACTCAGAAATGTTGGCGCCTACTGAAAAGTCTGTACAGTAAATGCATTCAATACTTGGTCAGGGCTCCTTTTGCATGAATTTCTGCATCAATGCAGCGTTACATGGAGGCAATCAGCCTGTGGCACTGCTGAGGTGTGAAGTCCAGGTTGCTTTGATAGCAGCTTTCAGCTCATCTGCATTGTTGGGATTGGTGTCTCTCATCTTCCTCTTGACAATACCCCATAGATTCTCTATGGGGTTTAGGTCAGGCGAGTTTGCTGGCTTATCAAGCACAGTGATACTGTGGTTATTAAACCAGGTATTGGTACTTTTGGCAGTGTGAACAGGTGCCAAGTGCTGTTAAAAAATGAAATTTCCATCTTCAAAAACTTGCTGCTGGGGGGAAGCATGAAGTGCTCTAAAATTTCCTGGTAGCAGTTGCGCTGATTTTGGTCTTGATAAAACAGAGTGGACTCACACCAGCAGATGACATGGCTTCTTAAACATCACTGATTGTGGAAACTTCACACTACACCTCAAAACAGCTTGGATTGTGGCCTCTCCACTCTTCCTTCAGACTCTGGAATCTTGATTTCCAATTGAAATGCAAAATTTACTTTCATATGAAAACAACACCTTGGATCACTGAGCAACTGTCCAGTTCTTTTTCTCCTTGGCCCAGGTAAGGCGCTTATGGCGTTGTCTATTTGTCATGAGTGGCTTGACACAAGGAATTCTACAGTTATAGCCCATGGTCTGGATACGTCTGTGTGTGGAGGCTCTTGAAGCACTGACTCCAGCAGCAGTCCACTCCTTGTGATTCTCCCCCAAATTTTTAAATGGCTTTTTCTTAGAAATTCTATCAAGGCTGCGGTTATCCCGGATGCTTGTGCACCTTTTTCTACCACACTTTTTCCTTCCACTTAACTTTCCATTAATATGCTTGGATACAGCACTCTGGATACAGCATTCTATAAACAGCCAGAGTCTTTAGCAATGGCCTTTTGTGGCTTACCCATGATTGTGTAGCTTACTGAACCAGACTGAGGGACCATTTTAAACATTTAGCAAGCCTTTGCAGGTGTTTTGTGGTAATTATTCTAATTTTCTGAGCTAATGACCTTTGGGTTTTTATTGGCTATAAGCCATAATCATTAACATTAACAGAATTAAACACTTGAAATAGATCTCTGTATTTGTAATGACTATATAATATATGTGTTTCCCTTTTTGAATTGAATTACTGAAATAAATTAACTTTTTGATGATTATCTAATTTAATGAGATGCACTTGTATATATGGACACAAAAGTTGAATGAGCAAAATCAGAAACTGATCCCACAGCGTACTCGACAGGTGTTGACTGTGTTATACTGTCAACATCTGCCTATAATGGCAGCAACTGGAGCTAACTCCAATTGCTGATGTTTAACAATTTAGATATCAGTGTTAATAGTGGGGTGCCAAAAAGTTTCTGTCTCAGCCCAGTGCCCCCTAAAGTCCCTTCTAGCTGTAATTTTAGTTAACCTGCCAAACCCAGCTAGTAGTTGGGCTTCATAGGAGACTGTCCATTTCAATACAAGGTACAATACAGTAGTATGCAGTAGATAAAAAAAAAACAATCAAATGATCTCTGATTCAAGGCTTCTCAGAGGACTGAAAAAAAGGATAAATACATTTTTTTTACAATAAAATAGTATAAGTATATTTTAGTCTAAAAATGTATTTACTATAGTTTGATATCAATCTTTTTATAGTTACAACATTTATTATACATTTAAAAACTATTCTACATAAAAATATTGATGCATGATGATTGAAATCCTAAAAGAGTGCAAACAAGCACCGAAAAACAAAACATGACACTTTGTATCTTCATGAGAATCATGATTAATGCAGATGGGCTAGAGGAAGCTTGAGGCCATTTTTTTTTCAAAACCTCAGCTTCTAATGATACTCACGTTCACATTTTTACTGCATACAGTACAAACGGTGACTGATCTGCTTGTGCCCGCTTTTCTTTATGAAGCTTGAATTTAAGGGTATTAGATCCATATTTCATATGCATCAGGTGGCCAGTCACATCTGAATCAACACTGCCACATGCAGATGGGAATACGTTTCATAATGTATGCCCTGTAGCAAATAGGACTTTTACAAAAAAAATGAAGCTTGCAAGTCAATGCAAAACTTTAGAAGCTGATTAATGTTTTTCGGCAAACTGTGTTACTGTACTAGAGAAAGACAGATAATTCATATGTTATGAAATTGTCTCCTTACACTAACCACTATTTTCTTCAGTATGAGCGTCTGATGGTAAACAGATTCATTACCACAAGAGAGCTTTTGACAAATGAATGGAAGAAAATATAGACACCTTTCATATTAGCATAGAGAACTAAATCAAGAGCAAGTGTGACTATATGAAGGTTTGCTTGAAAATAGTAATGAATAGGAAGATATAAATAAAACTATCACCATTTTATAATAATAACTGCATACATAGAGCAAAAAAATATTCGGCCCCCAGTTTACTCGCGATGAAGCTGCACTATGAGATAAAATTACACATAGGGCTCCAGTCTGCGGTCCCAGAATCCTAGTCCCGCCTACCACCTTCTAAGTATTTTTACTCTTTGTTGTTTAGGATGCCACATTATAGGAGTTATACTCTAACTTTAAAATTTTTATTTTAAACCTCATTTTTGCATATTAGCATTATACACTAGGTAATAAAGTTTCCTATGCATTACTACATTTGTGCAGATTTTATCCAAGTGCTTATGTTTATAAGTGCCCTGCAAGTTATACATGGCAGTTGTACATGGCAAGAGACAGGTAAGTTATGCAAGACAATCAAACACAGTTGCTCCAACTTCATTTGTGCTGCAAAATGTTTTCACAATATGCATTTGTTTATTTTTTTTTCCTAGCTGTTGCAATATCACATATATCCCACTCTTTTACACACCCAGTGTACTCCATCCAAATCAGTCCCTCTCTCCTCCCCTCTCCTATGTACTGCTCTCATGCTCTTTTCAAAATTTTAAACCATCCAGAACCAATCACTCCCACCATACAACATAAGAGACACTCTCTTTAATCTCTTAATCACATGCTCACTCCCTCTATTCTCCTTCTCCTTGTTGCAGGAGATATAGCACCTAATCTAGACCCTTCTTATAATAGTATATTAAACTTCCCTGGTACATTGAGAAAACCCACAAATCTGTGCCCTCTGGAATCCACAATCAGCATGTAACAAACTGTCCTTCATCCATGACTTTTCCTTTCTAATTCCCTTAACCCTCTGACTCTGAGACCTGGATGCAGCAGTCAGACATCACCGATGCTGCTGCTCTCTTTCATATGGTGGTCTTTAATTTTTTTTCATACCCCTAGACTTAAGAACAGATCACATGGAGGTTTAGGTCTGCTGCTTTCACCAAATTGCGTTTTAAAGTCCTCCCTCCTGTCCTTTCACTTATCTTCCTTTCTTTTGAGATATACACTGTCAGGCTTTACAGACCCTTCTTCCTGCAAGTTGCTGCTGTCTATCGCCCTCCAGGTCCCCTGATAGTTCTTGGTTCATTTTGCCACCTGGCTTCCACACTTTCTAGCCTGTGACCTCCCCACTCTTGTCATGGGGGACTTTAACATCCCTATTGATGATCCCCTCTCCCAAGATGCCACTCACATTTTATCTCTAACCTCCTCTTTTGGCCTTTCACAACTAACTAACTCTCCTGCGAAAATACGCTGGACCTGGTCTTCTCTCGGCTCTGCTCAGTGCATGATTTTAATAACTTTCCTCTCCCACTCTCTGATCACAACCTTCTCTCATTCTTGGTCAAGAACTATCAACCCACTCAGGACACCCCCACTTACCACCCTCATAGGAATATACATGCCATTGACACCCAGAAGCTTCTGAAGAAGCTGCAGTCTTCATTGGCCCCAATATCCTCAATTTCATGTCCTGACTCTGCTCTAAAACTTTATAATGAAACACTGAAAGATGCTCTGCATGAAGCTGCATCTGCTAGACACAGAGTAACTCAGCACAGACAGCAGCAGCCCTGGCACACATTGCAAACACATTTTCTCCAGCGGTGCTCCAGGTGTGCTGAACGTTTGTGGAGAAAATCCAATCTAGCCGAAGATTTCATCCATTATAAGTTTATGCTCAAAACATACAATGCTGCTCTTCACCTCTCCAAACAAGCTTACTTCAACACCCTCATCATCTCACTAGCCAACAATCCTAAACAACACGATATTTTCCACTTCCTTCTCAGACCTAGAGTTCTGGCCCAAACCACCAATCTCAGTGCCAACAACCTGGCCAATTATTTTAAAGAATTGATCATATATGCTAGGAAATTTTGTCACAGCCTTATAATATTACACATTCTCTGCCCTTCTACACATCATCTAGCTCACTTTCACGCTTTGATCCTGTCAAAGAAGAAGTCACCAGGCTCCTCGCATCTCCTCGACATACTACCTGAACCAGTGACCCTATTCCCTCACATCTCCTTAAACCTGTCACCTCGGCTAACACTACTCACCTAACTAAAATTTTCAATCTCTCTCTCTCCTCTGGTGTCTTTCCTTCCTCCTTCAAACATGCCAGCATACACCCCTTACTTAAAGAACCATCTCTGGACCAAAACTGCGCTGCTAACTACAGACTAGTCTCCAATCTCCCCTTCATCTCCAAACTACTGACAAGGTTAGTCCACTCCCGTCTCCGCCATCATCTGTCAGATAATTCTCTTCTCAACCCTCTATAATCCGGTTTCCGCTCCTTACACTCTACTGAAACTGCTCTTACTAAAGTCTCTAATGCTTTACTAACAGCTACATCTATTGGTCACTACTCCCTGCTGATTCTCCTGCACCTTTCTGTTGCATTTGATACTGTGGATCACCAGCTCCTCCTCACTATGTTCCGCTCTCTTGGGCTCAAGGACATCGTTCTCTATTTGTTCTCCTCTTACCTCTCTAACTGCTCCTTCACTGTATTTTTTGTTGGCTCCTCCTCCTCTCAGGGTTTGGTCCTGGACTCCCACCTCTTCTCTCTATACATTGCACCTATTGTTTAAACCATCAGCAGATTTGGCTTCCAGTACCATCTCTATGCTGATGACACCCAACTGTACACATTCTCTCCTGCAATCACCCCTGCATTATTGCAAAATACTAGCGATGGTCGGTCCGCTGTCTCCAACATCATGTCCACACTCTATTTAAAACTGAAACTGTCAAAAAGTCAACTTTTCATTTTTCCTCCCTCTCCTAACCTTCCCAAACCTAATATTACCATTTCTGTGTGTAGTTGTACCATTACTGTACCATGCTCGCTGTCTTGGGGTTATATTCAACTCCGATCTGACCCTCATTCCCCACAGGCATTCACTCAATCGCTCATGTCACCTCTACCTCAAATGTCACTCTAGAAATCCACCTTTTCTTACCATTGACTCTGTAAAAACCCTTACTGTCACTCTTACTCATTCTCGCTTCGATTACTGTAATTCTCTACTAGTTGGTCTCCCTGTTACTAAACTCTCACCTTTCCAATTCATCCTGAATACCATGATCATTTTCCTCTCCAACCACTTCACTGATGCCTCTGCTCTGTGCCAGTCACTGCACTGGTTGCCATCCGCTTCAGAGTCCAATATAAATTTATCACTCTCACCCACAAAGCGCTCCACAGTTCCCCACCGCCCTACATATCCTCCCTCATCTCTGTCTATCACCTTACTTGTGCCCTTCACTCTGCTAATGACCTAAGACTGACATCCTCAACAATTCGAACCTCCTACTCCCGTCTTCAAGATTTCTCACAAGCTGCACCAATTCTCTGAAACACACTACCAAGAACAATTTGATTAATTCCCTACATCCACACCTTCAAGCGGGCCCTAAAAACACATTTGTTTAGACTAGCCTATCCCCTCACATCCCTCATCTAACTATTCCCATTCTGCCCTTCACAAAATTTACTTTCAATTCTTCTCCCCTATGTCTTCTGGCTCCTTCCTATTCTGTATCTGTGCTTATGTAAATTCTGGCTGGTGACTGGTTCATGCAGCTGGTTCTGAATCCCCTATTATTTTGATGGCCAGACCATATATGACAAGCTTTTTTTTCCCCCAATTTAACTTTTGTGCCTCCTCTATTTCCTCATAGACTGTAAGCTTATGAGCTGGGCCCTCACTCATCTTGCTATCTGTTGAATTTTGCTATTCTGTAATGTCTCATATTGTCTGAACATGTCCCCTCTGAATTGTACAGCGCTTTCTACATACTACTTATTTCTACATACTAACAACATACAGATCTACTTAATTACTTAATATTCACCTACAAAAAGTAGGCTACTATTTTTTAGTTGAAGAATGTCAACTTGACTTGTATTGAGTGTTGCTCTTGAAGGACTTTTTTTGAACTGGTACCACATGTATATAATCAGATATAAAGGCCTATTTTTAATAAAGGCTACTTAATTATTTCTTATAGTTTGGGTATAGTCGGATTTATTCATGCTGTATTGCTGTTTCCATTATCATTACAGTTGTTACATACATCTGTTACCAAATTACACTGCAGTGCCTATCTTTGCTTAGCATTGTAGAGATATAACTACTCTCTACTCTCTTGTTCTTTTGCTGTTCATACTAGAGATGGCTTCAAAATATTAATCATTAATGTTCAGTTTTTGATTTTTGTTTTTTCTTCCCCTTTTTGATACCACTCTTTATGCCACATATTGTATTGTATAAAGGGAAAAAATTTTATGAGCGGTGAAATTGCTACAAAAGCACAATTGCATGATTGTATTGTTTTTTTTTTTTTATTTACCATGTTCACTACATTGTAAAACTGATAAGTCAGTATGATTTCCCATATTCATAGACACCAAACATGTGTAATTTTACATTTATTTAAGTGGTGAAAAAAAATTAAGAAATTTGTCAAAAAAAGTTGCGCTTTTGTTGCCATTGCCATTTTTAATTATACCATTTTTGGGTAAGATTTGATGTTTTGATCATGTTTTATTGCATTTGAATGCAATATTGCAGTGACCAAAATAATTCTGGCATTTTGATTTTTTTTTTGTTCATTTTGCCCTTTAGAATAATTGACTTCATATTTTGATAGAGAAGCATTTCTGAACATGGTGATATAAAATATGTGTATTTTTCCGTTTTTATTGTTTTATTTTCAATGGGGCAAAAGGGGGTGATTTTCACTTTCAGTTTTTGGGGTTTTTTTCATATTTTTTTTTTTTTTTTACTTTGTATTGATTTTACTAGTCTCCTTAGAAGACTTTGTGTCTACACTATCCGATCACTTCTGCTATTCAGAGCCATGCTTCAGCAATCTTCTGAACAGCAGAAATGCTGTTCTCTTGGGAATGCAGGCGCTCTGCCAGCTGACCCCCATGCTGTCATGACAACCCATTGGTGCCTAGTGACCACATCACGTGGCTGTCCATCTCGGTGGGGAATTATGAGATCCCCCCGGAGCACATTAAATCATGCTGTCAGAGATTTACAGTGCAATATAACTAATTAACAGGTGCAAGTGGATCTCTGATCCACCCACACCTCCTAGCTGCACATGTCTGCTGATCAGATTAGCATGTGCTGGGAACAATGCAAGCTCTCTGCGTGAGCCCGCATTAAAGGAACAGATATAACCTGGGACATATAGGTACGTACAATTGTGGACAGTTTTGTTATAACTTTTAATTAAACTTCTAAAGACAATGCATAGTTTTGTTTAATTCTCACAAATACTTGCTGATTAGTGTTGGTATATTAGATAAAATAAAATCCCAATAAAAGCCATATATGTTTATGGGTATAATGTGAAAAAACATGTAAAAGTTAAAAGGTATTTACACCCTGTTAACTTTTCCAACACTAATCACCAAGTATTTGTGAGAATTAAACAAAACTATGCATTGTCTTTAGAAGTTTAATTGAAAGTTAATACATAACTGTCCACAATGTTCTGTTTAGTAACTTTTCTCTTGTTCATCAAAGAAATACATTTGGACTTCTATTTCAAACTTACATTTTATTGATATCCTGTAGATTGTTTTGTCTGTACAAATTTATGAAGTTCGAAGCTTTTTTAGACTGTATCATCTCTACATTCCATACACCAAATACAAATTTATTGTACTTTTAACCATTGATGCGTAACACTTGTTTCATTTTTTTAACCTTAGACACTTTTTGTTTCCAATGGATGCTACATTTATAACTGCTGTACATTGAAACAGTATCAATTTTTCCTTCACCCTTTATTACTGAGCTCTTCTGTTCTTGTGCTTTTGCACTTTTGAAGAACCTTTGGCTGAGTGCCCTTATAACTCTATTACATTTTGTGCAGCTGAAACAGAAGTTCATAAAAAAGTCAATAGTCAAAGTCATAAGAAATTTGGAGAATTTCTTTGAAAAGATAAGCCTACATGAAGAAAGTTTTACAAATACAGATTGACCAGTCATAGAATTCTGCTACTGTTTTGACTACAGCGTAATTTTTTGTAATAAAGGGATTAAATATAATAGCTAGTGATGAGCGAGTACTAAAAAGCTCGGGTGCTCGAAGCTCGGGCCGAGCCTCCCAAGATACTCGTGTACTCGGCCCGAGCACCGAGCCCAATGTTATCCTATGGGAGACCCGAGTATTTTTGTGAAATGACCCCCCGGCAGCATGGAGAAACCCTAAAAATGTCACAAAAGTCTCAGAAGAGTGCTCAAATGACATGGCATCAGCATGGGGAAGACCCCTTGAAGCATTTATCACTCAAAAGTCACAGATGTGAACAATTTTGTCCGAGTTTTACGCCATTTTTACGGACTCACCAGAAAACCTTCCAAAATGACACCAAAATGAATTTTCATGGCGGAAATGTTAAGGGCACATACTCAATAGTGAGATAGAGCTGGTGTATGTTACTTTTTGAGATTAATACATGAAAGATTTTACATGAAAACCTTGTGTGGCACTCCGATGTCCAAAACGCACGTTTTGTGCTTTTTACTAGCGATGTCGGTCATTTTTTTTTTTTTATTCTATCTCCCTCAGTCCGTCGGTCTGTCTCTCTCTGTCTTGTCTGTCCCCCTCTCACAGTCTGTCGGTCAGTTCCCCCCCCTCTCTCTTACTTACCGTTCCCCGATCACTGCCGCGGCGCTGCACAGCTGTTCAAACTCCGGTGGCTTTTCCTCTTTTGAAAAAGCCGGCCGCTCATTAATCAATCTCCTATTCCCTGCTGTCCTGCTTTTCGGCGCCTATGATTGGTTGCAGTGAGACACGCTCCCACACTGAGTGACAGCTGTCTCACTGCAACCAATCACAGCAGCCGGTGTGTGTATACTGTGCAGTGAAATAAATAATTAAATAATTAAAAAAAACGGCATGCGGTCCCCCCAATTTTAATACCAGCCAGATAAAGCCATACGGCTGAAGGCTGGTATTCTCAGGATGGGGAGCTCCACGTTATGGGGAGCCCCCCACCCTAACAATATCAGTCAGCAGCCGCCCAGAATTGCCGCATACATTATATGCGACAGTTCTGGGGCTGTACCCGGCTCTTCCCGATTTACCCTGGTGCGTTGGCAAATCGGGGTAATAAGGAGTTAATGGCAGCCCATAGCTGCCACTAAATCCTAGATTAATCATGTCAGGCGTCTCCCCGAGATTCCTTCCATGATTAATCTGTAAATTACAGTTAAAAAACACACACACCCGAAAAATCCTTTATTAGAAATAAAAAACACTAACAAAGTCCCTCATTACCAATTTATTAACCCCGACAAACCCTCCATGTCCGGCGTACTCCACAGTCCTCCAGCGTCGCGTCCAGCTCTGCTGCATGGAAGTGACAGGAGCTGCAGAAGACACCGCCGCTCCGGTCACCTCCACGCAGCTAATGAGATGAGTAGCGCGATCAGCTGAGCTGTCACTGAGGTTACCTGGATCCAGCGGTGGATGCAGCGGTGGCCGCGGGTAACCTCAGTGACAGCTCAGCTGATCGCGCTACTCACCGCCGCTCCGGTCACCTCCACGCAACAACTGAGGTGAGTATAGCGATCAGCTGCTGTCACTGAGGTTAATCGCGGCACCGCTGGATCCAGCGGTGGCCGGGAGTTACCTGACTGACAGCAGCTGATCGCGCTATTCCCTTCATTAGCTGCGTGGAGGTGACCGGCGGCTTTTACTATTTTGAAAAAGCCGGCCGCTCATTAAACAATCTCCTATTCCCTGCTTTCCCCGCCCACCGGTGCCTATGATTGGTTGCAGTGAGACACGCCCCCACGCTGAGTGACAGGTGTCACACTGCACCCAATCACAGCAGCCGGTGGGCGTGTCTATACTGTGCAGTAAAATAAATTAATAAATAATTAAAAAAAAACGGCGTGCGGTCCCCCCCATTTTAATGCCAGCCAGATAAAGCCATACGGCTGAAGGCTGGTATTCTCAGGATGGGGAGATCCACGTTATGGGGAGCCCCCCACCCTAACAATATCAGCCAACAGCCGCCCAGAATTGCCGCATACATTATATGCGACAGTTCTGGGACTGTACCCGGCTCTTCCCGATTTGCCCTGGTGCGTTGGCAAATCGGGGTAATAAGGAGTTATTGGCAGCCCATAGCTGCCAATAAGTCCTAGATTAATCATGTCAGGCGTCTATGAGACACCCTCCATGATTAATCTGTAAGTTACAGTAAATAAACACACACACCCGAAAAATCCTTTATTAGAAATAAAAACACACACATATACCCTGGTTCACCACTTTAATCAGCCCGAAAAAGCCCTCCATGTCCGGCGTAATCCAGGATGATCCAGCGTCGCATCCAGCGCTGCTGCATGGAGGTGACCGGAGCCGCAGCACACACAGCCGCTCCGGTCACCTCCACACAGCAAATGAACACAGCCGCGCGATCAGCTGCTGTCACTGAGGTTACCCGCGGCCACCGGTGGATGCAGCGGTGACAGCGGGTAACCTCAGTGACAGCAGCTGATCGCGCGGCTGTGTTCATTTGCTGTGTGGAGGTGACCGGAGCGGCGGTGTCTTCTGCAGCTCCGGTCACCTCCATGCAGCAGCGCTGGATGCGACGCTGGATCATCCTGGAGTACGCCGGACAAGGAGGGCTTTTTCGGGCTGATTAAAGTGGTGAACCAGGGTATATGTGTGTGTTTTTTATTTCTAATAAAGGATTTTTTCGGGTGTGTGTGTTTATTTACTGTAACTTACAGATTAATCATGGAGGGTGTCTCATAGACGCATGACATGATTAATCTAGGACTTATTGGCAGCTATGGGCTTCCAATAACTCCTTATTACCCCGATTTGCCAACGCACCAGGGTAAATCGGGAAGAGCCGGGTACAGCCCCAGAATTGTCGCATATAATGTATGCGGCAATTCTGGCCAGCTGCTGACTGATATTGTTAGGGTGGGGGGCTCCCCATAACGTGGAGCTCCCCATCCTGAGAATACCAGCCTTCAGCTGTATGGCTTTATCTGGCTGGTATTAAAATTGGGGGGAACCGCACGCCGTTTTTTTAATTATTTATTTATTTATTTCACTACACAGTATAGACACGCCCACCGGCTGCTGTGATTGGGTGCAGTGTGACACCTGTCACTCAGCGTGGGGGCGTGTCTCACTGCAACCAATCATAGGCGCCTGTGGGCGTGGAAAGCAGGGAATATGAGATGGCTGTGTACAGAGCACAGCGCGCCGGCCGGTATAAAGGCTCGGTCACGCTGTGCAGGCCGGCCAATCACTGCAATTCCACAACTAACAGGGCTGTGGCATTGCAGTGGTCTGCCAGCCAATCCCTGCATGAGGGCTGGCTCTCAAAAGAGCGCCAACATGCAGGGATGAAGACCACGAGTAAAGCACGAGTATTGCAAAATTACTCGGTACCCGCCGAGCAGCCCGAGTACAGTGATACTCGTGCGAGTACCGAGTAGTTACAAGCATGCTCGCTCATCACTAATAATAGCATATTACGACTCTATGCATTAGAAGTATACATAGAGCTTATATTTAGTTTTCAAATGGCCACTAAAGAAACTCTGCCCAGCAGTGGAGACTTCAGGGGGCGACATTCATATGTGGTTGGGCATATACAGTGTGTCCACCCATATCCTGACCACCGTCATTAACTTGAGAATGGCGGCAGCTATAGGAATAGAAGTGGTATCTAGGTATAGAAAAGTAGCCATGCACTACGCAATGAAAACACCTATACCACCACCTGGTGGAAAACAATGGAGTTAGCATTTTTATCTCGAAAACAGAACGAGATAGAGAAAAAAAGTGAATCAAAAAAATTGTAGGGCATCATCAGTTCAATACGAATGGACACCTTGCATACAGAAATGCTATGATATGAAACCCATGACACCCCCCCAAAACATTGAATGCTGGTCACGCATATGGCGCTCATTTAACTTTGATGCTCAAAGTGACCACCGTCAGCTGCAATGCACATCTGGACTCTGGACAGCATACTGTATCTTGCTGCACGTTGTGCAATATGGTAGGTGACACGTTTGCACAAGCATCTGTGATGTCGTCGTAGGTCTTGCAATGTTGGTGGAAAGGTCGCATACATCTGCTGTTTGATGTGACCTCACTGAAAGAAGTCCAATGGGGTCAGGTCAGATGAGCATGGAGGCCACTCCACGCAGCCACCATACCCAATGACTTGTAGGAAGGTCTCCATGAGGTATCGCTTCCCCTGAGGTCAGTTTACCTGCAGTCACAGGTGGGGTACTGTGGGATTTTCCAGCTGTGACCCCAGTTAAACTCAGTGATGTCATTGCTCACAGCTGCCACTTAGTTAGGGTCTGCCTGAAGCTGTATCATGCAGTCATGTTCAGCAATGTGACTGTGTACTGCGACTTCCGTATGTTGCACAGCCGGGATCATCCTGGGACCTCGTGTAGATTACATCGGACATGGGTGTTTAGTGGGTTAGTAAAATGAAGAAAGAGAGGGGTTTTTTTTTCTTCAAATAACAATTTTTTTCAATGTGTGTGTCTCATAGATATCTTCAATTAATAACACTGGTCAGCACAAAAAAAATCATCAGCAAAGGTAATATGTCCGTTTTTTGGAGTTTGATGTGCTGATTCCAAAAATATGCTTAGTTTAGCTCTATCACATAAAGTTTCTAAGATAGAAGTATTTTTGTTATTACGTTATTTCTGCATTTTCAGTATATGCTGAACCCCTCATGTGATATGCTCAAGTTTATCAAATGGTCTTTGTGACTGGCTGAATATGAAGAAAGTGGTTATGCCATTTACTGTTCCCATGATTTGGAGAGAACCCAAAAATCATAGTGGTGACTTCTACTTTTGTTTTATAAAATGAAGGGCTTTTCTATAAAAAACAAATACAAGATTAATTACCCTGAACTTGAATCTACGATTATGCCAGTTTCACATGATGGTACCTTGTCAGTTCTTGTACCACCGTTGTCTGGATTGGATGAAAATGAAGTAGAATATGAAGACTATGGAACTGATGCTACTGGCAAAGATATGGAGACCTCAAGTAAAGATGAGTATGTACCTGAGGGAGCAGCCAGAACTCAACATGAATTAAATGATCTCATCAGAGACCTTTCATTGTGAAAAAATAAAGCTGAACTTCTTGTATCTATGTTGAAACAGAAGAATCTTCTTCATGATGATATCAAAGTGTGTTGTTACTAAAACAGAAGTAACACTTTAACACAATTTTTAACAGTTGATGGACCAATGGTGTACTGTAACAATGTGAATGGCCTCTTTGAAAAATTGAATCAAGAGTATTTTGTTGCATATTGGCGATTATTTATTGACTCATACTAGATAGTTTGAAAGCAGTGTTGCTTCACAATGGAAATATGAAGCCATCAATCCCTATTGCTCACTCATGTTATCTAAAGGAAAGTTATGAAAATCTCAGTTGCTTTGGATGCTATACAATATAAACATCATCAATGGGATATTTGTGGAGATTTGAAAGTGATTGGTCTGCTAATGGGAATGCAAGGAGTTTCACAAAATATTGTTGTTTCTTGTGTTTATGGGACAGTAGAAATGCAGTAGATCATTATGTTCGTAGTGATTGGGGACAGAGAAATATCTATGCTCCAGGTAGAGACAATGTTCAGTATAATCCTTTAGTTGCACCACAAAAATCTTTCTTCCTCCACTACATATAAAGTTGGGATTGATTAAAAACTTTGTGAAAGCCATGGGAAACACAAATTCACAGTGGTTCCAGTTCATTTCACAAAAATTCTCTAGCATTTCACCAGCAAAACTGAAAGAAGGGGTATTTGTTTGTCCTCAGATCAGAGGCTTATGAGAGATGATGTGTTTGAAGGAACTCTAAATGATAAGGAATTGAGATCTTGGAAAACCTTCAAGTGGAAAACTTTTTAGGAAAAAAAAAATCTGCAGAATATGTTGAAGGTGTTGCGGAACTGCTAAATGCATACCAGTGTCTTGGATGTCGCATGTCTCTCAAAAAAGGTAATTTTTGCATTCACATTTAGATTTCTTCCCAAAATCTTGGAAATGTAAGCTATGAACAAGGTGTTACAAATCGGCGCCGCCATAGCTGGAAGCAGCCTGCTGTGATTTCAGCTGCGCCCAGGCCGCCTTTTTTGGTCGTGCCTTGGGTTGTCCAGCTGGCCGCTTCCTCCTCCACGTCTAAATGTAGAGAGGCAGCTAGTGTGCATGCGTGCACCGATTTACCCCAGTTAGAGTCTAAGTCCAGTGTTTCGCCTAGTGAGCATGCTGAGCCTGATATTGCCATTTCTGAAGCTAAGTACTTGGCTCAGGCTACTGAGCATGCGCCTATACTTAGTGCAAAAAGCCTCTTTGCACAGATACTTGGACATCGTGCCGTGTCTAAGTCCTGTGTTGTGCCTACTGAGCATGCTCAGGCAGATAGTCTGATTTCTGAGACTATTGTTCAGGCTATTGAGCATGCTCAGGCACTTAGTGCATCAGAGGCTAGATCCAGGAAGGATCTCATTGGGCATGTCCGTGAGGTGGCATGCATCAGGTGTCCTGATGATGTGGCCACTCCGGACTGGCTCGCAGAGACCCGCCCCTATGACTTGGCACCTCATCATTGGTTGTCAGACGATGACTGATGAGGTGTTTGGGATGTGGCTGGCATGAGGTCATCAGTGATGAGGCAGTTCCGGATAGGTCGCTGGTGATGTCACTGATGGCATAGCACTCTGCTATTGGCTCCTGGAGTTGCCATTGTGGTCCACCCTGAGTTTGGGGCGGACTCAGGTTATAAAAGGGGCTGGAGACAACATGGAGGTGCGTAGTCTTCTCAAATACTTGTTGTGAGCACACCTACATGAATAGAGCCCATTGCGGCTAAATCCTGTTAGATTGGAAGCAGTAAGGTAGGGATAGGCGTCCGGTGCCAGCCACGTCAAGACACCCGTGGATGGGCATGATAGGGTCAGGCGCCGCGCTTCCCTCCTACTGTCCAGTCCTGCTAGTGCAGACCAGTGAAGTTAACTGGGCTGCGGCTGCTGTGCCACCTGTCCTTTTCGAATCAGCTTCCCAGTCAATGCTACTGGTGTGACCACCTGGCCTGACGTGTCCTGTACACACATGGCCAGTTGAAAGCCTCGGTGTCCAAAAATGCTAATCGGGAGACCGCTCGGCCTGACGTGTCCTACACACATGGCCGACAGGGCGCTTACCGGCGGTCTTCTGGTCAACACTTTCAAAACAGCAAATTTTTCAAAATTTTCATCAAATATTCAATTTTTTCACAAATAAAAGCAAAAAACACAATCTAAATTTATAACGATCCTGAACTACAATGTCACATGAAAAAATAATCTCAGAATCATTGGGATCCGTTAGTGTTCTAGTGTTATAATCTGTGAAAGTGACACTGGTCAGAATTGTAAAATATGGCCTATGCATAATGTACAAAATTGACTTTGTCCATAAGCGGTTAATACAGAAAAGTAAACTGTATCGACTTAAATTATCAATAAAACAATGTACAAAGTGTGAAAAAAGTAAAGTCAAAATTGTTTTGATGCTTGAAACCATTACCAAGTTATGTTTTGATGAAATGGCCAGATTTCTAAAATCTGTCTTTGTCCAGAAGTTCTAAAATGGCTTAGTCATAAAGAGGGTTAAATTTATGTTCATTGTTTACATTTTTTAATCTGTAACTAAGATATTAAGGAGAAATTAAGCAAAAATGTTTATTCTTGGACTTAAACTTAATGATGTACAATTTATACAAAATATCATCTTTTTGCACTATAATAAACATTTTGCTTAGAAGAACACATTCAATGCATGAAAAGAAATGGATGCAGATACAGTGTCTATCCATACCTGGACTTCCCAGACTGTACTACCACTTAACAAATTCTGTCTTGTACAGCTTGCAAAACTAAAAGCTAAACATTTTTCATCTTAGACAGTTGTCAAATAGATGGATTGGCAATGGAAGCTAAGCATAGGCAATGATTTCATTTACCGCCGCTAGTTCAGTGAGAAAATGAAGAATATTAGCAAAATGCCTCCTCCCCTTCTACAGGGGTTTTTATTTTCAAACCAGAAAGTGTTTTGAATGTTTAAACACATGCAGACACATTGGGTCCGATTCATGAAAGCTTTTATGGCAGTATTCTGGGGTAAAAAACTTTAAAAGTCACACTATTTTGGCACAACTTGCGGCTGAGCTTAAATCTGGTGAATTTTGGTGTCCTCTTGCTATTTTTGCCTAACTCTGACAAAGTGGGTGCAACTGGGGCATTACACTCATGTCACTCCTCACACTTTCCTTATTCATAAAATGGTATATACCTCTTAAAGAATCAAAAGCGTTTGCATTCAGCACATCCTTTCATCAAGATATGCATTAATAATGCAGATCTGGATATATCGGCCACTTATGTATATATACAGAGGTATTTTCTTAATTAGCAAAATCTGCTTTAAAGTGGTTGTCAACTACTTGAACAACCTCTTGTTAAACAAAATTTGTCACTAGGTTTTTGCCACCAAATCTGAGAGCAGCAAAATGTAGAAACAGAGTTCCTGATTCCAGTGATGTGTCACTTACTTAGCTACTTAGTGCATTTTTTTTTTATAAAATCACTGTTTAATCAGAAGTAGATTATCTCTAGAGGACTACTCGATCTGCTACCATGTAGTCCAGAATATTCATGAGCTCTGTATATCCCCACCCACTCTACGGATTTTCATCTTTCTGTGTACACTGTATATGGGCAGAAAGCTGCTAATCAAAGATGTGGGAGGGGTTATAGACCATTACATTTGAATAACTCCTAGATCTGCAGCAGGGAAAACAGTGATTATTTTAAATTACAGCAAGCAGCTCATTAAGTGACACATCACTGGAATCCCAGTCTCTGTCTCTGAACTTTTTTCCATTCTAAAAAGTTCTATATAATGGACCCTATAAGAAATAATGGATCCCCCTGGTCCCATTTGCATCAGTTATTATTATTATTATTATTATTATTATTATTAATAATATTTATTTATAGAACACGATTGATTCCATGGTGCTGTACATAGGGGGTTACATATAGAATACATATACAAGTTACAATAGACAGACTGGTGCAGAGGGAAGAGGACCCTGCCCATGCGGGCTTACATTCTATAGGATATTGGGGAGGAGACAGTAAGTTATGCAGCTTATGAAATTTGGATATGAATTATGTTAGTGTTCATTAATAGGGAGGATCAAATACTTTGATTGTTCGGCTTTGCGAATATTTTCAGAATACCTCGCCGCTTATGGACTATTCAATGACAAATGTAAGTCTATGGGAAGCCCGAATAGTTGTTATTTGGGTTTCCCATAGACTTACATTGTGAATATTCGCGAATAATCGAATGGCGGCGAGATTTTCGGAAAATATTCGCAAAACCGAATAATTGAAGTATTCGATCATCCCTATTCAGTAACACAGGAGACAAATGAAATATGTCACAGCTTGCTAGGTCGTATTCACTGATTAGTCTTGATCCTTACTCTGTGCATTAAACTGTGCATTCCATGCATTACTTTCTCTTTGCCACAGAGTATATGGGGGATGAGAAGGCCTGAGCTTGTGTGATTATAAGTGCCAGGGTTAAATTTCCGCCAAGTAACAATATCACCGAAATTAATATTTAAACTACAGATTTAGGAGAGTTATAAATAATTTAATATTTAAATGTCATTACATTCTAGGTTAGAGGTACTGTACCATTATTTCCAGTGGAATGAAAGGAAGATTTAGTCTCTCTATATAAGTATTAAACTGGGATTTAGAGCCTTGTCAACCCAGTTTCAGTGCAATAGTTGAGAGACATCTGCTGTACAGTTGTTAAAGATTAAATGAATTGCATGACACAGGGTCAATCATTTTAATAATTCTGCTGTGAAATGATGGAAAGAGGAGATAGAGAAGAGATAAAAAAACAAGTGACATTCTTTCTGCTTTTAAATAATATAATACCATGTTTTCACCTGTAGCAAGCGGAATAAGGTGTAAAACACCAAAAGATACATACTTTGTAAACCTACAATGAAAGGTTTCCTATTACTTTCTGCCACTGAATAAAATCTCTATAACAAGGTGATCTGTCAGACTTGGAACTTTTAGGTTAGTGATGAATTTATTTGAAGGGCAAATAACTAGAGTTGAGCGAGTACCTAACTATTCGTACTCGCTATACTCATAACAAATACTATCTAATACTCGCGTATTCATTCCGAATAGCGTGTGCAATGCAAGTCAATGTAACAAGTTTCCTGAATTCCGCACTATTCACTACTCGCACGAATAGTGCAGCCTTCAGGTTACTCGTTACATTGCGAGTTTTCCCCATTGACTTGCATTGCACACACTATTCAGAATGAATACGCGAGTATTAGACAGTACTCGTTATGAGTATAGCAAGTACAAATAGCTAGGTACTCACTCAACTCTACAGTTAACCTAATGATGCTTTAAAATGGAATAAAACAAATCACTAAACTAGTGTATCAGTTTATAAAGTTTGTGAAAGCATTAGCTAGTGGCATAAATTGAGGATCTTTGGCCCCAAAGGAAAATCTCCTACAGGGCGCTTCATGAGCAATGTTGTTAATAAGGCCCAAAGGGAATTTTTGGGCCACCCTAACCCCTACAGCTACTATAGTTATGCCCCTGGCATTAGCTAAGGTATATAAGTAGGAGAAGAATTAAAGAGGAATTCCAGTCATAAAATGAAGTATGGTTCTATTAGGTGCTAAAGAAGCAGCATTTAAACAATGTAAAATATAAATATATGCATATTGATGTTATTATATGATATATAACATCTTTTAAAAATGATATGCATTGTATGTATACAGTATTATTGCTATGCTGATTGTACAAAAAATACATGTATAGGTGCAGATTAGAAGCAGATTCCAGCACTTCCCATTGTGGAGCATATCTTGTGCTCATTTTAATAACTGTTATTAATAGGGTAGATAATTAAACCTTACATTAAAAAAAGATTCCATAGGTGGTTCCATTTAGTTAGGCCATAAAAATATACACTTTTCCCAATAAGTATTATAAATGGAGGAGATTAGCAGTGTAGCAGTAAGCAAATTGGGATTAAAAAAGTTCAAGACATTATCAAAGAAGTCCTATTCAGAGACTCTCCTGTTCTTTTTTTGCTGGTGTATAAAATAAAAATAAGGCATTTACATTAAGACAAAATAAACAAAATTGACTCTTGGTTAGCTGAGCACCAAGTAGATAAGTAGACAAAAGCTTCCTAAACATCTAGCTTATTACCACCCACGAAAAAAAACCCCTTCCAGACAATTAAACAGTTATTTAATATAACTGTATATATATCTGTGGCAAAAGTTTTGAAACTGACACTAATTTTGTTTTTCACAAAGCATGCCACTTCAGTTTTTAGATGGCCAATTTCCAATAACTCTAGAATCTTATGAACAGTGATCAGATGAATTGAAAGAAATTACAGTCATTCCCTGCCTTGAAAGTTAACCTCCTTACAAAATAAAACCCATTTTCACTGAATTTCAGCCATTCCATAAAATCCTGCTAACATAATTTCAGTAATCTTTTCTTTAGCTCACAAGAAAGTGTTAACAAGGACAAGGCAGCTAATATCACTTTGTCATGCTTATTGATTTAAAAGAGAAGACAGGATACTTTAGAGCAGTTGCGTATGACTCGCATTGGCCTCGGCCCCATTTAAGATAATGCTGCAGCTCAGATCTGCAAGTTTTTCCTCAGCCCTAAACGGACTGAGGAAAAAAATTTCAGCATGCTGTGATTGTCTGCGAGAGCCATGTCACTCACACCCATACAAGTCTATGGGTGTGTGCTGCCCCCGTGGAAGCAGCCGAGCTGCTCAGATCCGGGTTCTCAGTGGCTTGAGGGTCTCCGGACCCGGGGGTCGTGCGGCCACTCAAATGAAGGGGGTATTTACAAGGTATTATAGAGTTTGTGACACCACCCATGGTGCACGGTAACTGGGGTGAATACCGCCGCTGCCATTGGGGAGTACCCGGGGTGATGATGGGGGCAGCCAGGTGTTGTGACTCTCCACGGGTAGGGGGGATGCCCCGGGACTTGGTGGAAGGATAAGGCCATGGGATGCAGAGATCACTCTTGTACTCACGCAATCCATTAAGCAGACACTGACAACTGGGTAAACAAAATCTCTGGACACCGCTGCCATTGAGGGGAGCTAGTTTGGGTCCCATCCCCAATGGTGCTGCCTGGTGATCAGTGACCTGCCTCCTAGCGCTAAGTTTACTTCACTGGTGGTCCCAGTAGTGTGGAACTTGCCGGGTCCCGCTCCCCAATGTGGCTAAGTGTGGGAGCTTGCTCTTAGAGCTCACGCTTGGAATTTTTTAGACCATTTTGGGTGGAAAGTCCTATCCCCCTCATTGCGCTAGTGCCCCAATTTTGGAGCAGTTAGGAACGAATCTTGAAGGTTCTGTTCTCCATGGGTAAATTATGGGGTTGCATGCAGCTACTCCCCGACCTAGGGTCCATGTACCCCGTCGTGTCTTGGTTCCGGCCCGATGATGGTGCAAGAACACCGGCTGTCCCTCTCGACAGACTCGAGCCCCTTGCCACGATCCCCTGTGACTGGGGATCCAACTCCTTTAGACCCAGATGACTGTCTGCAACCTAGACAGTCTCCTTATGGGAGTCCCCGCTCCCTACCTCCTCAGAGCTCCTCACAGCTCAAGGGCTGCTCTCTCCACCACCACTCAATAACTACACTCCTCATCTCCCCTCCATGACCCACCAGGTGGGTGACTATTCCACTCAAGCCGTCCACTGGTGTGTCAGTTGGGTGTGTTGCAGGGTCTATCTACTATTTTATTTGCTGTTGTAGGCAACACCAATTGGTTAGGGACCCATAATAAAGAGGGAGGTGGATACTGCACGGGAGGGTAGATTGTGCAATACCCTGTGATGACCTGATAGTCCAGGGGCGTCACAGGTGCGAGAGAATAATCGGTTTGCACTCAGATATTATCAAAGTGCACTGCAATATATGCACAGGCTGATAATGGAGGAGATGGGGAGATTAACCCCTCCCTCTCCTCCGGAGCTGTGATCCGATTGCAGGAAAGGACAACAGTCGCATGACATTTGGCTCCTGTTCCCAGCAAAACCTGAACCGAGGGTCATTAGCTCTCGCATCAGAAGCGATACACAAGTGTGACTCTGTCCTTAGAGAGAGGTTCAATTGTTACTAAGAATCTTAATGCACCCAAGTAAATTCAGCAATCAGCAGTTGCATGGCCATTTCTTAAAACAGAATCGCTTATGTGATTGCTTTAACATCAGTGAAGAGCTTGTTGAGGAATAACAAAAGTCAGATGTCAGTGAATCTGATTGCACAGCAAATTATGGGCTTTTGGAGGCTGGGCTAGCGTCAAGAAGAGCAGCACCAAATATAAAATATTGTTTTGTGGATAACTGGCATAAAATTATTTAATCTGATGAAGCCCACTTTAAACTGTTTGGAAATTATAAAGAGTGACCGTCCAGAGAAGGAAAGGTGAGCATTCCCATGTGTTCTGTCATATTAACTGTAAGGCATCCTGAGATGATTCAAGTGTAGCATTGCCTCTTAACAATGAAGTGGGCTCACTCACAATTTTGCTTAAGAACCCTACCATAAAGAAAGATATCTAAACATTTTCCAAGAGTAACTTATCTCAATGATCCAGAATTGATTTGATAAGGAACAATGCTTTTATTGGCATGATAGTGCACCATGTCACAAGGTAAAAATTGTAACTAAGTTTCTCAGTGAACAAAACAATGAAAATTTGGGTTCATGGCCAGAAAACTACAGATTTCGCAATCCCAATAGGGCTCGGTTGTTAATCTTCAAGAACCAGGTGGACAAAGAAAATCAGAAATTGGGACAAACTCTGAGCACTAATTAGGCAAGAAAGGATGGTTATCAATCAAGATATGACCCAGACACTGATATCGAGCATGCTAGGTGAACTAAAAATACTATGAAAAATAAATGTAAACACTGTCTTGCTGTCTTGGCCTAAACTTGATATATTTTTCTACAAAAGTATAAAAACTTAAGAAATACTTATAATTGTAGTTCAGTAACCAAAAAAAATGTAACTTAAAGATCTAAAAATACTGTAGCAGCAAAGTTTGGAAATCTAAAATTTGTGTCAGCCTCAAAACTTTTAGCCATGACTGTATGTATTCATAAATTATGGTTACTATTGCTGAGCAAATTTATTTTAGTGGACCTAAATCATAATGAGCATCTGTGGGGTATCCTCAAATGGAAGGTAAAAGAGAGCAAGGTCTCTAACATCCACCAGCTCCATGATGCTGTCATGGAGAAATGGAAGAGCATTGCAGTGGCTACTGTGAAATTCTAGTGAACTCCAGGTCCAGAAGAGTTAAGGCAGTGCTTGAAAGTAAAGGTGGGCACACAAAATATTGACACTTGGGCACAATTTGGCCATTTACTTTTAGGGGTGTACCACTTTTGTTGTCAATGGTTTAGTCAATAATGGCTGTTTGTTTAGCTTTTTAGAGGGCACACCAAATTTACATTGTTATTCAACCTTTACACTGATTACTTTACATTGTATTAAAGTGTCATATCTTCAGAGTTTTTCTATGAGAAGGTATGATAGAATGTCTACAAAAATGTGAGGGGTGTACTCACTTTTGTGGCATGCTGTAAAAAGTTTACTTTGTATAAAGTTGTTTTAATTACAAAAGTTTGGGTTCGAATCAGACATAGGGTATCCAAAACTCTGACTCAAATATGGACTTTTAAAAAAAAATTCTTTGTCCGAGTTTGAAATTCAGCGACTGTTTGCAGCCAGTCCACAAGGGTTACTGCATGCAGAAGTTGCCTGTATGCTGCTGTGAAAAATAAAAATAAAGAGGATCCCATGCCACTTTTAAAAAGAATATTTAGGTAAATATTTAAAAGAATGGTGGGGGGTCCTCCCTATTTTTGATAAGCAGCAAGGTAAAGCTGATGCTGGTATTATCAGGCTGGGAGGGCTCAGGGTTAATTGGCTCTTGGAAGCTTAAAAATAAAAGCCCGCAGCCGTCCCAGAACTAGAGCATCCATTAGATGCGTCAATTCTGGCGCATGGCCCAGGTCTTCCGGAGTGCCCTGGTGTGGTTGCAATTTGGGTAATACTTTTGGAGTTGATATCAGCTGTGAATTAACAGCTGACCTTAAGCTCAGGGGTTAGTAATGGATAGTTATTTATCAGACATCCCTATTAGTTACCCGGTAACTATACAGTATAGTCAAAAAACACACACAGAGAGGGAAAAAAAGTGCATTTTTATAAGCACTGCCCCACATCCCCTCATTCACTAATTTATTAAATAAAAAAATCCTTGACTTTCAGATATAACCCAATTGGTGAAAAAACACCCCTATATTTTCTACTTCACCTATTTATTAATTAAAAATAAATCCTGGAAGTTCTGACATAGTCCAGTGGAGCAATGTCCCATAACGCCCATATATTCCCATTTAGCTTTGTTAAGAGAATATTGATTTATGATCTAAAAATTAAAATCATGCTTTAAGTCAAGAAAGCAGTAACAAAATAAAGCAGCCTTGTCTCCAGGCAACTAAACAAAAGTCATTTTACTGCAACATATACACATTAAAATATATTATACAGTCCATGCAGCTGCACAGCCATGTTAGAGGGGATCTTGGCTCCAACCATCAGTGCATTACAGTCCATGATTGTCATTCTTTCTAGCCCGTTCGAAAGTTAAAAAATGTAAGGTAAAAACTATTCAATATGTATGTGTATATACTGTATATATTCACTGCTCAAAAAAATAAAGGGAATACTAAAATACCACATCCTAGATCTCAATGAATTAAATATTCTATCTTGCAAATCTTTATTCATTATATAGTGGAATGCATTGAGAACAATAAAACATCAAAATGATCAATGAAAATCAAAATTAATATCTCATAGACATTTGGATTTGGAATGATACTCAAAGTAAAAGTGGAAAATCAAATTACAGGCTGATCACAATACAGTGGAAATGCCTCCAGACAAGGAAATGAGGCTAAGTACTCTGTGTGTGGCCTCCATATGCTGTAAAACCTCTCTAAATTGCCTGTGCATCCTCTTGATGATACAGCAGATGTTCTCCTGAGCAATCTTCTTCCAGACCTGGATTACATAATCAGTCAACTCCTTGACATCTGTGGTGCAACGTGGAATTGGTGGATGGAATATGACAAGATGTCCCAGTTATGCTTTATTGGATTCAGGTCTGGGGAATGGGAAGGCCAGTCAATAGCATCAATGCCTTCATCATGCAGGAACTGCTGACACACTTAAGCCACATGAGGCCTAGCATTTTCATGCATCAGAAGGAACCTATGACCCTCTGCACCTGCATATGGTTCGACAATGAATCTAAGGATATCATTCCAGTACCTTATGGCAGTCAGGCTATCTCTGGCTAGTACATGGAGGGCTGTGCGGCACTCCAAAGAAATGTCTCTCCACACCATTACTGACCTACTGCCAAATCGGTCATGCTGAAGGATGTTGCAGGCAGCAGAAAATTCTCCACAGTGTCTACAGACTCTGCCATGTCTGTGATGTGCTCAGTGTGAACCTGCTCTTATTCATGAAGAGCACACGGCGCCAATGTATAATCTGCCAATCTTGTTCTCTGTGAAATGCCAATTGCCCTGCACGGTGTTGGGCTGTAAGCACTCATATCACCTTCATGGACTGTTTGAGACAATACATAGATATGAGTGGCCTACTGGAGGTCATTTTGCAGTGCTTTGACACGGTTTCTCCTGTTCTTCCTTGCACAGCGGAGGAGATAGCAGTCCTGCTACTCTGTTGTTGCCCTCCTATAACCCCTCAATGTCTCTTAGTGTACTGACCTGTCTCTTGGTATCTGCTCCATGCTCTGGAAACTGTGTTGACAGACACAATTACCCTTCTTGCCCGAGCTCACAATGATGTGCCACCCTGAATGAGCTGCACTACCTGAGCAACTTCTGTGGATTGAAGACACCGCTTCATGCTACCTCTAGGGGTGAGAACAATGACAAAATGCAAAAGTGACCAAAGCAACAGCCAAAAAGGATGAGAACTGAGAATTGGTCTGTGGTCAACACCTGTAGAATCACTCCTTTATAGGGGGTGTATTACTAATTGCCTATCATTTCTACCTGTTGTCACTTTGCACAACAGCAGGAAAATTTTTTTCCTTTACATAGGATTGATTTGATCATCTCTAGTAGTTGCAGATGGAATACTTGAGATAAATAACAATCAGGTAACTTAAGCGGGCTTTACATAGAAAATAAAAGAGCGGGCAGCACTCTGCAGGTAGCTTCAGACAGCTTTATTTTTCGATGCTGACAGGTGTAACAGACATGAGGGAGTGGAGGGAGGGGAGCACAAGGACGACGGTACCGTTTCGCACCTCTAGGGGCGCTTTCACGGGTCCATACCCGTCCATAGTATGGACCCATGAAAGCGCCCCTAGAGGTGCGAAACGGTACCGTCGTCCTCGTGCTCCCCTCCCTCCACTCCCTCATGTCTGTTACACCTGTCAGCATCGAAAAATAAAGCTGTCTGAAGCTACCTGCAGAGTGCTGCCCGCTCTTTTATTTTCTATGAATTGATGGCTTCGTCTGGGCAATAGCACCACGGTTGAGACAGCAGCTTCCATCATACCAGGAATTTTTTCAGGATTGTGCCCAATGTCACAAAGCAACAACCACACTGCTTAGTGGTGAAACGGGATCATCTCACTACCTCTTGAAAGGGTAAGCAGTGCTGTGCACTTTTCCTTCTATGTTATTTCAAATTCATAAGCGGGCTTTACACGCTACGATTTCGCTACAGCGATCTCGTTGGGGTCACGGATTTTGTGACTCACATCCGGCCGCTGTAGCGATGTCGTATCGTGTGACTCCTAGGAGCGATTTTGGATCGTTGCAAAAACGTCCAAAATCGCTCCTCGTTGACATGGGGGTCCACTGCCATTTATCGCTGCTGTCGCAGGGGCGAAGTTGTTCCTCGTTCCTGCGGCAGTGCACATCGCTGTGTGTGACACCGCAGGAACGAGGATCATCTCCTTACCTGCCTCTGACCACAATGCGGAAGGAAGGAGGTGGGCGGGATGTTACGTCCCGCTCATCTCCGCCCCTCCGCTTTCATTGGGCAGTTGCTTAGTGACGTCGCTCTGATGCCGAACGGACCGCCCCCTTCGAAAGGAGGCGGTACGCCAGTCACAGCGACGTCGCTATGCAGGTAAGTATGTGTGACGGGGGTGCCGGATTTTGTGCGCGACGGGCAGTGATATGCCTGTTTCGCACAAACGATGGGGGTGGGTCGCAAGCTAGCGATATCGGGCCGAATATCGCAGCATGTAAAGCCACCCTTACTCACAAAGACAATGTGGTGACCAGCACCAGAACATTTCTCAGATATGTCCAAGCACAAGTATCTGTAGCAGCAAAGCTTATAGTTCAATAGCGCATTAATTGTCAGGAATGAACCAGATAGTTATTTCAGATTGTTGAATAGCTGACTGTTTACTAGATTAATTATTAGACAGCAATGTGAGTGGATAATAAAGCAAAGTGTTGTAAAACTATACATTCAGAATACTCAGACAGCACAAGGCTGCCTGAGCTGGCCTTAAAAAGGCTTGGGTGATGATGTCAGAGGTGTTTGCGGGGTTATTAAGTTATGTTCACACAAGAAAAATGATTTTTCTTAAGACATTTCTTAAGAAATTTCTTGAGAGTGAAGGATTAGCGCACCTGCGTTAAAAAACGTACCAATAACGCAGGTGCGTTTTTGGTGCGTTTTTGGTGCGTTTTTTTTCAGGTTGGTCCCTGCGTTTTTTAATGCCTTTACAGCAATAAAGCATGTTGAAAATGTAAAAAAAAAAATAGATAATACAGAGATAGATAGATGATAGATAGATAAAGGGATAGATGGATTGATAGATAGATATAGATAGATAATAGATATTTAGGGGAATAGATAGTTAGATAGATAATAGAGGAATAGATAAATATAGATAGATATAGATAGATAGAGTTAGATAGATATTTAGGGGAGTAGATAGATAGATAGAAAGAGATAGATAATAGAATAGATATTTAGGGGAATAGATAGATAGATAGATAGATAGATAGATAGATATAGATAGATATAGATAGATAATAGATAGATATTTAGTGGAATAGATAGATAGATAGATAGATAAATAGATATAGATAGATAAAAGCTATTTAGGGGAATAGATAGATAGATATAGAAAGATAGATAGATAATAGATAGAGATAGATAGATAGATAATAGAGGGATAGATAGATAGATAATAGAGGGATAGATAGATAGATAGACAGATAGATAGACAGATAGATAGACAGACAGACAGAAAGACAGACAGACAGATAGATAGATAGATAGATAGATAGATAGATAGACATACAGACAGATAGACAGATAGGTAGATAGATAGATAGATAATAGAGGAATAGATAGATAGATAGATAATAGAAGGATAGATAGATAGATAGATAGATAGACAGATAGATAGATAAATAGACAGACAGATAGATAGATAGATAGATAGATAGATAGATAATAGAGGGATAGATATTCCAGCTTTATTTATGATGTTTCCCCCCACACACACTGCATTTCTCGCGGCCGGTAATGTGCTCATATGTTACATAGTTACTTAGGCTGAATTTATCTACTTCAACCTTCCTCCACCAATTATATATTTTGTCAGTAAATCATTTATAAATGACAATGTTGTGTATACTGAGGAAATCATCCAGCCCTTTTTTAAAAGTTGTTCTAGTGTCAGCCTTTGCTTTTTTGTGGTAGGGCATTGCACAATCTGACTACTCTAACTATAAAGAATCCTTTCCTATTTAGCTGTCATAATCGCCTTTCTTCCACTCGCCTTTCTTCCACTCGCAGTGAATGCCCCCTGATCCTTGGTGTTGTCTTTGGAGAGAATAAGCCATGTGCCAGTCCTTTGTATTGACCACACATGTATTTATACACATAAATGAGATCTCCTCTGAGACGTCTTTTTTTCTAAGCTAAACATATCTAACTTTTTCAGCCTCTCATCATATGGGAGGTCTTCCATTACTATTGCAATAATCTAGCTGCCCACCTTTGAACTGACTCTAAGTTCTGATGCTGCAGATACAAATGTACCATGATAATACTGTAGCCCAAAAAGCAAAAACTATATTTTTCCATTCTATAAAGGGAATCTGTCAGCAAGTGCTTGCTATGTAATCTGAAAACAGCAGAAGATAGAGGCTGACACATAGAGTTCAAAGATGTGTCATTTATTACCCTGCCTGCTGTTTAGTCATAGTGAATGCTTCATCACCAGGAATAATGATTGCCTGGACTATACTAGTCTAACCATGCCCTCTCCCCAACTGATTGGCAGCTCTCGGTGTATAGATTTTGTACATAGAGAGTTTGATGTGGGTGGGTTCATTTTATGAGCTCTCCTGCATTGCTAAATCTAAAAACTCACATTAGGATTATGTCACAAATGCTACACCCAGTAAGCTAATTAATACATTGCTGGAATAAAGGTCTCTTTTCTTACATTATGCTGCTCTCAGATAAGTTGGCTAAAACCTGCTGAAGAGTCCCTTTAAGGACTTAAGGATATCATACAAATAATATACTTTTTTTCAATTGAATTGTCATCTATTGGAATAAAATATACAGAAATATAACATTCTTACATTTGGAAACCAACAACAAACTGGAGTCTGTGTTTACAATAGAAAAGTTTAATGACCAGTCATTTGCATATGATGAATCATTGATGAATTTCTCATACTCTGAAGGGGTTGTAAAACCTGTCAGTAGCTTTGCCTTTTGTAATATATGGTCTATGTTGATCGTTTGCATATTTGGTCTGTAGTGACAATAACACAGGCCTACAGTCTTTTTTTTATTACAACAAGAATAGTAAATTGTCAAGGGATCAACAAATTATAATGTACTAAAAAGCCAACTAAATAGGACATTGTCATCTCAGTTTCCTTATAAGAAAAAAATGTATGTAGATAGGGGAGAGAATTTATTATCACTACCGCTGTGACTTCGAGCATTAAAATTATATATGAACTAATTTAAAAATGGTAGTTCTGATATAACATAAATAATATAGGACTTCAAGTGTGCTGCATTATTAAGGAGTCTCAGTAAGCGGAGTATGAAGCCTGCCGTTTGAGAAGTGAATGATCAAACTGTTACATTTTCTTAAAACATTTAGTGGCTGATGTTTGTATTGTGAGCTTCAGATTAAATATCACAGGCTTGATTTGATAGACATGTTCCCACCGGTGTTTAACTTCTGTGTACAAAAGGGAACAACTGATGCTCAACTACAACATGACAAGAGCATCAACAATACAGCAACTAATAAAAGGAAGAATATAATGAAATAAAAAATAAGAGTAAAAATGTCCCATTGTTGCTTTTATGCAAAAAACATGCCCAAAATGCATACAACATAAGCATTCCTTTACTACAATCCACTTCTAACATAATATTGACTCTAATTTATATAATTAACCTTCTTAAGATAAAGTTAATGGCATTTCAAAAAAGTCTACAGTCAATCTTCGCGACTGTAGACTTGTGAATCCTCACATTGCGCATAGCATGCACTGTGAGGATTCTCTGGCAGTGGCAGCAAACACTAGGAGTTGTGTGATGTATATGCATACTTCTGGCCACAATTTGACTAGACATTTGCAGATTTACTTAATGCAAGTAAATTCAGAGAGGTCAGAAGTATGCATATTTCATACTTGTGGTCACATGACCGCTCAGTCTTGCCACCAGCACTGGAGAATCCTCATAATGCACTTTGTGTGCATTAGGAGGATTCACAAGTCTGCTGTCACATAGAGTGACATCAGACTTTTTTGAAAAGACTGGATAAACCCTTTAACTCCTTCAGGACCTTGGACATACTGGTATCCAAGGTTGTGTCACTGCCTTTGATTCTAGCTCGCATGCCTAGACCACATCTTTTCATGCACTT
This sequence comes from Anomaloglossus baeobatrachus, assembly GCF_048569485.1. Classification (NCBI taxonomy): domain Eukaryota; kingdom Metazoa; phylum Chordata; class Amphibia; order Anura; family Aromobatidae; genus Anomaloglossus; species Anomaloglossus baeobatrachus. The sequence goes on from NC_134354.1 coordinate 501,893,304, forward strand.
GTCCTCTGTTCTGAGGCAACATGTGCGTCTAACAGTCGTGGGTGGATCATAGATCTGCCCGCAGCTGTTAAACAGTTAAATCCAGCTGTTACTCTCTGACAATGGGATTTAACATGCACAGGCGAGGAGCACATCATTGCGGCGCTCCTATCGGCAGCCCCATGATATGATTGCGGGGAAACACTGGGTTGTTAAGAGAGGCAGGGGTCAGCTGATAACCCCTGTCACTGTCATTATGAACTTCCTGTGGCCACCAACTGTGAGCCGGCATTAATAAATGGTGATTTCTGCTGTACAGAGCATTGTTGAAACACTGTTCTGTAAAGCACAAGACATCGGATGATATCAGCTTCAAGTCCCCTAAGAGGACTCGTAAATTCAATATACAGTGAGAAAAAAGTTTAAAAAATATGAACCCCACACAAAAGTTCAAATCAGACCCCTTTTGCCCCATTAAAATAAAACAATAAAAAATACACACATTTGGTATCAATGCATTCAGAAATGTTTTACATATAAATAAATCCAATCGATAAAGGAAAAAATAAAAACGCTAAGTTACATTTTTGTGGCCACCTCTAACAGTACTACACAAGCAAAAGGGGTCCATATCTCAATAATAGAGATGCACAACTTTATAAAAACAAAAAAAGTGATAGATTCTCTTCAAATTGTTGAAGGAATCATTTAAGTATTGAATGTTTGACACATTATTTAAGTTAAAATAAAAAATTACATGTAAAACATGTCGTACTAGAAAAGAAAAAAGTAAAGGATCTAAGTACAGTACATCAAAAAGTGAGTACACCCCACACATTTTTGTTAATATTTTATTATATATTTTCATGGGACAACACTGAAGAGAGGACACATTAATACAGTGTAGAGTAGTCAGTGGACGGCTTGTATAACAGTGTAAATTTGGGGTGCCCTTGAAATATTATACAGCTAATAATGTCTAAACCGCTGGCAACAGAAGTGAATACATCCCCAAGGGAAATTAGCCAAATTGTGGCCAAAGTGTAAGTAATTTCTGTGTCCACCATAATTTTTAAGCACTGCCTTAACTCTTTTGGCATAGAGTTCACTAGAGCGTCACAGGAGCCACTTGAATCCTCTTCCTCTCTACCATGTTGACAGAAAAATAAAAAAAAGATGTGGCTCTTGGAAGAAGAGGAGAAAAAAAATGAAACATGAAAAATCACCAGGCGTGATGGGGTTAAGTACTTTATAGCAGAGGGTAGATTTTTTTTCTTGGTTGACACTTAGCTTATGGCTTCCAGTAATGTTTTCAGGGAAAGTTTGTGTTGTGTTATTGGGATCTGTCCATATGAGGAAATATTAAAATTCATGGTATTATGTATTTAGGATTTTGTATATATTGGGCAAAAAAAGAGTAAATGATATTTAATACCTAGTGTATACTTTTTAGGGGTCTGATTTGTTGGTTTTGCATTATTCCATTCCACAGCTACTATTATGGTAGGACTCTGTTTGTGGATATTAATTTTAAATATTGGATGAGCCATAAATAGATACACCCTGATAAAAAAAATAAAGTTGAATTCAAAATGTTAGCTTTGCAGATGGCCGCCATGGGTATCATCTCAGCCTCAAATGTTTTGCCCCTCCCATGTACTAAAATGCCACAAATGGTAGGGTGTATCCATACTTATGGCCCACCCTGTAGTATATTCTCTGTGAATAAGTTATAAGATATTTCTGCCTATAAGAGCACAAACCTAAATGCTACTGTTTCCTTGAGACTAGTGTTTTCTTTCTTTCATTTTTGTCTTTCCTTGTGTGAGACAGACCCATTTCTCTTTGTATGCAATCATTTTAACCCCTTCACGATTTTGGATGCACTGGTACAACCTAGGTCAAGTCCCTTGCTTTGATACGGGCTTTCCCTGCACGTCTGCGGTTCTGATCAGCTGACATGTGCCTCTAACAGCCACGGGGGATCTATATAGCAGTAACAATTGGATAATCACAGCTGCAAGTTCCCCGAAGGAATTAGTAAAAACAGTAAAAAGTAGAAAAGGTTATTAATTATATAAAAAAATTAAAAAACACAAAAAGTTCAAATCCCCCTTTTGCCCCATTGAAAATAAAACAATAATAAAAAAAAAAATAAAACCCCACATATTTGGTATCTCTGAGTTGAGAAATGTCCAATTTATCAAAATATGAAATAAATTAATCTGATCAGTAAACAGTGTAGAAAGAAAAATAATTGCAAATTACTTTGGCCGCCAGAACATTGCAATAACATACAATTGGAGGTAATAAAATATTATGTCTACTCAAAAATTAAATTAACAAAAACATCAGCTCAGTGTGCAGGAAAAAAATGTTATGGGTCTTGGAAAATAGACCAAAAAGCGAATTTTTTAAAAAAAATTTTTACAATTTTTTTTATTTTTTTTATCATTTAAATTAAAAAAAAACTAGACATAATTAGTATCTACAAATTCATACTAAGGTGGAGAATCATATACCAAGGCAATTTTATCATATAGTGAGCACAATAAATAAAAAAAATTGTGGAATTGCACTGTATTATGCAATTTCACTGCACTTGAAATTTTTCCCATTTTCCAGTACACTATATGATAAAACGAAAGGTGTTATTCAAAAGTACAACTCGTATTGCAAAAAAAAAAAAAAATCCCTCGTATGGCAGTATTGGTGGAAAAGTAAAAAAAAAATATTGCTCTTGGAAGAAGGGGAGGAAAAAAGGAAAGTGCAAAAATAGAAAATCGAAAGGTGGTGAAGGGGTTAATCAAGGCTAACAGTACTACACAAGCAAAAGGGGTCCATATCTCAATAATAGAGATGCACAACTTTATAAAAACAAAAAAAGTGATAGATTCTCTTTAAATTGTTGAAGGAATCATTTAAGTATTGAATGTTTGACACATTTTTTAAGTTAAAATAAAAAATTACATGTAAAACATGTCGTACTAGAAAAGAAAAAAGTAAAGGATCTAAGTACAGTACATCAAAAAGTGAGTACACCCCTCACATTTTTGTTAATATTTTATTATATATTTTCATGGGACAACACTGAAGAGAGGACACATTAATACAGTGTAGAGTAGTCAGTGGACGGCTTGTATAACAGTGTAAATTTGGGGTGCCCTTGAAATATTATACAGCTAATAATGTCTAAACCGCTGGCAACAGAAGTGAATACATCCCCAAGGGAAATTAGCCAAATTGTGGCCAAAGTGTAAGTAATTTCTGTGTCCACCATAATTTTTAAGCACTGCCTTAACTCTTTTGGCATAGAGTTCACTAGAGCGTCACAGGAGCCACTTGAATCCTCTTCCTCTCTACCATGATGACATCAAGGAGCTTTGGACCCAATTTGGGCATTTTCATTTAGGGGTGTACTCAATTTTGTTGCCAGTGGCTGTGTGTTGATTTATTTAGAGGGCACACCAAATTTATAAATTTGAATTTTAAAATATGATGGGAGTATTCCCTTTTCTGATATACTGTATACTAGCGTAGTTATCATTTACAATGAGGGAGCAACAGGCAGTAATGCAGAGCCCTCACATGTCTGTTTCCTAATATAGGTAGAGGGGGGGAATAATTGTTTGATATCCTGCCTATTTTGCAAGTTTTCCCACCTACAAAGAATGGAGATGTCTGAATTTTTTCTTGTAGGTACACTTCAACTGTGACAGACAGAATCCCCCCAAAAATCCAGAAAATCATATTGTATGATTTTTAAATAATTAATTTGCATTTTATTGCATTAAATACGTATTTTATCACCTACCAACCTTCAAGAATTCTGGCTCTCACAGACATTAGTTTTTCTCTGCCCTGTATTAACTGCACCTGATTAAACTTGTTACCTGTATAAAGGACACCTGTCCACACAATCACATTACAACCTCTCCACCATGGCCAAGACCAAGGAGCTAAGGACACCAGGGACTAAATACCTGCAAAAGGCTAGGCTGGGCTACAGTACAATAGGCAAGCAGCTTGGTGAGAAGGCAACAAGTGTTGGCACAATTATTAGGAACTTTAAGAAACACAAGATGACTGTCAATCTTATTCAGCCTGGGGCTCCATGTAAAACCTTGCCTTGTAGGGTAAGGATGATTTTGAGAAAGGTCTGGAGTCAGGCAAGAAATACACATGAGAGGAACTGGTCAATGACCTGAAGAGAGCTGGGACCATAGTTTCAAAGAATATTTTTACTAACACACTACACCCTGTATAGCACAAAGGTCCCCCTGCTCATGCCATCATGTGCCCAGGGCCATTTGAATTTTGCCAATAACCATCTAGATGATCCAGAGGAGAAATGGGAGAAATTCATGTGGTCAGATGAGACCACAATAGAACTTTTTGGTATCAACTACATTCATCGTGTTTGGAAAAATAAGAAGGATAAGTACAGCCCCAAGAGCACCATCCCAAACATGAAGCCTGTCAGTGGAAACAGTATACCTTGTGGGTGCTTTACTGCAAAAGGGACAGGATACTGGCATTGTATTGAAAGGAGGACGGATTATGTGATGTATCGTAAGATTTTGGCCAAAAACATCTTTCCCTCAATAAGAGCATATAAGATGGGTTGTGGCTGGGTCTTCAAGCATGGTAATGACCTAAAATGCACAGCCAGGGCTACTAAGGAGTGGCTTCAAAATAAGCCTTTTAAGGGTCCTGGATTGGCCTAGCCAGTCTAGAGATCTGAACCCAATAGAAAATCTTTTCAGGTAGCTGAATCGTAATGTTGCCCAGTGAGAGCCCTGAAACCTGAAAGATCTGGAAAAGATCTGTATGGAGAAATGGGCCAAAATCTTTGCTGTAGTTTGTGCAAACTTCATCAAGAACTACAGGAAACGTTTGATCTTTGTTATTGCAAACAAATGTTTTGTAGCAAATATTAAGTTCTGTTTTTCTATTGTATCAAATACTTATTTCATGCAATAAAATGCAAATTAAATGTTATACAATGTGGTTTTCTGAATTTTTTAAATTCTGTCGAAGTGTACCTATGATAAAATTACAGATCTCTCCGTTCTTTGTAGGTGGGCAAACTTGGAAACTCAGCAGTGTGTCAAATACTTATTTTCCACACTGCATGTCCACATGTAAAGTATTTGGTACAGAGATTTCTACACCATTTTTGAAACTCTTGGCATGAAAAAAACAGCAGCAAAAATGTGCATTTTTACTACGTTTTGATGAATATTTGATACATTTTTACAGCGCCTTTTAATGCAGATTTTTTCTATATATTACAAAAGGTGAAATCTGCAACATGAATGCTGAATGCTGAATGAATTGACAAGTAGCAGGCTTAAATCTGCAAATAAAAAATTCTTAACATGTGTATGATACTTCAGGATTCTTATTGACTTTGCTGGCATCAGTAAACCCTTCAGGTATTATGACAAATCTACATTAAAATCTGTATCTAAATCATGACAAATCTGCATCGTGTGCACACAGCCTAATTATATTTTTTCAAACTTATCTGCTAATTATCTAATAAAAGATGGTGTCTATTGACCTGCAAAGTTAATGAAAATCAAAATTAAAACACAACTCCTGAGGTTTTTTTTATTTAGTGCTCAGTGACCCTTTAAATCTAAGGCACTTGCCCCGGGTTTTATGCTTATCCTGCAGTGCTTTCCTGCTTTTTTTTTTTAGCTCCGCTCTAGCGGCAACATCTTGTGGCTGTCAGTTCTGACTGTCCAAAAGTCAGAAGTTAAATCACAAGCACTTAATACAACTCTATGAGAACCAGAATGAGGCTCCCATAGATTTGTATTCATTTATGACCTCCTACTCACTTCATGAAACACCGCAGCGCATAGGCAGGTAACAAATCACCATACACCAACAGGAGAGGCAAGAATAGAAGATAAAACCACCAGAAGGTGAGAATAAGTCAGGGGTCAGGGGACTTGTATTTAGAGCTACACTAAAAAAACGTTTGAGTGGTGCTATAAGAAAGGGATTTCAACATACATGCTCTTTAAAATATACCAGCTGTACTCCAGCTTTTATTGGAAACACTATTATGTTTATGTATGTAATATTTTTAAATGTGTAATTGAAGATGATGTGGATGGAGCAATACTTGCTTTAAGTGGAACAGAAAGAAAGGTAATAATTTCAATCTGAGATGTGATAGAAAGAAATAGGCAGCACAGCACAACACCCATATGGGAAGTAATTCCTTAGTTCAAGGCCTTAGAACAAGAGCTCAACAATACCATAAAGAAGAACCTGAGCACTCAATCGGTTAGCAGGGAATGCTAGAAATAGCCTTATTCACTGAACATACAAGCTTGTGAGGCTGCAAGCCAAATATGATTGCTGAGGCCTTTCATCCATTTAATAAGGTGACTGAAATACAGTATATGTTTTTGGTGCACTTGTCTGATAAGTGACTTTCATAATCCTTCAACAATCTGCTGTAATATCAAGGGAGATACCGTGAGATAATTAAAAGCAGGTTAAATTTACCTTCAGCACCTTCAGAGGGTAAATAAATTGCAGTATGTTTTTCATATCAATGGGCTATCCCTGTAATAAATGGCCATGTGAATTTTTGCAGTAACGTCTTTTGTTAGTTATGCCTCATTGCACATTTTATCATGATGATTAGAGATAACTGGACCAGTGGATTTTAAATATAGCTCTGTTTTGAACCCATACATGACCCAAACCTCATTGAAAGTCACTGAATGGAGAGTTTGTCTGTCATGTCCCCACCGGAGTCCACTCCTGCGATTCTGCTTCGGTCACCAGGCGATGGCCTATTCCCGCCATGGACAAAGCTAGTGATAGGGGAGGAGTCGATGCCAGTGGCTCTGGTGGGCGCAGGCTCTGCCCATCCACTTAGCTGGGTGTCACTGGGACCTGCAGTACCATTGGCTGACTATGGTGGCATGTGTCTTCCAGCTGAAGTTACCATCTTACAGGTACAACCAATGGGAAGACACCACACCTTTCTAATTCCCCTTCTTGTCTGTTGGTCCCTGCCAAATATACTTTTGTAGTACCCTTGTCTCTGGTTCTCGCCCTGTTTTGTAATTTGATCCCTGTGTTTTGACCCCTGCTTGCTCTCTCACTATTCTCCTGCCTGCTGTTTTTTTACCTCACTGCTATCTCAGCCTGATTTCCTGACCATGCTCTTGTCTGACGATTTTGTCCCATTTACCCCCAATGTGAGCCACTCAAACACTGCAAGTGGCTCAAACTGGGCCGAGCACAAAGCATACCTGACCACAGTAATGCTTGCTCGATTGGTTTGCATACATAGAGCACTCTAACTCTAAACTCGAACAGTGATTTTTTGGCAAAGTCTTGGTTTGGTATGAATACCGAACTTTAAGGGTCTGGTCCGCCAATCTCTGCTCATGATGTCAGAACATGGTTTTCCATAATTGATCACATGGGGCAAGAAAGGTCAGATTGTAATGACAACAGAACATGTGCTAAGGCCTTGCTTGCCTTTCATGGACCTATATAGAGATAACAACAGGGTAGACAACTTTGGGCACGTAAAATACCTCCAAAATTTAATTTTCTAGATTCTGTGAAATTTTGGATATTCAAAAATTATTCAATTTCCTTATCCCCAACCCCTTCACGACCGAGGATGTTCCGGTACATCCTAAACCATGAAAGGGGAATCACCACCAGCTGCTGCAGTGAGCCGGTGCAGATCCCTGCACATATCAGCTGATTTCAACAGCTAACATGTGTGCCTCGCAGGCGCAGGTGGATCCGCAATACACCCGCACCTGCTAACCCCTTAGATTGTGCCGTCAAAATGTGACAGCACAATTTAAATGCCCGCAGCAGGGAACGTGTCTTTATTCACTGTCATCAGGGGCCCAGTGACATGATCACGTGGAGCCGATTGTTGCCATGGAAACACAGGGTCATGTGATGACTCCTGTGCTATTATGACTCACTTTCTGTAAGAGCCGGCAGAGCAGCCGCTATTACAAGAGATGAGTATTTCTGCTGATCTGAGGTGTGCAGCTCTGATCCACAGAAATTAATGAGCGATCAGACTGCTGATCCTTATAGTCCCCTAGGGGGACTATAAAAATAAAGAAAAAGCAAACAAAAGTTTTAAAAAATTAAAAAACCTTAAAGTTCAAATCATCCACCATTCACCCCATTGAAAATTAAAGGGTTAAAAAACTAAAATATATACACATATTTGGTATTGCCGCTTTCAGAAATGCCTGATCTATGAAAATATAAAATCAATTAACCTGACCTGTAAATGACGTAGCGGCAAAAAAAATCTAAACTCCAAAATTATGTTTTTTGGTCATTACAAATTTTGCGCAAAATGTAATATAACAGGCGATCAAAACGTAACATCTGTGGAGAAATGATTCCATTAAAAATGTCAGCTCAAGATGCAAAAAATAAGCCATCACTGAGTCTCATATTCTGAAAAATGAGAACACCACGGGTCGCAGAATATGGCACAAAATGTGCGCTTTTTTGGGACAAACGTCTGAAATTTTTTAACCCCTTAGATAAAAGTAAACATATATATGTTTGGTGTCTACAAACTTGTACCTACCTGAGGCATCACACCAACACATCAGCTTTACCATATAGTGAACATGGTGAGTAAAATATCCCAAAAACCATCACTTTTTTCAATTTTTTTCTGCACTTGGAATTTTTTTGCCATTTTCTAGTGCACTATATAGTAAAACTTTTTCCAGGTACAACTTGTCCTACACAAAACAAGGCATCATATTGCAATATTGACAGAAAAATAAAAAAGTTACGGCTCTCGGAAAAAGGGGAGCAAAAAAAAAAAAATGAAAAATGGAAATGCATTAGAATTGTTTCAAAATAGTACTTTCCTATATTTAACAACATATTGCAACAAGAATAATGCAGGTGTCATACGGTACGATCTATCGTGCAATTGCACGAGTGATCGTACCTGGCCCCGTCGTTTGTGCGTCACGGGCAAATTGCTGCCCGTGTCGCACAAAGTCGTTAAACCGCCGTGACACATACTTACCTGCCGGACGACCTCGCTGTGTGTGGCAAACATCCTCTTCCTGAAGAGGGAGGGACGTTTGGCGCCACAACGACGTCACACAGCCGCCAGACAATAGAAGCGGAGGGGTGGAGATGAGCGGAACGTAAACATCCCGCCCACCTCCTTCCTTCCGCATAGCCGGCAGGTGCCGCGAGATGCAGGGAAGCTGTGTTCATCGTTCCGGGGGTGTCACACGGAGCGACGTATGCTACCCCAGGTACAATGAACAACCGGCACCATGAAGAATAAACAATTTTTTAAAAATAAGCGACGTGTACACGACTCACGATTTGTGACCAATTCTGCGTCGTTCAGAGGTGTCACATGAGACGATGCCGTGAACGATGCCGGATGTGCATCACGAAAACTGTGACCCCGATGATGCATCGCACGATAGCTCGTCTCATGTGATGCCCGCATAAGTGTCCACAGTAGTTCACAGCAAATGCAAGAGACAGCATATTTCCAAATATCTTCTATACACCTAGAATAGACCCAATATTTGTATTATGGGTTAAGCTTTTTCTTCCTTCTCAATACTAAGTGACAGATTGCATACTGCAAAGTGTAGAAACTTGACTGGTAGACTGTCCCTGCAGCCAAATTACTTTTGCCTACTTCGGAAGATATATAATTTTCCAAGATTGTTAGACTTCAAACTCCCTCTGTGATCAACCTTTAGCAATTTTGAAATAATAAATGTAGCATTGTTCTTGCTATATATTATTTGCAGAGAATAGTTTGAGAAGTTGGGTTCACAGAGGATTCTCTTGTGTTGCCTGTGTGAATGATTACAAATTATTTGCAAATTACACATGTAAAAGAAATAATGCACATTAATTAAGAGTAGAGCTCCTGAAAGCATGTATGTGAATTAACACTAACAAGAGAAAATGACGAATTGGCCTTAGTTTGTCTCACAAGACCTTGTGCAGCATTCATTTTGCATATAAAGTACATTCGGAATAATGCAATTTTTCCACTGGGAAATTTTTTAAGTGCTATTGAAAGTTAAAAGCACAAGTCTGTTTACCTACCATCAGGATCGAGGAGGTTTGCGATTCCCAAGTGTTGCTGGGCAGTGTTGAATGCATGATCCAGCCGTTGAACAGCAGATTGTTGGCAGAGAACATTATTCCACTCAAACAGATCCGGTCTGTAACATAAATTGTTTACTTTTTAGTTTACAAACAAATAACTATAATAGTTCAAAATTGAAATGAGTTATATTCAACCAACAAGTACTTTCCTTCATTATCATCATTAAAGTTTAAAAACCATATACTGTATCAAAACACATTTTTTGGCTGAATTAAAACATGTGGTATATTATAAATGACAATATTATAATGTGATATGCATAGTACCATATCACAATTTTTTGTCATTCACCTCCTTGTATGTGTACATAGCCTTGATATGCATTGACTTCATTCACACTGCAATAGACGCCTATAGTGTTGTTCTCATGCCTACAACAGCAGTTAATTATATAATTTTGATCATTCAATTTATAATATTCAGAAAAGAAGTGATATTGCAGCTTAATCATAGGTACAATAGGTAAATTAATGATAATCATTGTGCTATCCCCCAATTTATATTGCCCTGTTGCTTCAGTGTCTGCCTTGTGGCGGTTCTTTTCTCCTTCACATGCCAAGTTAGTCTGACCAAATGATCATGAATGACAATTTTAATCAGCGTAATGTTTTGATGTTACTGCTGAAGTCATTACTGATTCCTTCAAACTAGAAATGTGTAAATTAATTGAAGTGGAGTTGCATTCTACTCAAATTTGAAAAATTTCGGCATTCACCAAAAAGCAGATTTTTTTTTACAATTCACTTCCTCACAGACTAAACTGAATAGTGGCTGCTGGCTAGAATTTTTTGAATCATAAAAGTTCCTCCACACCTTTCCGGTTTTCATCTCATCTGTTAGATTGCCAGCGGCAGCGGTGAAGTTTCTGAGTTCATTAGACTGAGGTTTCTGGACTTGCTAGGTTTACCATTACAGCATGTGCTCTGACCTTTCTGGGCACATGCAAAGAACTATACCAGGTTAGGAAGCCTGAAAGCTAGGCCTAGAAACTGAGGTCAGAAGATTTAATATCTGCCAACGTGAACCTATAGATTTGACAAAAAAACTTGGGTAGCAGTAAGAAGTGGAGGAACCAGGCACCGCTCATCACCTACCCAATACAATCCTATATGAACAGTTTTCATGAAAAGGGGGGGAACTACAATTCAACATATTCAGAAACAGTGTTCTTATTAGGTGCAAAACACCCCCAATCTCTTACCATTATAAGATCAAACTCCTGATCATATTAGAAAAATGTGATAACACACAATGGAGTTTTTATGAAAGCTCTATTAAGGATATCAAAAATCAACAACACAACAATGTGTGTATAAAGACGTACAAACAATGATAGGCTAAAAAAGAAGTAACCTCACTATGTGGAGATCCAGATATAAATCATACATTTTGCATGAAAAATTATGGCATGATAAATAAATTGTAATCCAAAACTCATTGAGTGAATATACTTATGAGATGCAAGCTCTCAGGTAACCCCCAAGAGTCTAGTAAAACTGGTACAAAGTGAAAAAACCCGCTAACGGTGGACAAGGACCATCATACCCAGCGGAGAGTAGTAAGTACATACCCAGTAGTTGCTTAGACAGGTGGGGAATATCCATGATCGCGGACCCGACGCGCGTTTCAGCTGCCTTTCTCAAGGGCCGCCAAACGTGCCTAAGGCCTGTGACACACATCCGTGCCGCCGGTACGTGTTTGTCATTTTTTACACGTACCGGCGGCACGGAGACACGATCAGCAATGCTACCCTATTGTAGCAGGCACACACACGTAAAACCACACGGAACATGTGTCCGTGTGTGTTTGTACGTGTGTGCGTTTTTCAAAGCGCTGACATGTCAGTGTTTTCTCCCGCAGCACGGGTGTCACACGGCCCGCACCCGTACCACACGGGTGTAGTGTGCATGCGGTCTCGTGTGACACGCGCCAGAGAAAACACACGTGTCAGTGAAAAAAAAAAACATTTACTCACCTTCTCCTGCCCTCCTGTCTCTGCCGCTGCTGCCTCTTGCTGCCGACCGCCGCTCATTATTCTCATTTAATATTCACTTCACTGCCTGGCAGCAGCAGCAGCGGGGAGACGGGAGGGCTGGAGACCGAGGATCAGCACCACGGACAGCAGCGCGGACAGCAGGAAGGACCAGGTGAGTATGTTAATTACCGGTTCTACGTGTGCTATCGCGGATAGCACACGTAGAACACACGTGTCCTGCACGTACCAGAGACACGTACTTACCTGCACGCAACACGCAGGGGAAATACGTGTCTCTGGCACATGCGTGATTTTCACGTGAATATGGCAGAGGCCTAAGAATGTCAAAGTGACATCAATTTATTTGGATAAGAAAAATAGAGTGTAACTGATACTATCCTTATTTAACAACATAGTGCTCTCTACAGACGGTTTAGATTACCATTGTAAAAACACTCAAAAATTATATTTATTGAGGGAAGATACCCGCCCTGCTGCTGTTTTTTTCATAAAGGTCATGTTAAAAATATCCCTATTTGGGAAGTATCAATTTCTTCATTATTTGCTATATAAAGAAGCAATAGCTTTTTCCCAAGCTATTCAAAATTATCCCTTCATTAAGGGTGCAGAAACAGATATGCTGTTTAGAAAGCTTTGTTACAGCAATGGCTTCCCATCTAGGAGTGAAAAATGAGTTTCTTTTTTGGGATTGTCAATATGTTAGTTATGCTCAAAATTATGAAACAATTGCTATGTTTTTTATCAAATCATTTAAAAATGATCCCTTTATTAAGGGAGCAGCATCAGGTTAACTGTTTTCCAAGTGAAGAAAAAATAGCTTCTCAACAAGCCCTGAAAAAAATTACCCTTATTTTAGAAGCAGTTTAAATATGTGTACCCTGAAAAGATATGCTTCCAAGATACACTGGACAAGCACAGAAGATGGCCGTGTGCATCTTAGAAGATTGACAGCAACCACACAGTATAGAATAGAACGGGGCAGGGAAGGAGATGTCTGGCAGTATAGGGCCAGCTCTGGCAGCCTCAGCAGTGGCAGTAGAGTACAACTCTATAAAACACAGCAGGTTTCCAGGAGAATAGTGGCTGGCATAGCTGTCCAATGGCTTTGACACTGACAGAAGAAAATTAGAGCTGGAGCAGCCAAAGAGCTGTATGGCAATGTAAGACCACTGTATGACAATGCGCTTGTAGCAAATTGTGCCAGTTATTACCACTGGTCTAATCTGCTGAGTCAGTCCATTGGACTGTGGCTGAGGGTATATGTCGTAGACAGGACCCAGTCTAGGTATGACAAACCCGACTGTTCAGATGGTGTGTAAAAGTTGCTGCTGCTGCTACTGCTGCTGCCCCAACTACTTGTTGTAGCCTTAGTGCTGACACATGCGTGGAAAGATTTATTATGCTAGGTGCAGAGAGAGGGTCTCAAGATCAGCAGTGCAAGTCATAGAACCCAGTTTATCCTGTCAGATTGACAGTTTGGATGGCCTTTCTGACGTTTGTAAAAATTACATGAATTTTCTTTTATGGCAACTGTCTAAAAGCATGACTATTCAGTATACATCCCTGTGGTTGATGGTAACAATACACCAGTCATTTCAAAAGAATTCCACAACTCTCCATGCTCAACAGGATGAACAAAGGACCAGTCTGTGATAGTTGTCATGGCCAATGTGGTCAATAATTTAACTCTGAATGTCAGCCTCACCCCTGCTTGTCCCAACTCAATGCCCCCTCCACATCCAATTACTGATGCTCCTCCTCCTCTTATTATTCATTCTACTACTACAACTCCTCCACATGCTTCTGCAGGTAACATGTGGATCTACAATAGCCAAAAGGGGTGATGAATATGGCTAAACAGCAAATCTTCTTTCCTTTGTTGCATTAGTAGTCATTTTTTTTTATGACATGAGAGGTATAACATCATTGATGCAGGATTTGTCCCTAATGACAAATTTTATAGCCTCTTTAAAGGGCTTGAAAAGGATATGCATTCCTCATCAGTTTAAACTACTTGTGCATGTGTTCCAACATGTGCAGCATTAACTTTCAGTGAGTTGTAATGTCACAAATTAGACACAATTCTGGTAAAAAAATTCTGTTTTTTTTTTTTCAAATCTAGGAGGGTATGCTTCACCATGAATGGTTGAAATAAGCTCACCCTTTTCTGCCACCTTCTATAAACTGGTGAATTTATTAGGGTAATGCTGCAGGAGTAAATTCAGGATGTGTGTCATGCAGTGAGTGAGAGTTACATTGCCAAACTGTAATTCTGCCAAAATGTTTCAAGCATAATCATTCATGACAATTCCCAAGCTGAAATTAATGGGGTCCAGCCAGTTAGAGTTTTGTTGCTTGATGCATAAAATCAACTTGTTCTCTGTGTGGCTTTTGTCCCTGATGCTGTCAATCTGTAAAACTGCTTTGCAGCAATAACATTTAATTTATCTAAATTAAGGTTGGTATGTCATTTATAATGTCATTGAAGTAAGACGTAGAGGTGAAGGAGAAGATAGAAAGCCACCATGATGGCAATGAAACAGTTACAGCTTTAAGTTGCAAAGGCTTCAACATATTTCCCGGTTGCAGTGGTTCTTCACTGCCATGCAAAACATTCACCCAATGTGCATAGTTTTGCTCCAGATGTTTATGTAGCAGTGCACCTAGAAAGTCAGAGGCAAGTCCAGAGGCTGACTCACATTCTCCTCCATGTGAGCAGCTCATGTTCTCCTGTACTTGAGAGCATAAAGTACTCACCACTTTCTAGGAAAAATAATAGTGACAAGGTGTCTTCCAATGAGGCTGAGAGCCTGCATCATTACCTTGAAATACAGCCAATTCCACCAGGTTGCACAAACTGCACCACCAGCAATTTGGCCAAATGAGAATTTAGTTGGAGCATAAGTGGATGACTTCCAGCAAATCCATGTTACCACCAACATTCAATTTGTGATAGATGTGTGGCCTTGCAACAAAGAAGGAGGAGGGATAATTGAAGTAGTATAAGCAGTACTGAGGGCTGACAACAATGATGATGGCACACACCGAGGATATGTAGCCTGGGTTACAGAAAAATTATCATAAGGATAAGGGGACTGAAGAGAAGTTAAGGTTCACTTTGATGACTGGCCAGCTTTCTTTTCCCAGATAAGTAGGTACAAGTGCTGATGAAGAACCTTTGTTCCCAGTCAATACAAGCCAGAACCTTTATATTGCTTCTGCAGAGCATTCAAATCACCAAGACTCATTTGGCAGCATTGTGCAAAAGAATACTGCCACACAAAATCCCACAGGTATGACTCTTCACTGCCTCGACCAGAGGCTTCAGGTACTATTGGGCTTCCTTTACCAATACATCAGAACAAGCAGATTTTGCTCCAGAGGATCATATAGCCACACATTACATGTGCTGTTTCTTAGCAAAAGCAACATCCTCCTCTTCTAATGATATTACCTCCATGTTACCTCATCTGATTACCGGGTCTTGTACAACAGACAAGCATCATCTTTATAATAGTCATCAGCTGACAGTTGCTTCTGGGTGGAAAATGTTCTAAGCAAGTTGTGGGCTCCCAGATTGGGCTAGTAGCAAAGTAACAATTATTTATGCATTTCTTCATTCATATATACAGTAAAGACCAAATGTTTAGACACACCTTCTCATCTCTAGAACAACAGTTAAGAGGAGAATTTGTGCAGCAGGCCTTTATGGTAAAATAGCTGCTAGGAAACCACTGCTAAGGACAGGCAACAAGCAGAGGCGCTTGTTTGGGCTAAAGAACACAAGGAATGGACATTAGACCAGTGAAAATCTGTGCTTTGGTCTGATGAGTCCAAATTTGAGATCTTTGGATCCAACCACCGTGTCCTTGTAGAAAAGGTGAACGGATGGACTCTACATGCTTGGTTCCCATCGTGAAGCATGGAGGAGGAAGTGTGATAATGTGGGGGTGCTTTGCTGGTGACACTGTTGGGGATTTATTCAAAATTGAAGGCATACAGAACCAGCCTTGTATACAGAACCAACCAGATATATATATATATATATCGCTGATCTGAGCGGCAACATTCTCTAACAGGGAGCCAAGTGCAATGCGAGATTTTCTCGCACTGCACTCATTCGATTTTACGCTCGTGTGAGCATACCCTTATAATGAGTTTATCAATAATTCAGGGGCGTTACACATGATGATGCAGCAACAAAATATAAAAAAAAATACTATTGTAAGTTAAGTAGACAAAAATCAAATAGTATTCCCAGAAATAACTATTTGGATTACTGTTTACCATTGTTATCAGATTGGCTGTTAATACAGTTTATTTGTCATGCTGGTATAGCAGGAGTGGTGACTGTGAACACTGCTTCCTTGTTTTAAGAAAAAAGAGAAGCAATTACGTTTCTTGAAATAACCTCTGCTGAACAAATCTTTAACAGCTCTTTAGAAAAAATAAGTGACAAGAAGGATCTTATAAACTACATGAAAAAATCAATTAAGAGCAGTGACGAAAAAAGAAAATTATCTTTCAGGAGAATAATGAGATTGTTTGTGTTGTCCAAATCACACTGGTACCTTATCTGGTATGGTCATATGAATTGTACTTAAAGTTTCGCTGATTTTAGCTACATGCCAATTGTGCTCAATTCTGTTTACTTCAAGAAAGCTGTGTGCAAATTGACAGATAACCATGTCGTGATGCAGGTGCTCCAACAAATTAAGCATTTCAAAGTTATTAAAACTCCAATTAGCCATTTGTCTCGCTCCTGTGCTTCAACATGACGATTGTGAGTGTAACTAGAGAAATTAAAAGTTGCTAATTTTGTTTGTTGAACCCAAAAACTTAAAATCAGGTGTGCAAGTTTAGTGCTTCCTTAAAGATTTCGAACTTTTGCAAGGATGTAATTCACCTTTAACCCCTTAGTGATGGAGCTAATTTTCACCTTAATGACCAGATCAAATTTTGCAATTCTGACCAGTGTCACTTAATGTGGTTATAACTCTGTAACGCTTCAACGGATCCCAGTGATTCTGAGACTCTTTTTTTGTTACATATTGGTCTTCATGTCAGTACTAAATTTTGGACAATATTTTTTGCGTTTATTTCTGAAAAAAACTGAATTTTGGTGAACATTTTGAAAATTTAGGAATTGTCAAATTTTGAATTTTTATACTGTTAAACCAGAGAGTTCTGTGACACAAAATAGTTAAAAAATTAAATTTCCCACATCTCTTCTTTATATCAGTGCAATTTTTGAAACAACATTTTTTGGGGTTAGGAAGTTATAAGGGTTCAAAGTTCATCAGCAATTTCCCATTATTTCAACAAAATTTACAAAATCTTTTTTAGGGACCACATCCCATTTGAAGTGACTTTGAGAGGCCTAGTTGAAAGAAAATACCCAAAAGTGACACCATTCTAAAAACTGCACCCCTCAAGGTACTCAGAATAACTCCCAAGAAGTTTATTAACCCTTCAGGTGCTTCACAGGAACTAAAGCAATGTGGAATGAAAAATATATATATATTTTACCTAAAAATGTTGCTCCATCACCAATTTATTCACTTTTAGAAGAAGTAACACAACAAAATGGAACCCAAAATTTGTTCCCCAGTTTCTCCTGAGTGCGTTGCTACCCTACATGTGGTCAGAAACCTCTGTTTCGACAAATGGGAGGGCTCAGAACAGAAAGAGCAATATTTGAATTTTGGAAAGCAAATTTGGCTGAAATAGATTGCTGGTACCATGTAAAATGTTGCTTCAGCACCAAATTTCTCACTTTTGCAACAGGTAATGCCAAAAAGTGGACCCAACAGTTTGTTACCCTCTTTCTTATGAGCACGGTGATACCCCACATGTAGTCAGAAACTTCTGTTTGGACCCATGGGAGGGCTTGGTACAAAAGGAGCAATATTTGAATTTTGGAAAGCAAATTTGGCTAAAAAAAGATTGTGGCAAAACATGTTGAATTTTTAGGGCCCCTAAGGTACCTAGACAGCAGATACCCCCCACAACTGACCACTCAAGGAATTTCAGCTAGATGTTTGGTGAGAATTTTGAATCCCCGGAAGCTTCACAGAATTTTATGATGTTGAGCCGTGAAAATAAAAAATAAATGTTTACCACAAAATTGTAACTTCAACCAAGTAGCTTTCTTTGACAAGGGTATCAGGAAAAAATGCACCATAAAATGTATTGAGAAATTCTTCTGAGTTTGCCGATACCTCATATGTGGTGGAAATCAACTGTTTAGGTGCACGGTGTGACTCGGAAGGGAAGGAGCGGCATTTAACTGCAAAATTGGCTGGAATCATTAGCAAATGCCATGTCGCATTTGGAGAGCAGTGGAGCTCCCCCACAAGAGACCCCATTCTGGAAACTAGACCCCTCAAGTATTTTATTCAGGGGTATAGTGAGCATTTTGAACCCACAGTTACTTCACAGAATTTGAAAACCTTAGGTCCTCATATTGAACATTTTTATTTTTTTCACAAAAATGTTGCGTTAGCACCAAATTTCTCACTTTTTCAAGAGGAAACACCAAAAAGTGGACCCCACAGTTTGTTTTTTAATTTCTTATGAGCGCAGGGATACCCCACATGTGGCCAAAAACCTTTGTCTGGACAAATGGGAGAGCTTGGAATGGAAGGAGCACCATTTGAATTTTGGAAAAGCTGAAATAAATTGCGAGCACCATGTCTCATTTGCAGGGCCCCTAGGGTACCTATACAGCAGAAACCCCCCACAAGTGACCCCAATTTGGAAACTAGACCCCTCAAGTATTCTATTCAGGAGTATAGTGAGCATTTTGAACCCCCAGGGACATCACAAAAATGTTGCTCTATCAGCAAATTTCTCACTTTTAGGCTATGTGCCCACGATCCGGCAACACAGTGCTAGACCTCTTGTTGTCCACGGGGGGAATGCAGCTGCCCGTGACCACAAACCAGGTTCGTGCTGCTGGTGACTTTAGCTCTATTCTCGCGGCAGAGAACTCTCATCTCCGCAGCATAAATTGACATACTGCAGCGCCAGATGTCAGTATATGCTGTGGACAAAATAAGCACAGTGGGCACGGGATTTTGAAAAATCCTTCCACTGTGCTTTTACTGTACAACGCATCGTTTTAGACGCAGAGAAAACACAGCGTCCAAAACTCTTGAATCCCTAATCGCGGGCACACAGCCTAAAACACTAGGATGGATGGATGGATGGATGGATGGATGGATAGATAGATAGATAGACAGACAGACATGTCAAACACATATATGATGTCCAACCCCCCTACATATTCTAAGCTGGTACCCTTTAGGGACTTTCATGTACCACTAAAGGGTGCCTAGCCTTGTATTTAGCCAAAAACATAAATAATTTAAAAAAAAAAAAAAACACGTGGGGTCCTCACCATTTTTGATAGCCAGCTAGGGTAAAGCAGATGGCTGCAGCCTGCAAAACACAGCTAGCAGCTTTACCTTGGTTGGGGATCCAATTTGGAGGGCATCCCGGACTATTTTTTATAATTATTTATAAATAAACAATTAAAAAAAAAGTGGGGTCCCCCCAAATTGGTTCATTAGCCAAGGTAAAGCGAAGAGCTGTGGTCTGGTATTCTCAGGGTGGGAAGGTCCACAGCTATTGGCCCTTCCCAGCTTAAAAATAGCAGGCCGCAGCCGCTCCAGAAGTGGCGCATCAATTAGATGCGCCAATACTGGTGCTTTTCCCTGGCTCATCCCATTGCCCTGGTGCGGTGGCATATGGGGTAATAAATGGGGTTGATACCACATGTGTAATGTAACCTGGCATCAAGCCCAGCAGTTTGTGATGTTATGGCATCTATCAGATACCCGACATCTCAACTGTCAGTAATAAAAAAAAGACGACATTTTTTTTTAAAAAACAGTCCCCAAAACATACACTCTTTCACCAATTTATTGTAAAGAAAAAAAAATTGGGTCCCCTGTAATCCATTTTGGAGGTCCCACGATGACTCTGTACCTTCCAGAATATGGGGGGCATGCTCAGGGACCGTATTCCCCATCTTCTAGGAGTGCAGACCCTCCATGTGAGGAGCTTGGGTGCAAAGCATCTGCACCCAGTCTCCCCGGGTCCACAGCGTGCAGCCAGCACAGCTCTCAAAACAGGAAGCTGAACTTACAGCCGCTCTCTGCGCATGCGGCAGCGTTTATTGTGAAGGAGGAGGGATCTCAGGGGATCAACACTGCAACAGGTACATGGGACACCGGAGAACACCGGGGAGTATGGAGGTGACTTAAATCAGAGGAAGAGGGTGAATGCGGGCGGCATGCTGATGTGCATGTCGCCATTTTGGATTATCGGGAGGGGGTTGAGGGTCGGGGGGGCACTTCGGAGGGGACTGGTAGGGGGAAATTTATCTCCCAGCTGACATGTTTGGTCATGCCAGGTTAGAGATAAATCATTTTTTACCAGCGCTGTCATTTACTGTAACGTGATAATTGGTATACGGTGTACGGTGATCATTTGACCGAGGACCGGAACAAACGGCCTGAATCATGATCTCCAGGGTCTCAGCTACCCCCGGTAGCTGAATTCTCGGAGATTTTCAGTCGCTGTGGGGCGCTACAGTGGTTGTTTGGCATGACGTCTTAAAGCGTCGGAACAGAATAAGTACCCTGTTTTTCTGATGTTTTAAGTCATACGACCATTGTTATAAGGTTAATAAGTGGCAAAGCTTTAGAGTCTCAAGCAGCATAGATAATACTGGCAGCATAACCAAAGAAAACAGCACAAGTGCAACAAAGTGAAAGACAGAGTTAACAGTAAAATCAGGCCTTTTTGATTTTTACTGATGCCCAACTGGATTAAACGATATTTAACTAAATCTAATTTCTCCTTGGTACTGATTAAAAAAAAAGCAAAGAAAAAAAAGCCCACCTAAATGATACTCAAATGAGAACTATACTCCTATTGATAGAAGTAGAATAAGGTTCATGGCACACTTGGAATTATGGGTGTTCAAGAATGGTTGAAACCCCTCATTAGATACAGAAAATTTGGCACACCAAAATTAATATTAAAACTTTATTATAGAGGCAATCCAAAAAATACAACGTTTCGACCCCAATATTTGGGTCTTCATCAGACAGAATAGATTCTTGAGTAGGAATCTGATTTATCTATAGATTTCACGGTGATTTTGACAGTGTCACCATCTTAAAGGCATATTCCTACTCAATAATCTATTGTGTCTGATGAAGACCTAAATATAGGGGTTGAAACGTTACATTTTTTGGATATTTTGTATTGCCTGTAGAATATAGTCCTTATATTCATTTTGGTGTGCCAAGTTTTTTCTGTATAATTCTATTGATTCATGCCAAAGACAATCTACAAAAATGTAAATAGCGCCATGCAAGTAAAACACAAAATGATTCCAGAATATTGTAAAAACATGCATAGTCAAAGACAATTATTACCCATGTTTTGTAAAAGTGGCACATCGATCACAAACCCTAAGCCCTGTGCGCACACTGCGCTTTTACCCGCGTTTTTACCCGCGGTTTTGCTGCAGAAATTTCTTGAGAAATGCTTGTGATCTTTCTGCAGACATTTCCCAGCAAAACCTATGGGGAAAAAAAAATAGCTGTGCGCACACTGCATTTTTTTCTCAAGAAAATTCTTTCTGAAGATTTTCTTGAGAAAATTTCTTGAGAAGATGTGCATGTCACTTCTTTTCCGCAGGTAGCTGCCGTATTTCACTCTATTCACTGTAATGTAATCGCGAAATACCGGGGGTATACCGCAGGTAGCAAATGATGTGCGGTATACCCTCGGTATAGCCACGATTAACCTGCGGTAATGCTCATCACTGCCTGCGGTTTTGCAGGGGAGTGATGTCATTTTGCCAGGAAGAGGAATCGGAGCAGAGTAAACACACACGTCACACTCCCTGGATGCCGCACAGAAGTACTTCCGTGTGACCTCCGGCGGGTGCCCGTGCAGTCTGTGTCCCGCTCCAGCCCCGTGGCTGCCCGCCCTGCATTGTGTCAGTGTCTGCCCGCAGTATCAGCAGCTTGTCACCCTGCAGTGCGTGCAGCTGAGGGGATGACGAGCGCTGCTGTCAGGAGGTGAGATGAGATCATTACCTGCGGTAACGATCTCCTGCCTCCTGACGTCACCGCTGTCACTGCCGTCTATGCCCGCGGTCCGAGACTGTCACTAGCGGTGACGTCACGGGCTCTCACGATACTGCTGAGAACGTGGCGGACATAGAAGGCAGTGACAGCGCTGACGTCAGCAGTGCAGGAGATCGTCACTGCAGGTAATGATCTCATCTAACCTCCTGAAGTCAGCGCTCGTCATCCCCTGCAGTGACCTGGGCTGACCTATTGATGTTAGCTCAAGTCACTGCATTGCTCTCCCAGCCAATGGGGAACATTCTGTTCTTCATTGACTGGGACAGTAACTATGGTATGGATTAGGCCGGACCCGGATTTGATTGTTCTTGTCAATAAATTGGTGAAAGAGGGAATGTGGGGAGTGTTTTTTCAAATAAAACTTTTTTTTTTGTTGTCTATTTTTTAATTATTACTGACTGGGTTGGTGATATCGGGTATCTGATAGACGCGTGACATCACTAACCCCAGGGCCTGATGCCAGCTGACATTACACATCTGGCATCAACTCATATTACCCCGTTTGCCACCGCACCAGGGCAACGGGATGAGTTGGGGCAAAGCACCAGGATTGTCAAGTCTAATGGATGCGCCACTTCTGGGGCAGCTGAAGCCTGCTATTTTTAGGCTGGGGAGTGTCCAATAACAGTGGACCTCCGTAGTCTGAGAATATCAGACCCCAGCTGTCCGCTTTACCTTGGCTGGTGACCCAATTTGGGGGGGACCCCATGTTTTTTGTTTTAAATTATTTATTTAATGTAAAATAACAGCGTGGGGTGCTCTTTGTTTTGGATTACCAGCCAAGGTGAAGCAGACAGCTGTGGTTTGCAGGCTGCAGCCATCTGCTTTAACCTAGCTGGCTACAAAAGATGGGAAGTCCTCACGTCATTTTTTTTTAATTATTTATTTATTTTTTGGCTAAATACAAGGCTAGGCACCCTTTAGTGCCACATAAAAGTCACTAAAGGGTGTCAGCTTAGAATATGCAGGGAGGTGGGACATTATATATGTCTTCCTCATCTATCTATCTATCTATCTATCTATTCATCTATCCATCTTCCCCTCTATCCATTATCTATCTATCTATCGATTATCTATCTATTATCTATATTATTTATTGCAGTTCAGCATAAAAAAACCGCAGGGGCCAACCTGCAGCAAAACCGCGGCAAAAACAAGGCAAAATCGCGGCAAAAATGCATGCGTTTCTCCCGCGTTTTTGGTGCGTTTTTTTACCGCAGGTGCGGTAATCTTCAACTCCCAGAAGTTTCTCAAGAAATTTTCTTGAGAAAAATCACTTTTCTAGTGCGCACATAGCCTAACACTCATTTTGTGTGTTTACAGCTTCCTCATGGGATAAATGGGTATAGACGCCAGAGATAAATATCTGTCTGTAACTTAAATGCATCTCTTGTACATGCCATATATTGGATGCCATTGATTTTTATGGATGTAGGAACAGTTTATCT
This sequence comes from Anomaloglossus baeobatrachus, assembly GCF_048569485.1. Classification (NCBI taxonomy): domain Eukaryota; kingdom Metazoa; phylum Chordata; class Amphibia; order Anura; family Aromobatidae; genus Anomaloglossus; species Anomaloglossus baeobatrachus. The sequence goes on from NC_134354.1 coordinate 501,917,091, forward strand.
AGCACCACCACTTTATCACTATACTTTGCAATATGGGTTATGTTTCACCTGCTTGATGATAAACACATTATTCATATTTTAGCCCATATGTAATATTCCTACATGCTCCTCCTAAACCACTAAAATTGACATGATCATCTTTGAATCATAATCATGTTTTTAATAAAATCAAAATAAAAATTATTTTATATAGCTTGTGAACTCTGTTATTCTGTTATCTCTTTATATATATATATATATATATATATATATATATATATATATATATATATATATATAAAAATATATATATATATATATATATATATATATATATATATATGTGGAATTGCTATGTTGTAACATGATAGCATTATCTAATTAATATACTTATCTGAAGTATGCAGTTCATATTGATACATAGACTATCACACATAAATACAATGTTAACCTATTTACCCCAGAGCATTATTTTCACCTTCATAACAGGGCTGTTATTTTCATTTCTCACCAGTAGAGATGAGCGAACCGGTCGTGGTTCGGCTCGAGTTCGGTTCGCCGAACGGACGTCTCGTTCGAGTTTGGTTCGGCGAACGTTCGACGAACCGAACTCGAACCGCACAGGAAACAATGGCAGGAAATCACAAACACATAAAAACACCTAGAAAACACCCTCAAAGGTGTCCAAAAGGTGACAAACAACTCACAACACAACACAAACACATGGGAAAGTGACAAGGACATATACTCATGCGAAAACAAAAGAGCTGGGATAAGGAAAAAGAGGAGGAGACACAGATATAGGAATGGCACGCCCTTCTAAAATCATGGAAAACACCGCAAGGTGACTCCAAGCGGAGTCTCCCTTTTTTCCAAAAATTAGGCCACACACACACCCACCCCTTCAGTGGCAGCACTTGTGCCCCAGTTGTACACTTCACAGCTAGATTTGCATCAAGCACATTCAAAAATAGGCCATACTTAACCGTCCCCAGGAGGACACCGGGGTAGGTAGCAAAGTCTTTCCTGATCCCAGCTCTGTGCATCTTGGATTATTTTTAAAAACAATGTAAGCAAGGGTTACTCCAAGCGGAGTCTCCCTTTTTTCCAAAAATTGGGCCCCACACACACCCACCCCTTCAGTGGCAGCACTTGTGCCCCAGTTGTACACTTCACAGCTAGATTTGCATCAAGCACATTCAAAAATACGCCATACTTAACCATCCCCTGGAGGACACCGGGGTAGGTAGCAAAGTCTTTCCTGATCCCAGCTCTGTTCATCTTGGATCATTTTTAAAAACAATGTAAGCAAGGGTTACTCCAAGCGGAGTCTCCCTTTTTTCCAAAAATTGTGCCACACACACACCCACCCCTTCAGTGGCAGCACTTGTGCCCCAGTTGTACACTTCACAGCTAGATTTGCATCAAGCACATTCAAAAATACGCCATACTTAACCGTCCCCAGGAGGACACCGGGGTAGGTAGTTAAGTCTTTGCTGAACCATGACTTGTTCATCTTGGCTCCTTTTAAAAAACACAGCAAGCAAGGGTTACTCGAAGCGGAGTCTCCCTTTTTTCCAAAAATTGGGCCCCACACACACCCACCCCTTCAGTGGCAGCACTTGTGTCCTAGTTGTACACTTCACAGCTAGATTTGCATCAAGTACATTCAAAATACACAAGCATTTACTCTCCCCAGGATGACACAGGGGTAGTAAATTCCTTGTGGATCCATGACTTGTTCATTTTGATGAACGTTAGTCTGTCCACATTGTCACTGGACAGACGCATTCGCTTATCTGTCAGCACACACCCAGCAGCACTGAAGACACGTTCAGAGACAATGCTGGCAGCTGGACACGACAAAATCTCCAAGTAAGTGGAGTAAGTGGAGAGCTCTGGCCATTTTTCAAGATTTGAAGCCCAAAATGAGCAAGGCTCCATTTAAAAAGTAATGGCATCGATGTTCATTTGGAGATACTCCTGTATCATCCTCTCCAGCCCTTGACGATGTGTCAGACTTGTTGTCTCTGGTGGCCTTGCAAAGGAGGGTCTAAAAAAATTATGAAAAAATTCAATAAACTTGCTGTTACCAGCATCAGATACGGTGCTACTGGTACGGGTAGACTGTTGAAGATGACGAGACCGTCCCATGTTTGTCAAGTTACAACTGGGAGATTCACTCCCTGCACCTGCACGGTTGTTTGGTGGAAAAGCCGAGCTAAGATCGAGTAACAGCTTCTGCTGATACTCCTGCATACGTGCGTCCCTTTCTATGGCTGGAATTATGTCACAAAATTTGGACTTGTACCGGGGATCTAATAGTGTGGCAAGCCAGTAGTCATCATCACTTCTAATTTTGACAATACGAGGGTCATGTTGGAGGCAGTGCAGCAAGAAGGCACTCATGTGTCTTGCGCAGCCATGAGGACCAAGTCCACGCTGTGTTTGTGGCATAGAGGTGCTAACTGTTCTTTTTTCCTCTGACATCTCCCCCCCAAGCTCTTTCAACTGAAATTTGACCAAGGTCTCCCTCATTCGCTGAGTCTTCCATGTCCATGGACAGTTCGTCCTCCATTTCTTCATGTTCTCGTGCACCTTCCTCAACATTTCACCTGCTACCATGCGCCCTTGTTGATCCCTGTCCCCCATGGTCCAATGCCTGCCGCGTTGGTGATGATGAACGTCTGGACCTTGGTGATGTTGTTGTGTCTTGCGCATATGAATCCTCCTGTAGTTCCTCCCCTTCCTGTTGTCCCACCCCCTGACTCCGAATAGTGTTTAGCATGTGCTCCAGCATGTAAATGACTGGAATTGTCATGCTGATAATGGTATTGTCAGCGCTAAACATATTCGTCGCCATGTCGAAACTGTGCAGAAGGGTGCATAGGTCCTTGATCTGAGACCACTCCATCAGGGTGATCTCCCCACCTCTGCATCTCGTTATCCCAGGCTATACATCATGACATATTGAACCAGGGCTCGGCGGTGCTGACATAGTCGCTGTAACATGTGGAAAGTCGAATTCCAGCGTGTCGCCACATCGCATTTCAGGCTATGAACCAGCAGGCCGAAAGACTTCTGGAGCGATGCAAGTCGCTCAGCAGCGGTGGTTGAACGGCGGAAGTGAGCAGACAGTTTTCGTGCGCTGTTCAGAAGGCCATCTAGGCCGGGATAGTGTGGTAAAAATTGCTGGACAACAAGGTTCAACACGTGAGCCATACAATGCACGTGTGTCACCTTGCCCAGGCGAAGGGCCGCACCCAGGTTTGCAGCATTGTCGCACACGGCCTTACCAGGCTGCAGGTTGAGTGATGACAACCATTTATTAAACTCAGTCTCCAGAGCTGCCCACAACTCATCCACTGTGTGACTCCTATTTCCAAGACATGTCAAGCTAAAGACCGCCTGATACCTTTGGGCTCTGCTGCCAGCATAGTAATGAGGGGTGCGTGATTCCTTCTGCGCAGTGAGAACGCTGGTGGCCTGACCAGGCAGGTTTGGGGCGGAGGTGAAGGACCCAGATTAGGTGGAGGAGGCAGAAGCAGTGGCAGAACTTGGACAGACAGAGGATTGACACACAAGTCGTGGGGACGGCAAGACTTGTTCAGCAGACCCTTCACCATCTATCACCATAGTTACCCAGTGCCAAGTCAGCGACATGTAACGTCCCTGTCCATGCTTACTGGTCCAAGTATCGGTGGTGAAATGCACCCGTTCACACACAGAGTTTCTCAAGGAAGCAGTGATGTTGTGTGCGACATGCTGGTGTAGCACGGGCACACCTTTCTTAGAGAAGTAGTGGCGACTGGGCATCTGGTACTGGGGCACAGCGACAGACATAAGGTCTCTAAAATCCTGTGTGTCCACCAGGCGGAAAGGCAGCATTTCGGTAGCCAAGAGCTTACAGAGGGATAAAGTCAACCTCTTAGCTTTGTCATGGGTTGCAGGAAATGGCCTTTTATTTGTCCACATCTGAGGGACAGAGATCTGGTTGCTGTGTGTAGACGGTGTGGCGTAGGGTGTCCCTGGAAAAATGCAGCTTTGTGAGGAAAGTGCAGGCGTAGACATGATGTTGCCTTCATGCAACGTTGCTGCTATCGATGTCTGAGAGAGCTGTACACACGCACTTGTTTCCCCTTCCAAACCAACTGACGACCTACCAAGCAAACTGCCTGTTGCGGTTACAGTGGTGGAAGTTGTGAGTGGAAAACCAGGTGTGACAGCTGACCCCACAGTCCTAGAAGATGAAGAGCGCGCAAATGCACTGGAAGGGGCAGGCAGTGGATGGTTCGCTCCGTTAGGCCAAATTGCAGCACAGTGAGCTTCGCACTGGGACATATGATATTTATTCATATGACGATTCATGGAAGAAGTTGTCAAACTGCTGAGGTTTTGCCCTCTTCTAACAGAATCACGACAAATTTTACAGATCACATAATTTGGGTGATCTTTTGCTATGCCAAAAAAGGACCAGGCTAGGCAAGGCTTAGAGGGCATGAGACCTGCACATCCACCCCGACTAGTGCTCAGAGGCACAGTTGTGGCTGAGGATGCAGTTGTAGACATACTACCAGTACTCCAACTCTGTCCAGGAAGGCGCAAGGTAACTTCGTCGTCAGTTGCATCCTCCTCCACCGTCTCTGTTGACCTCCTCGAGGGCCTGACTGTGGTTTGACAGTAGGTGGGATCTAGAACTTCCTCATCAATTGTTGTGTTTGCACTCCCCTCACCCTCAGACCGAGCCTCTTCTTGCCTGACTGAATATTTAAGTTGTCATCCCAATCTGGTATCTGCGTCTCATCGTCATCAGTATGTTCCTCATTGTCTATTACAACAGGTGTTTCAGTTTGTGAATAAGGGTCAACATTATGCTCAGAAACTTGGTCATCACGGCCTGAATCTGAGTCACAAAGGTTCTGGGCATCACTGCAGACCATTTCCTGGTCTGTACTCACTGTAGCTTGGGAGCAGACCTCTGATTCCCAGGATATTGTGTCACTGAACAGCTCTGCAGACTCAGCCATCTCAGTTCCACCATACTGTGCAGGGCGGATGGAGACTTCAGAGCTGAGAGAAAGCAAGTGTGATTAGGATGACAACTCAGAGGACTGGTGTTTTTTGGATGCGGTAGTTGAGGTGGAGGAGAGGGCACTTGTTGGACCACTTGAGATCCATTCAAGCATTTTCTTTTTTTGGCCATCATCTACCTTTGTTCCAGTTGTTCGTGTCCGTAAAAAAGGGAGCACATCGGATTGTCCATGGTAAGTAGTAGACATCTTACTTTTGCTGGAAGATGGTCTATCTTCAGCAGATGTTAATGGAGCTTTGCCACCTTCCCCACGGACAAACCCTTTTTTTCCTTTTCCAACACGCCTCTTCCCCTTTCCACCAGCATCTGTCATTTTGCCACTCATTTTGATTGCGACAAGATTGTGCACTTAAAATGTGGTAGTAAAAATTGGGAGGTGGTGTAGATTGCAGCGGTGGTCTATCTTTATTAACAGCAGAATAAACAACAATAACTATCCCTGACAATGCAACTACGGCCCTTAAACTGGCAGCATAGTTTGCTAGTATAATGGCTTAGTAACAATGAGTTTGAGTGTGCAATGCAGAGGTGCTGCACATAGGTTTGCACCAGTGGGACACTAATGGAAGTCCTACAGCCACTTTTAGGATGCCACTAAGTTTACTCAGTGTTTGCTAGTATAATGGCTTAGTTACAATAAGTTTGAGTGTGCAATGCCGAGGTGCTGCACATAGGTTTGCACCAGTGGGACACTTATGGAAGTCCAACAGCCACTTTTAGGATGCCACTAAGTTTACTCAGTGTTTGCTAGTATAATGGCTTAGTAACAATGAGTTTGAGTGTGCAATGCAGAGGTGCTGCACATAGGTTTGCACCAGTGGGACACTAATGGAAGTCCAACAGCCACTTTTAGGATGCCACTAAGTTTACTCAGTGTTTGCTAGTATAATGGCTTAGTAACAATGAGTTTGAGTGTGCAATGCAGAGGTGCTGCACATAGGTTTGCACCAGTGGGACACTAATGGAAGTCCAACAGCCACTTTTAGGATGCCACTAAGTTTACTCAGTGTTTGCTAGTATAATGGCTTAGTAACAATGAGTTTGAGTGTGCAATGCAGTGGTGCTGCAAATAGCTTTGCACCAGTGGGACACTAATGGAAGTCCAACAGCCACTTTTAGGATGCCACTAAGTTTACTCAGTGTTTGCTAGTATAATGGCTTAGTAACAATGAGTTTGAGTGTGCAATGCAGTGGTGCTGCAAATAGCTTTGCACCAGTGGGACACTAATGGAAGTCCAACAGCCACTTTTAGGATGCCACTAAGTTTACTCAGTGTTTGCTAGTATAATGGCTTAGTAACAATGAGTTTGAGTGTGCAATGCAGTGGTGCTGCAAATAGCTTTGCACCAGTGGGACACTAATGGAAGTCCAACAGCCACTTTTAGGATGCCACGAAGTTTACTCAGTGTTTGCTAGTATAATGGCTTAGTAACAATGAGTTTGAGTGTGCAATGCAGTGGTGCTGCAAATAGCTTTGCACCAGTGGGACACTAATGGAAGTACAACAGCCACTTTTAGGATGCCACTAAGTTTACTCAGTGTTTGCTAGTATAATGGCTTAGTAACAATGAGTTTGAGTGTGCAATGCAGAGGTGCTGCACATAGATTTGCACCAGTGGGACACTAATGGAAGAAAAACAGCCACTTTTAGGATGCCACTAAGTTTACTCAGTGTTTGCTAGTATAATGGCTAAGTAACAATGAGTTTGAGTGTGCAATGCAGTAGTGCTGCAAATAGCTTTGCACAAGTGGGACACTAATGGAAGTCCAACAGCCACTTTTAGGATGCCACTAAGTTTACTCAGTGTTTGCTAGTATAATGGCTTAGTAACAATTAGTTTGAGTGTGCAATGCCGAGGTGCTGCACATAGCTTTGCACCAGTGGGACACTTATGGAAGTCCTACAGCCACTTTTAGGATGCCACTAAGTTTACTCAGTGTTTGCTAGTATAATGGCTTAGTAACAATGAGTTTGAGTGTGCAATGCAGAGGTGCTGCACATAGGTTTGCACCAGTGGGACACTAATGGAAGTCCAACAGCCACTTTTAGGATGCCACTAAGTTTACTCAGTGTTTGCTAGTATAATGGCTTAGTAACAATGAGTTTGAGTGTGCAATGCAGAGGTGCTGCACATAGGTTTGCACCAGTGGGACACTGATGGAAGTCCAACAGCCACTTTTAGGATGCCACTAAGTTTACTCAGTGTTTGCTAGTATAATGGCTTAGTAACAATGAGTTTGAGTGTGCAATGCAGCGGTGCTGCAAATAGCTTTGCACCAGTGGGACACTAATGGAAGTCCAACAGCCACTTTTAGGATGTCACTAAGTTTACTCAGTGCTTGCTAGTATAATGGCTTAGTAACAATGAGTTTGAGTGTGCAATGCAGTGGTGCTGCAAATAGCTTTGCACCAGTGGGACACTAATGGAAGTCCAACAGCCACTTTTAGGATGCCACTAAGTTTACTCAGTGTTTGCTAGTATAATGGCTTAGTAACAATGAGTTTGAGTGTGCAATGCAGTGGTGCTGCAAATAGCTTTGCACCAGTGGGACACTAATGGAAGTCCAACAGCCACTTTTAGGATGCCACGAAGTTTACTCAGTGTTTGCTAGTATAATGGCTTAGTAACAATGAGTTTGAGTGTGCAATGCCGTGGTGCTGCAAATAGCTTTGCACCAGTGGGACACTAATGGAAGTACAACAGCCACTTTTAGGATGCCACTAAGTTTACTCAGTGTTTGCTAGTATAATGGCTAAGTAACAATGAGTTTGAGTGTGCAATGCAGTAGTGCTGCAAATAGCTTTGCACCAGTGGGACACTAATGGAAGTCCAACAGCCACTTTTAGGATGCCACTAAGTTTACTCAGTGTTTGCTAGTATAATGGCTTAGTAACAATTAGTTTGAGTGTGCAATGCCGAGGTGCTGCACATAGCTTTGCACCAGTGGGACACTTATGGAAGTCCAACAGCCACTTTTAGGATGCCACTAAGTTTACTCAGTGTTTGCTAGTATAATGGCTTAGTAACAATGAGTTTGAGTGTGCAATGCAGTGGTGCTGCAAATAGCTTTGCACCAGTGGGACACTAATGGAAGTCCAACAGCCACTTTTAGGATGCCACTAAGTTTACTCAGTGTTTGCTAGTATAATGGCTTAGTAACAATGAGTTTGAGTGTGCAATGCAGTGGTGCTGCAAATAGCTTTGCACCAGTGGGACACTAATGGAAGTCAAACAGCCACTTTTAGGATGCCACTAAGTTTACTCAGTGTTTGCTAGTATAATGGCTTAGTAACAATAAGTTTGAGTGTGCAATGCCGAGGTGCTGCACATAGGTTTGCACCAGTGGGACACTTATGGAAGTCCAACAGCCACTTTTAGGATGCCACTAAGTTTACTCAGTGTTTGCTAGTATAATGGCTTAGTAACAATGAGTTTGAGTGTGCAATGCAGAGGTGCTGCACATAGGTTTGCACCAGTGGGACACTAATGGAAGTCCAACAGCCACTTTTAGGATGCCACTAAGTTTATTCAGTGTTTGCTAGTATAATGGCTTGGTAACAATGAGTTTGAGTGTGCAATGCAGAGGTGCTGCACATAGGTTTGCACCAGTGGGACACTAATGGAAGTCCAACAGCCACTTTTAGGATGCCACTAAGTTTACTCAGTGTTTGCTAGTATAATGGCTTAGTAACAATGAGTTTGAGTGTGCAATGCAGTGGTGCTGCAAATAGCTTTGCACCAGTGGGACACTAATGGAAGTCCAACAGCCACTTTTAGGATGCCACTAAGTTTACTCAGTGTTTGCTAGTATAATGGCTTTGTAACAATGAGTTTGAGTGTGCAATGCGGAGGTGCTGCACATAGGTTTGCACCAGTGGGACACTAATGGAAGTCCAACAGCCACTTTTAGGATGCCACTAAGTTTACTCAGTGTTTGCTAGTATAATGGCTTAGTAACAATGAGTTTGAGTGTGCAATGCAGTGGTGCTGCAAATAGCTTTGCACCAGTGGGACACTAATGGAAGTCCAACAGCCACATTCAGGATGCCACTAAGTTTACTCAGTGTTTGCTAGTATAATGGCTTAGTAACAATGAGTTTGAGTGTGCAGTTCAGTGGTGCTGCAAATAGCTTTGCACCAGTGGGACACTAATGGAAGTCCAACAGCCACTTTTAGGATGCTACTAAGTTTACTCAGTGTTTGCTATTATAATAGCTTAGTAACAATGAGTTTGAGTGTGCAATGCAGAGGTGCTGCACATAGGTTTGCACCAGTGGGACACTAATGGAAGTCCTACAGCCACTTTTAGGATGCCACTAAGTTTAATCAGTGTTTGCTAGTATAATGGCTTAGTAACAATGAGTTTGATTGTGCAATGCAGTGGTGATGCAAATAGCTTTGCACCAGTGGGACACTAATGGAAGTCCAACAGCCACTTTTAGGATGCCACTAAGTTTACTCAGTGTTTGCTAGTATAATGGCTTAGTAACAGTGAGTTTGAGTGTGCAATGCAGTGGTGCTGCAAATAGCTTTGCACCAGTGGGACACTAATGGAAGTCCAACAGCCACTTTTAGGATGCCACTAAGTTTACTCAGTGTTTGCTAGTATAATGGCTTAGTAACAATTAGTTTGAGTGTGCAATGCAGAGGTGCTGCACATAGGTTTGCACCAGTGGGACACTTATGGAAGTCCAACAGCCACTTTTAGGATGCCACTAAGTTTACTCAGTGTTTGCTAGTATAATGGCTTAGTAACAATGAGTTTGAGTGTGCAATGCCGAGGTGCTGCACATAGGTTTGCACCAGTAGGACACTAATGGAAGTCCAACAGCCACTTTTAGGATGCCACTAAGTTTACTCAGTGTTTGCGAGTATAATGGCTTAGTAACAATGAGTTTGAGTGTGCAATGCAGAGGTGCTGCACATAGGTTTGCACCAGTGGGACACTAATGGAAGTCCAACAGCCACTTTTAGGATGCCACTAAGTTTACTCAGTGTTTGCTAGTATAATGGCTTAGTAACAATTAGTTTGAGTGTGCAATGCAGAGGTGCTGCACATAGGTTTGCACCAGTGGGACACTTATGGAAGTCCAACAGCCACTTTTAGGATGACACTAAGTTTACTCAGTGTTTGCTAGTATAATGGCTTAGTAACAATGAGTTTGAGTGTGCAATGCAGAGGTGCTGCACATAGGTTTGCACCAGTGGGACACTAATGGAAGTCCAACAGCCACTTTTGGATGCCACTAAGTTTACTCAGTGTTTGCTAGTATAATGGCTTAGTAACAATGAGTTTGAGTGTGCAATGCAGAGGTGCTGCACATAGGTTTGCACCAGTGGGACACTAATGGAAGTCCAACAGCCACTTTTAGGATGCCACTAAGTTTACTCAGTGTTTGCTAGTATAATGGCTTAGTAACAATGAGTTTGAGTGTGCAATGCAGTGGTGCTGCAAATAGCTTTGCACCAGTGGGACACTAATGGAAGTCCAACAGCCACTTTCAGGATGCCACTAAGTTTACTCAGTGTTTGCTAGTATAATGGCTTAGTAACAATGAGTTTGAGAGTGCAATTCAGTGGTGCTGCAAATAGCTTTGCACCAGTGGGACACTAATGGAAGTCCAACAGCCACTTTTAGGATGCTACTAAGTTTACTAAGTGTTTGCTATTATAATGGCTTAGTAACAATGAGTTTGAGTTTGCAATGCAGAAGTGCTGCACATAGGTTTGCACCAGGGGGACACTAATGGAAGTCCTACAGCCACTTTTAGGATGCCACTAAGTTTACTCAGTGTTTGCTAGTATAATGGCTTAGTAACAATGAGTTTGATTGTGCAATGCAGTGGTGCTGCAAATAGCTTTGCACCAGTGGGACACTAATGGAAGTCCAACAGCCACTTTTAGGATGCCACTAAGTTTACTCAGTGTTTGCTAGTATAATAGCTTAGTAACAATTAGTTTGAGTGTGCAATGCAGAGGTGCTGCACATAGGTTTGCACCAGTGGGACACTTATGGAAGTCCAACAGCCACTTTTAGGATGCCACTAAGTTTACTCAGTGTTTGCTAGTATAATGGCTTAGTAACAATGAGTTTGAGTTTGCAATGCAGTGTTGCTGCAAATAGCTTTGCACCAGTGGGACACTAATGGAAGTCCAACAGCCACTTTCAGGATGCCACTAAGTTTACTCAGTGTTTGCTAGTATAATGGCTTAGTAACAATGAGTTTGAGTGTGCAATTCAGTGGTGCTGCAAATAGCTTTGCACCAGTGGGACACTAATGGAAGTCCAACAGCCACTTTTAGGATGCCACTAAGTTTACTCAGTGTTTGCTAGTATAATAGCTTAGTAACAATTAGTTTGAGTGTGCAATGCAGAGGTGCTGCAAATAGCTTTGCACCAGTGTGACACTAATGGAAGTCCAACAGCCACTTTTAGGATGCCACTAAGTTTACTCAGTGTTTGCTAGTATAATGGCTTAGTAACAATGAGTTTGAGTGTGCAATGCAGTGGTGCTGCAAATAGCTTTGCACCAGTGGGACACTAATGGAAGTCCAACAGCCACATTCAGGATGCCACTAAGTTTACTCAGTGTTTGCTAGTATAATGGCTTAGTAACAATGAGTTTGAGTGTGCAGTTCAGTGGTGCTGCAAATAGCTTTGCACCAGTGGGACACTAATGGAAGTCCAACAGCCACTTTTAGGATGCTACTAAGTTTACTCAGTGTTTGCTATTATAATAGCTTAGTAACAATGAGTTTGAGTGTGCAATGCAGAGGTGCTGCACATAGGTTTGCACCAGTGGGACACTAATGGAAGTCCTACAGCCACTTTTAGGATGCCACTAAGTTTAATCAGTGTTTGCTAGTATAATGGCTTAGTAACAATGAGTTTGATTGTGCAATGCAGTGGTGATGCAAATAGCTTTGCACCAGTGGGACACTAATGGAAGTCCAACAGCCACTTTTAGGATGCCACTAAGTTTACTCAGTGTTTGCTAGTATAATGGCTTAGTAACAGTGAGTTTGAGTGTGCAATGCAGTGGTGCTGCAAATAGCTTTGCACCAGTGGGACACTAATGGAAGTCCAACAGCCACTTTTAGGATGCCACTAAGTTTACTCAGTGTTTGCTAGTATAATGGCTTAGTAACAATTAGTTTGAGTGTGCAATGCAGAGGTGCTGCACATAGGTTTGCACCAGTGGGACACTTATGGAAGTCCAACAGCCACTTTTAGGATGCCACTAAGTTTACTCAGTGTTTGCTAGTATAATGGCTTAGTAACAATGAGTTTGAGTGTGCAATGCCGAGGTGCTGCACATAGGTTTGCACCAGTAGGACACTAATGGAAGTCCAACAGCCACTTTTAGGATGCCACTAAGTTTACTCAGTGTTTGCGAGTATAATGGCTTAGTAACAATGAGTTTGAGTGTGCAATGCAGAGGTGCTGCACATAGGTTTGCACCAGTGGGACACTAATGGAAGTCCAACAGCCACTTTTAGGATGCCACTAAGTTTACTCAGTGTTTGCTAGTATAATGGCTTAGTAACAATTAGTTTGAGTGTGCAATGCAGAGGTGCTGCACATAGGTTTGCACCAGTGGGACACTTATGGAAGTCCAACAGCCACTTTTAGGATGACACTAAGTTTACTCAGTGTTTGCTAGTATAATGGCTTAGTAACAATGAGTTTGAGTGTGCAATGCAGAGGTGCTGCACATAGGTTTGCACCAGTGGGACACTAATGGAAGTCCAACAGCCACTTTTGGATGCCACTAAGTTTACTCAGTGTTTGCTAGTATAATGGCTTAGTAACAATGAGTTTGAGTGTGCAATGCAGAGGTGCTGCACATAGGTTTGCACCAGTGGGACACTAATGGAAGTCCAACAGCCACTTTTAGGATGCCACTAAGTTTACTCAGTGTTTGCTAGTATAATGGCTTAGTAACAATGAGTTTGAGTGTGCAATGCAGTGGTGCTGCAAATAGCTTTGCACCAGTGGGACACTAATGGAAGTCCAACAGCCACTTTCAGGATGCCACTAAGTTTACTCAGTGTTTGCTAGTATAATGGCTTAGTAACAATGAGTTTGAGAGTGCAATTCAGTGGTGCTGCAAATAGCTTTGCACCAGTGGGACACTAATGGAAGTCCAACAGCCACTTTTAGGATGCTACTAAGTTTACTAAGTGTTTGCTATTATAATGGCTTAGTAACAATGAGTTTGAGTTTGCAATGCAGAAGTGCTGCACATAGGTTTGCACCAGGGGGACACTAATGGAAGTCCTACAGCCACTTTTAGGATGCCACTAAGTTTACTCAGTGTTTGCTAGTATAATGGCTTAGTAACAATGAGTTTGATTGTGCAATGCAGTGGTGCTGCAAATAGCTTTGCACCAGTGGGACACTAATGGAAGTCCAACAGCCACTTTTAGGATGCCACTAAGTTTACTCAGTGTTTGCTAGTATAATAGCTTAGTAACAATTAGTTTGAGTGTGCAATGCAGAGGTGCTGCACATAGGTTTGCACCAGTGGGACACTTATGGAAGTCCAACAGCCACTTTTAGGATGCCACTAAGTTTACTCAGTGTTTGCTAGTATAATGGCTTAGTAACAATGAGTTTGAGTTTGCAATGCAGTGTTGCTGCAAATAGCTTTGCACCAGTGGGACACTAATGGAAGTCCAACAGCCACTTTCAGGATGCCACTAAGTTTACTCAGTGTTTGCTAGTATAATGGCTTAGTAACAATGAGTTTGAGTGTGCAATTCAGTGGTGCTGCAAATAGCTTTGCACCAGTGGGACACTAATGGAAGTCCAACAGCCACTTTTAGGATGCCACTAAGTTTACTCAGTGTTTGCTAGTATAATAGCTTAGTAACAATTAGTTTGAGTGTGCAATGCAGAGGTGCTGCAAATAGCTTTGCACCAGTGTGACACTAATGGAAGTCCAACAGCCACTTTTAGGATGCCACTAAGTTTACTCAGTGTTTGCTAGTATAATGGCTTAGTAACAATGAGTTTGAGTGTGCAATGCGGAGGTGCTGCACATAGGTTTGCACAAGTGGGACACTAATGGAAGTCCAACAGCCACTTTTAGGATGCCACTAAGTTTACTCAGTGTTTGCTAGTATAATGGCTTAGTAACAATGAGTTTGAGTGTGCAATGCAGTGGTGCTGCAAATAGCTTTGCACCAGTGGGACACTAATGGAAGTCCAACAGCCACTTTTAGGATGCCACTAAGTTTACTCAGTGTTTGCTAGTATAATGGCTTAGTAACAATGAGTTTGAGTGTGCAATGCGGAGGTGCTGCACATAGGTTTGCACCAGTGGGACACTAATGGAAGTCGAACAGCCACTTTTAGGATGCCACTAAGTTTACTCAGTGTTTGCTAGTATAATGGCTTAGTAACAATGAGTTTGAGTGTGCAATGCAGTGGTGCTGCAAATAGCTTTGCACCAGTGGGACACTAATGGAAGTCCAACAGCCACATTCAGGATGCCACTAAGTTTACTCAGTGTTTGCTAGTATAATGGCTTAGTAACAATGAGTTTGAGTGTGCAGTTCAGTGGTGCTGCAAATAGCTTTGCACCAGTGGGACACTAATGGAAGTCCAACAGCCACTTTTAGGATGCTACTAAGTTTACTCAGTGTTTGCTAGTATAATGGCTTAGTAACAATGAGTTTGAGTGTGCAATGCAGTGGTGCTGCAAATAGCTTTGCACCAGTGGGACACTAATGGAAGTCCAACAGCCCCTTTTAGGATGCCACTAAGTTTACTCAGTGTTTGCTAGTATAATGGCTTAGTAACAATGAGTTTGAGTGTGCAATTCAGTGGTGCTGCAATTAGCTTTGCACCAGTGGGACACTAATGGAAGTCCAACAGCCACTTTTAGGATGCCACTAAGTTTACTCATTGTTTGCTAGTATAATAGCTTAGTAACAATTAGTTTGAGTGTGCAATGCAGAGGTGCTGCACATAGGTTTGCACCAGTGGGACACTAATGGATGTCCAACAGCCACTTTTAGGATGCCACTAAGTTTACTCAGTGTTTGCTAGTATAATGGCTTAGTAACAATGAGTTTGAGTGTGCAATGCAGTGGTGATGCAAATAGCTTTGCACCAGTGTGACACTAATGGAAGTCCAACAGCCACTTTTAGGATGCCACTAAGTTTACTCAGTGTTTGCTAGTATAATGGCTTAGTAACAATGAGTTTGAGTGTGCAATGCGGAGGTGCTGCACATAGGTTTGCACAAGTGGGACACTAATGGAAGTCCAACAGCCACTTTTAGGATGCCACTAAGTTTACTCAGTGTTTGCTAGTATAATGGCTTAGTAACAATGAGTTTGAGTGTGCAATGCAGTGGTGCTGCAAATAGCTTTGCACCAGTGGGACACTAATGGAAGTCCAACAGCCACTTTTAGGATGCCACTAAGTTTACTCAGTGTTTGCTAGTATAATGGCTTAGTAACAATGAGTTTGAGTGTGCAATGCGGAGGTGCTGCACATAGGTTTGCACCAGTGGGACACTAATGGAAGTCCAAGAGCCACTTTTAGGATGCCACTAAGTTTACTCAGTGTTTGCTAGTATAATGGCTTAGTAACAATGAGTTTGAGTGTGCAATGCAGTGGTGCTGCAAATAGCTTTGCACCAGTGGGACACTAATGGAAGTCCAACAGCCACATTCAGGATGCCACTAAGTTTACTCAGTGTTTGCTAGTATAATGGCTTAGTAACAATGAGTTTGAGTGTGCAGTTCAGTGGTGCTGCAAATAGCTTTGCACCAGTGGGACACTAATGGAAGTCCAACAGCCACTTTTAGGATGCTACTAAGTTTACTCAGTGTTTGCTATTATAATAGCTTAGTAACAATGAGTTTGAGTGTGCAATGCAGAGGTGCTGCACATAGGTTTGCACCAGTGGGACACTAATGGAAGTCCTACAGCCACTTTTAGGATGCCACTAAGTTTAATTAGTGTTTGCTAGTATAATGGCTTAGTAACAATGAGTTTGATTGTGCAATGCAGTGGTGCTGCAAATAGCTTTGCACCAGTGGGACACTAATGGAAGTCCAACAGCCACTTTTAGGATGCCACTAAGTTTACTCAGTGTTTGCTAGTATAATGGCTTAGTAACAGTGAGTTTGAGTGTGCAATGCAGAGGTGCTGCACATAGGTTTGCACCAGTGGGACACTAATGGAAGTCCAACAGCCACTTTTAGGATGCCACTAAGTTTACTCAGTGTTTGCTAGTATAATGGCTTAGTAACAATTAGTTTGAGTGTGCAATGCAGAGGTGCTGCACATAGGTTTGCACCAGTGGGACACTTATGAAAGTCCAACAGCCACTTTTAGGATGACACTAAGTTTACTCAGTGTTTGCTAGTATAATGGCTTAGTAACAATGAGTTTGAGTGTGCAATGCAGAGGTGCTGCACATAGGTTTGCACCAGTGGGACACTAATGGAAGTCCAACAGCCACTTTTGGATGCCACTAAGTTTACTCAGTGTTTGCTAGTATAATGGCTTAGTAACAATGAGTTTGAGTGTGCAATGCAGAGGTGCTGCACATAGGTTTGCACCAGTGGGACACTAATGGAAGTCCAACAGCCACTTTTAGGATGCCACTAAGTTTACTCAGTGTTTGCTAGTATAATGGCTTAGTAACAATTAGTTTGAGTGTGCAATGCAGAGGTGCTGCACATAGGTTTGCACCAGTGGGACACTTATGGAAGTCCAACAGCCACTTTTGGGATGCCACTAAGTTTACTCAGTGTTTGCTAGTATAATGGCTTTGTAACAATGAGTTTGAGTGTGCAATGCCGAGGTGCTGCACATAGGTTTGCACCAGTAGGACACTAATGGAAGTCCAACAGCCACTTTTAGGATGCCACTAAGTTTACTCAGTGTTTGCTAGTATAATGGCTTAGTAACAATGAGTTTGAGTGTGCAATGCAGAGGTGCTGCACATAGGTTTGCACCAGTGGGACACTAATGGAAGTCCAACAGCCACTTTTAGGATGCCACTAAGTTTACTCAGTGTTTGCTAGTATAATGGCTTAGTAACAATTAGTTTGAGTGTGCAATGCAGAGGTGCTGCACATAGGTTTGCACCAGTGGGACACTTATGGAAGTCCAACAGCCACTTTTAGGATGACACTAAGTTTACTCAGTGTTTGCTAGTATAATGGCTTAGTAACAATGAGTTTGAGTGTGCAATGCAGAGGTGCTGCACATAGGTTTGCACCAGTGGGACACTAATGGAAGTCCAACAGCCACTTTTGGATGCCACTAAGTTTACTCAGTGTTTGCTAGTATAATGGCTTATTAACAATGAGTTTGAGTGTGCAATGCAGAGGTGCTGCACATAGGTTTGCACCAGTGGGACACTAATGGAAGTCCAACAGCCACTTTTAGGATGCCACTAAGTTTACTCAGTGTTTGCTAGTATAATGGCTTAGTAACAATGAGTTTGAGTGTGCAATGCAGTGGTGCTGCAAATAGCTTTGCACCAGTGGGACACTAATGGAAGTCCAACAGCCACTTTCAGGATGCCACTAAGTTTACTCAGTGTTTGCTAGTATAATGGCTTAGTAACAATGAGTTTGAGAGTGCAATTCAGTGGTGCTGCAAATAGCTTTGCACCAGTGGGACACTAATGGAAGTCCAACAGCCACTTTTAGGATGCTACTAAGTTTACTCAGTGTTTGCTATTATAATGGCTTAGTAACAATGAGTTTGAGTTTGCAATGCAGAGGTGCTGCACATAGGTTTGCACCAGTGGGACACTAATGGAAGTCCTACAGCCACTTTTAGGATGCCACTAAGTTTACTCAGTGTTTGCTAGTATAATGGCTTAGTAACAATGAGTTTGATTGTGCAATGCAGTGGTGCTGCAAATAGCTTTGCACCAGTGGGACACTAATGGAAGTCCAACAGCCACTTTTAGGATGCCACTAAGTTTACTCAGTGTTTGCTAGTATAATAGCTTAGTAACAATTAGTTTGAGTGTGCAATGCAGAGGTGCTGCACATAGGTTTGCACCAGTGGGACACTTATGGAAGTCCAACAGCCACTTTTAGGATGCCACTAAGTTTACTCAGTGTTTGCTAGTATAATGGCTTAGTAACAATGAGTTTGAGTGTGCAATGCAGTGGTGCTGCAAATAGCTTTGCACCAGTGGGACACTAATGGAAGTCCAACAGCCACTTTTAGGATGCCACTAAGTTTACTCAGTGTTTGCTAGTATAATGGCTTAGTAACAATGAGTTTGAGTGTGCAATGCGGAGGTGCTGCACATAGGTTTGCACCAGTGGGACACTAATGGAAGTCCAAGAGCCACTTTTAGGATGCCACTAAGTTTACTCAGTGTTTGCTAGTATAATGGCTTAGTAACAATGAGTTTGAGTGTGCAATGCAGTGGTGCTGCAAATAGCTTTGCACCAGTGGGACACTAATGGAAGTCCAACAGCCACATTCAGGATGCCACTAAGTTTACTCAGTGTTTGCTAGTATAATGGCTTAGTAACAATGAGTTTGAGTGTGCAGTTCAGTGGTGCTGCAAATAGCTTTGCACCAGTGGGACACTAATGGAAGTCCAACAGCCACTTTTAGGATGCTACTAAGTTTACTCAGTGTTTGCTATTATAATAGCTTAGTAACAATGAGTTTGAGTGTGCAATGCAGAGGTGCTGCACATAGGTTTGCACCAGTGGGACACTAATGGAAGTCCTACAGCCACTTTTAGGATGCCACTAAGTTTAATTAGTGTTTGCTAGTATAATGGCTTAGTAACAATGAGTTTGATTGTGCAATGCAGTGGTGCTGCAAATAGCTTTGCACCAGTGGGACACTAATGGAAGTCCAACAGCCACTTTTAGGATGCCACTAAGTTTACTCAGTGTTTGCTAGTATAATGGCTTAGTAACAGTGAGTTTGAGTGTGCAATGCAGAGGTGCTGCACATAGGTTTGCACCAGTGGGACACTAATGGAAGTCCAACAGCCACTTTTAGGATGCCACTAAGTTTACTCAGTGTTTGCTAGTATAATGGCTTAGTAACAATTAGTTTGAGTGTGCAATGCAGAGGTGCTGCACATAGGTTTGCACCAGTGGGACACTTATGAAAGTCCAACAGCCACTTTTAGGATGACACTAAGTTTACTCAGTGTTTGCTAGTATAATGGCTTAGTAACAATGAGTTTGAGTGTGCAATGCAGAGGTGCTGCACATAGGTTTGCACCAGTGGGACACTAATGGAAGTCCAACAGCCACTTTTGGATGCCACTAAGTTTACTCAGTGTTTGCTAGTATAATGGCTTAGTAACAATGAGTTTGAGTGTGCAATGCAGAGGTGCTGCACATAGGTTTGCACCAGTGGGACACTAATGGAAGTCCAACAGCCACTTTTAGGATGCCACTAAGTTTACTCAGTGTTTGCTAGTATAATGGCTTAGTAACAATTAGTTTGAGTGTGCAATGCAGAGGTGCTGCACATAGGTTTGCACCAGTGGGACACTTATGGAAGTCCAACAGCCACTTTTGGGATGCCACTAAGTTTACTCAGTGTTTGCTAGTATAATGGCTTTGTAACAATGAGTTTGAGTGTGCAATGCCGAGGTGCTGCACATAGGTTTGCACCAGTAGGACACTAATGGAAGTCCAACAGCCACTTTTAGGATGCCACTAAGTTTACTCAGTGTTTGCTAGTATAATGGCTTAGTAACAATGAGTTTGAGTGTGCAATGCAGAGGTGCTGCACATAGGTTTGCACCAGTGGGACACTAATGGAAGTCCAACAGCCACTTTTAGGATGCCACTAAGTTTACTCAGTGTTTGCTAGTATAATGGCTTAGTAACAATTAGTTTGAGTGTGCAATGCAGAGGTGCTGCACATAGGTTTGCACCAGTGGGACACTTATGGAAGTCCAACAGCCACTTTTAGGATGACACTAAGTTTACTCAGTGTTTGCTAGTATAATGGCTTAGTAACAATGAGTTTGAGTGTGCAATGCAGAGGTGCTGCACATAGGTTTGCACCAGTGGGACACTAATGGAAGTCCAACAGCCACTTTTGGATGCCACTAAGTTTACTCAGTGTTTGCTAGTATAATGGCTTATTAACAATGAGTTTGAGTGTGCAATGCAGAGGTGCTGCACATAGGTTTGCACCAGTGGGACACTAATGGAAGTCCAACAGCCACTTTTAGGATGCCACTAAGTTTACTCAGTGTTTGCTAGTATAATGGCTTAGTAACAATGAGTTTGAGTGTGCAATGCAGTGGTGCTGCAAATAGCTTTGCACCAGTGGGACACTAATGGAAGTCCAACAGCCACTTTCAGGATGCCACTAAGTTTACTCAGTGTTTGCTAGTATAATGGCTTAGTAACAATGAGTTTGAGAGTGCAATTCAGTGGTGCTGCAAATAGCTTTGCACCAGTGGGACACTAATGGAAGTCCAACAGCCACTTTTAGGATGCTACTAAGTTTACTCAGTGTTTGCTATTATAATGGCTTAGTAACAATGAGTTTGAGTTTGCAATGCAGAGGTGCTGCACATAGGTTTGCACCAGTGGGACACTAATGGAAGTCCTACAGCCACTTTTAGGATGCCACTAAGTTTACTCAGTGTTTGCTAGTATAATGGCTTAGTAACAATGAGTTTGATTGTGCAATGCAGTGGTGCTGCAAATAGCTTTGCACCAGTGGGACACTAATGGAAGTCCAACAGCCACTTTTAGGATGCCACTAAGTTTACTCAGTGTTTGCTAGTATAATAGCTTAGTAACAATTAGTTTGAGTGTGCAATGCAGAGGTGCTGCACATAGGTTTGCACCAGTGGGACACTTATGGAAGTCCAACAGCCACTTTTAGGATGCCACTAAGTTTACTCAGTGTTTGCTAGTATAATGGCTTAGTAACAATGAGTTTGAGTGTGCAATGCAGTGGTGCTGCAAATAGCTTTGCACCAGTGGGGCACTAATGGAAGTCCAACAGCCACTTTCAGGATGCCACTAAGTTTACTCAGTGTTTGCTAGTATAATGGCTTAGTAACAATGAGTTTGAGTGTGCAATTCAGTGGTGCTGCAAATAGCTTTGCACCAGTGGGACACTAATGGAAGTCCAACAGCCACTTTTAGGATGCTACTAAGTTTACTCAGTGTTTGCTATTATAATGGCTTAGTAACAATGAGTTTGAGTTTGCAATGCAGAGGTGCTGCACATAGGTTTGCACCAGTGGGACACTAATGGAAGTCCTACAGCCACTTTTAGGATGCCACTAAGTTTACTCAGTGTTTGCTAGTATAATGGCTTAGTAACAATGAGTTTGATTGTGCAATGCAGTGGTGCTGCAAATAGCTTTGCACCAGTGGGACACTAATGGAAGTCCAACAGCCACTTTTAGGATGCCACTAAGTTTACTCAGTGTTTGCTAGTATAATAGCTTAGTAACAATTAGTTTGAGTGTGCAATGCAGAGGTGCTGCACATAGGTTTGCACCAGTGGGACACTTATGGAAGTCCAACAGCCACTTTTAGGATGCCACTAAGTTTACTCAGTGTTTGCTAGTATAATGGCTTAGTAACAATGAGTTTGAGTGTGCAATGCAGAGGTGCTGCACATAGGTTTGCACCAGTAGGACACTAATGGAAGTCCAACAGCCACTTTTAGGATGCCACTAAGTTTACTCAGTGTTTGCTAGTATAATGGCTTAGTAACAATGAGTTTGAGTGTGCAATGCGGAGGTGTTGCACATAGGTTTGCACCAGTGGGACACTAATGGAAGTCCAACAGCCACTTTTAGGATGCCACTAAGTTTACTCAGTGTTTGCTAGTATAATGGCTTAGTAACAATGAGTTTGAGTGTGCAATTCAGTGGTGCTGCAAATAGCTTTGCACCAGTGGGACACTAATGGAAGTCCAACAGCCACTTTTAGGATGCTACTAAGTTTACTCAGTGTTTGCTATTATAATGGCTTAGTAACAATGAGTTTGAGTTTGCAATGCAGAGGTGCTGCACATAGGTATGCACCAGTGGGACACTAATGGAAGTCCTACAGCCACTTTTAGGATGCCACTAAGTTTACTCAGTGTTTGCTAGTATAAAGGCTTAGTAACAATGAGTTTGATTGTGCAATGCAGTGGTGCTGCAAATAGCTTTGCACCAGTGGGACACTAATGGAAGTCCAACAGCCACTTTTAGGATGCCACTAAGTTTACTCAGTGTTTGCTAGTATAATGGCTTAGTAACAATGAGTTTGAGTGTGCAATGCGGAGGTGCTGCACATAGGTTTGCACAAGTGGGACACTAATGGAAGTCCAACAGCCACTTTTAGGATGCCACTAAGTTTACTCAGTGTTTGCTAGTATAATGGCTTAGTAACAATGAGTTTGAGTGTGCAATGCAGTGGTGCTGCAAATAGCTTTGCACCAGTGGGACACTAATGGAAGTCCAACAGCCACTTTTAGGATGCCACTAAGTTTACTCAGTGTTTGCTAGTATAATGGCTTAGTAACAATGAGTTTGAGTGTGCAATGCGGAGGTGCTGCACATAGGTTTGCACCAGTGGGACACTAATGGAAGTCCAACAGCCACTTTTAGGATGCCACTAAGTTTACTCAGTGTTTGCTAGTATAATGGCTTAGTAACAATGAATTTGAGTGTGCAATGCAGTGGTGCTGCAAATAGCTTTACACCAGTGGGACACTAATGGAAGTCCAACAGCCACTTTTAGGATGCCACTAAGTTTACTCAGTGTTTGCTAGTATAATGGCTTAGTAATAATGAGTTTGAGTGTGCAATACGGAGGTGCTGCACATAGGTTTGCACCAGTGGGACACTAATGGAAGTCCAACAGCCACTTTTAGGATGCCACTAAGTTTACTCAGTGTTTGCTAGTATAATGGCTTAGTAACAATGAGTTTGAGTGTGCAATGCAGTGGTGCTGCATATAGCTTTGCACCAGTGGGACACTAATGGAAGTCCAACAGCCACTTTTAGGATGCCACTAAGTTTACTCAGTGCTTGCTAGTATAATGGCTTAGTAACAATGAGTTTGAGTGTGCAATACAGTGGTGCTGCAAATAGCTTTGCACCAGTGGGACACTAATGGAAGTCCAACAGCCACTTTTAGGATGCCACTAAGTTTACTCAGTGTTTGCTAGTATAATGGCTTAGTAACAATGAGTTTGAGTGTGCAATGCGGAGGTGCTGCACATAGGTTTGCACCAGTAGGACACTAATGGAAGTCCAACAGCCACTTTTAGGATGCCACTAAGTTTACTCAGTGTTTGCTAGTATAATGGCTTAGTAACAATGAGTTTGAGTGTGCAATGCAGTGGTGCTGCAAATAGCTTTGCACCAGTGGGACACTAATGGAAGTTTAACAGCCACTTTTAGGATGCCACTAAGTTTACTCAGTGTTTGCTAGTATAATGGCTTAGTAACAATGAGTTTGAGTGTGCAATGCAGAGGTGCTGCACATAGGTTTGCACCAGTGGGACACTAATGGAAGTCCAACAGCCACTTTTAGGATGCCACTAAGTTTACTCAGTGTTTGCTAGTATAATGGCGTAGTAACAATGAGTTTGAGTGTGCAATGCAGTGGTGCTGCAAATAACTTTGCACCAGTGGGACACTAATGGAAGTCCAACAGCCACTTTTAGGATGCCACTAAGTTTACTCAGTGTTTGCTAGTATAATGGCTTAGTAACAATGAGTTTGAGTGTGCAATGCAGTGGTGCTGCAAATAGCTTTGCACCAGTGGGACACTAATGGAAGTCCAACAGCCACTTTCAGGATGCCACTAAGTTTACCCAGTGTTTGCTAGTATAATGGCTTAGTAACAATGAGTTTGAGTGTGCAGTTCGTTGGTGCTGCAAATAGCTTTGCACCAGTGGGACACTAATGGAAGTCCAACAGCCACTTTTAGGATGCTACTAAGTTTACTCAGTGTTTGCTATTATAATAGCTTAGTAACAATGAGTTTGAGTGTGCAATGCAGAGGTGCTGCACATAGGTTTGCACCAGTGGGACACTAATGGAAGTCCTACAACCACTTTTAGGATGCCACTAAGTTTAATCAGTGTTTGCTAGTATAATGGCTTAGTAACAATGAGTTTTATTGTGCAATGCAGTGGTGCTGCAAATAGCTTTGCACCAGTGGGACACTAATGGAAGTCCAACAGCCACTTTTAGGATGCCACTAAGTTTACTCAGTGTTTGCTAGTATAATGGCTTAGTAACAGTGAGTTTGAGTGTGCAATGCAGTGGTGCTGCAAATAGCTTTCCACCAGTGGGACACTAATGGAAGTCCAACAGCCACTTTTAGGATGCCACTAAGTTTACTCAGTGTTTGCTAGTATAATGGCTTAGTAACAATTAGTTTGAGTGTGCAATGCAGAGGTGCTGCACATAGGTTTGCACCAGTGGGACACTTATTGAAGTCCAACAGCCACTTTTAGGATGCCACTAAGTTTACTCAGTGTTTGCTAGTATAATGGCTTAGTAACAATGAGTTTGAGTGTGCAATGCCGAGGTGCTGCACATAGGTTTGCACCAGTAGGACACTAATGGAAGTCCAACAGCCACTTTTAGGATGCCACTAAGTTTACTCAGTGTTTGCTAGTATAATGGCTTAGTAACAATGAGTTTGAGTGTGCAATGCAGAGGTGCTGCACATAGGTTTGCACCAGTGGGACACTAATGGAAGTCCAACAGCCACTTTTAGGATGCCACTAAGTTTACTCAGTGTTTGCTAGTATAATGGCTTAGTAACAATTAGTTTGAGTGTGCAATGCAGAGGTGCTGCACATAGGTTTGCACCAGTGGGACACTTATGGAAGTCCAACAGCCACTTTTAGAATGACACTAAGTTTACTCAGTGTTTGCTAGTATAATGGCTTAGTAACAATGAGTTTGAGTGTGCAATGCAGAGGTGCTGCACATAGGTTTGCACCAGTGGGACACTAATGGAAGTCCAACAGCCACTTTTGGATGCCACTAAGTTTACTCAGTGTTTGCTAGTATAATGGCTTAGTAACAATGAGTTTGAGTGTGCAATGCAGAGGTGCTGCACATAGGTTTGCACCAGTGGGACACTAATGGAAGTCCAACAGCCACTTTTAGGATGCCACTAAGTTTACTCAGTGTTTGCTAGTATAATGGCTTAGTAACAATGAGTTTGAGTGTGCAATGCAGTGGTGCTGCAAATAGCTTTGCACCAGTGGGACACTAATGGAAGTCCAACAGCCACTTTTAGGATGCCACTAAGTTTACTCAGTGTTTGCTAGTATAATGGCTTAGTAACAATGAGTTTGAGTGTGCAATGCGGAGGTGCTGCACATAGGTTTGCACCAGTGGGACACTAATGGAAGTCCAACAGCCACTTTTAGGATGCTACTAAGTTTACTCAGTGTTTGCTATTATAATGGCTTAGTAACAATGAGTTTGAGTTTGCAATGCAGAGGTGCTGCACATAGGTTTGCACCAGTGGGACACTAATGGAAGTCCTACAGCCACTTTTAGGATGCCACTAAGTTTACTCAGTGTTTGCTAGTATAATGGCTTAGTAACAATGAGTTTGATTGTGCAATGCAGTGGTGCTGCAAATAGCTTTGCACCAGTGGGACACTAATGGAAGTACAACAGCCACTTTTAGGATGCCACTAAGTTTACTCAGTGTTTGCTAGTATAATGGCTTAGTAACAATGAGTTTGAGAGTGCAATTCAGTGGTGCTGCAAATAGCTTTGCACCAGTGGGACACTAATGGAAGTCCAACAGCCACTTTTAGGATGCCACTAAGTTTACTCAGTGTTTGCTAGTATAATGGCTTAGTAACAATTAGTTTGAGTGTGCAATGCAGAGGTGCTGCACATAGGTTTGCACCAGTGGGACACTTATGGAAGTCCAACAGCCACTTTTAGGATGACACTAAGTTTACTCAGTGTTTGCTAGTATAATGGCTTAGTAACAATGAGTTTGAGTGTGCAATGCAGAGGTGCTGCACATAGGTTTGCACCAGTGGGACACTAATGGAAGTCCAACAGCCACTTTTGGATGCCACTAAGTTTACTCAGTGTTTGCTAGTATAATGGCTTAGTAACAATGAGTTTGAGTGTGCAATGCAGAGGTGCTGCACATAGGTTTGCACCAGTGGGACACTAATGGAAGTCCAACAGCCACTTTTAGGATGCCACTAAGTTTACTCAGTGTTTGCTAGTATAATGGCTTAGTAACAATGAGTTTGAGTGTGCAATGCAGTGGTGCTGCAAATAGCTTTGCACCAGTGGGACACTAATGGAAGTCCAACAGCCACTTTTAGGATGCCACTAAGTTTACTCAGTGTTTGCTAGTATAATGGCTTAGTAACAATGAGTTTGAGAGTGCAATTCAGTGGTGCTGCAAATAGCTTTGCACCAGTGGGACACTAATGGAAGTCCAACAGCCACTTTTAGGATGCTACTAAGTTTACTCAGTGTTTGCTAGTATAATGGCTTAGTAACAATGAGTTTGATTGTGCAATGCAGTGGTGCTGCAAATAGCTTTGCACCAGTGGGACACTAATGGAAGTCCAACAGCCACTTTTAGGATGCCACTAAGTTTACTCAGTGTTTGCTAGTATAATAGCTTAGTAACAATTAGTTTGAGTGTGCAATGCAGAGGTGCTGCACATAGGTTTGAACCAGTGGGACACTTATGGAAGTCCAACAGCCACTTTTAGGATGCCACTAAGTTTACTCAGTGTTTGCTAGTATAATGGCTTAGTAACAATGAGTTTGAGTGTGCAATGCAGTGGTGCTGCAAATAGCTTTGCACCAGTGGGACACTAATGGAAGTCCAACAGCCACTTTTGGATGCCACTAAGTTTACTCAGTGTTTGCTAGTATAATGGCTTAGTAACAATGAGTTTGAGTGTGCAATGCAGAGGTGCTGCACATAGGTTTGCACCAGTGGGACACTAATGGAAGTCCAACAGCCACTTTTAGGATGCCACTAAGTTTACTCAGTGTTTGCTAGTATAATGGCTTAGTAACAATGAGTTTGAGTGTGCAATGCAGTGGTGCTGCAAATAGCTTTGCACCAGTGGGACACTAATGGAAGTCCAACAGCCACTTTTAGGATGCCACTAAGTTTACTCAGTGTTTGCTAGTATAATGGCTTAGTAACAATGAGTTTGAGAGTGCAATTCAGTGGTGCTGCAAATAGCTTTGCACCAGTGGGACACTAATGGAAGTCCAACAGCCACTTTTAGGATGCTACTAAGTTTACTCAGTGTTTGCTATTATAATGGCTTAGTAACAATGAGTTTGAGTTTGCAATGCAGAGGTGCTGCACATAGGTTTGCACCAGTGGGACACTAATGGAAGTCCTACAGCCACTTTTAGGATGCCACTAAGTTTACTCAGTGTTTGCTAGTATAATGGCTTAGTAACAATGAGTTTGATTGTGCAATGCAGTGGTGCTGCAAATAGCTTTGCACCAGTGGGACACTAATGGAAGTCCAACAGCCACTTTTAGGATGCCACTAAGTTTACTCAGTGTTTGCTAGTATAATAGCTTAGTAACAATTAGTTTGAGTGTGCAATGCAGAGGTGCTGCACATAGGTTTGCACCAGTGGGACACTTATGGAAGTCCAACAGCCACTTTTAGGATGCCACTAAGTTTACTCAGTGTTTGCTAGTATAATGGCTTAGTAACAATGAGTTTGAGTGTGCAATGCAGTGGTGCTGCAAATAGCTTTGCACCAGTGGGACACTAATGGAAGTCCAACAGCCACTTTCAGGATGCCACTAAGTTTACTCAGTGTTTGCTAGTATAATGGCTTAGTAACAATGAGTTTGAGTGTGCAATTCAGTGGTGCTGCAAATAGCTTTGCACCAGTGGGACACTAATGGAAGTCCAACAGCCACTTTTAGGATGCTACTAAGTTTACTCAGTGTTTGCTATTATAATGGCTTAGTAACAATGAGTTTGAGTTTGCAATGCAGAGGTGCTGCACATAAGTTTGCACCAGTGGGACACTAATGGAAGTCCTACAGCCACTTTTAGGATGCCACTAAGTTTACTCAGTGTTTGCTAGTATAATGGCTTAGTAACAATGAGTTTTATTGTGCAATGCAGTGGTGCTGCAAATAGCTTTGCACCAGTGGGACACTAATGGAAGTCCAACAGCCACTTTTAGGATGCCACTAAGTTTACTCAGTGTTTGCTAGTATAATAGCTTAGTAACAATTAGTTTGAGTGTGCAATGCAGAGGTGCTGCACATAGGTTTGCACCAGTGGGACACTTATGGAAGTCCAACAGCCACTTTTAGGATGCCACTAAGTTTACTCAGTGTTTGCTAGTATAATGGCTTAGTAACAATGAGTTTGAGTGTGCAATGCAGAGGTGCTGCACATAGGTTTGCACCAGTAGGACACTAATGGAAGTCCAACAGCCACTTTTAGGATGCCACTAAGTTTACTCAGTGTTTGCTAGTATAATGGCTTAGTAACAATGAGTTTGAGTGTGCAATGCGGAGGTGTTGCACATAGGTTTGCACCAGTGGGACACTAATGGAAGTCCAACAGCCACTTTTAGGATGCCACTAAGTTTACTCAGTGTTTGCTAGTATAATGGCTTAGTAACAATGAGTTTGAGTGTGCAATGCAGTGGTGCTGCATATAGCTTTGCACCAGTGGGACACTAATGGAAGTCCAACAGCCACTTTTAGGATGCCACTAAGTTTACTCAGTGTTTGCTAGTATAATGGCTTAGTAACAATGAGTTTGGGTGTGCAATGCGGAGGTGCTGCACTTAGGTTGGCACCAGTGGGACACTAATGGAAGTCCAACAGCCACTTTTAGGATGCCACTAAGTTTACTCAGTGTTTGCTAGTATAATGGCTTAGTAACAATGAGTTTGAGTGTGCAATACAGTGGTGCTGCAAATAGCTTTGCACCAGTGGGACACTAATGGAAGTCCAACAGCCACTTTAAGGGTATGTGCGCACGTTGCTTTTTACCTGCTTTTTTGCTGCTTTTTCTTCTGCGCTGTTTAATGCCAAAATGGATGTGTTCTTCTATTCAAGCAAAGTCTATGGGAATTTGGGTTTCTTGTTCACACTATGTTGTTCAAAATGCCTCCTTTTTGTGGCAGAACTTTGGTCAAAAACTCAGCTTTGCAGTGCAAAACCCAAATGGCAAAAACAATTGACATGTTGCTTCTTTGAAAAGCTGAGTTTTTGACCAAAGTTCTGCAACAAAAAGGCAGCATTTTGAACAACATAGTGTGAACAAGAAACCCAAATTCCCATAGACTTTGCTTGAATAGAAGAACACATCCATTTTGGCATTAAACAGCGCAGAAGAAAAAGCAGCAAAAAAGCAGGTAAAAAGCAGGTAAAAAGCAACGTGCGCACATACCCTTAGGATGCCACTAAGTTTACTCAGTGTTTGCTAGTATAATGGCTTAGTAACAATGAGTTTGAGTGTGCAATGCGGAGGTGCTGCACATAGGTTTGCACCAGTGGGACACTAATGGAAGTCCAACAGCCACTTTTAGGATGCCACTAAGTTTACTCAGTGTTTGCTAGTATAATGGCTTAGTAACAATGAGTTTGAGTGTGCAATGCAGTGGTGCTGCAAATAGCTTTGCACCAGTGGGACACTAATGGAAGTTTAACAGCCACTTTTAGGATGCCACTAAGTTTACTCAGTGTTTGCTAGTATAATGGCTTAGTAACAATGAGTTTGAGTGTGCAATGCAGAGGTGCTGCACATAGGTTTGCACCAGTGGGACACTAATGGAAGTCCAACAGCCACTTTTAGGATGCCGCTAAGTTTACTCAGTGTTTGCTAGTATAATGGTTTAGTAATAATGAGTTTGAGTGTGCAATGCAGAGGTGCTGCACATAGGTTTGCACCAGTGGGACACTAATGGAAGTCCAACAGCCACTTTTAGGATGCCACTAAGTTTACTCAGTGTTTGCTAGTATAATGGCGTAGTAACAATGAGTTTGAGTGTGCAATTCAGTGGTGCTGCAAATAGATTTGCACCAGTGGGACACTAATGGAAGTCCAACAGCCACTTTTAGGATGCCACTAAGTTTACTCAGTGTTTGCTATTATAATGGCTTAGTAACAATGAGTTTGAGTGTGCAATGCAGTGGTGCTGCAAATAACTTTGCACCAGTGGGACACTAATGGAAGTCCAACAGCCACTTTTAGGATGCCACTAAGTTTACTCAGTGTTTGCTAGTATAATGGCTTAGTAACAATGAGTTTGAGTGTGCAATGCAGAGGTGCTGCACATAGGTTTGCACCAGTGGGACACTAATGGAAGTCCAACAGCCACTTTTAGGATGCCACTAAGTTTACTCAGTGTTTGCTAGTATAATGGCTTAGTAACAATGAGTTTGAGTGTGCAATGCAGAGGTGCTTCACATAGGTTTGCACCAGTGGGACACTAATGAAAGTCCAACAGCCACTTTTAGGATGCCACTAAGTTTACTCAGTGTTTGCTAGTATAATGGCTTAGTAACAATGAGTTTGAGTGTGCAATGCGGAGGTGCTGCACATAGGTTTGCACCAGTGGGACACTAATGGAAGTCCAACAGCAACTTTTAGGATGCCACTAAGTTTACTCAGTGTTAGCTAGTATAATGGCTTAGTAACAATGAGTTTGAGTGTGCAATGCAGTGGTGCTGCAAATAGCTTTGCACCAGTGGGACACTAATGGAAGTCCAACAGCCACTTTTAGGATGCCACTAAGTTTACTCAGTGTTTGCTAGTATAATGGCTTAGTAACAATGAGTTTGAGTGTGCAATGCGGAGGTGCTGCACATAGGTTTGCACCAGTGGGACACTAATGGAAGTCCAACAGCCACTTTTAGGATGCCACTAAGTTTACTCAGTGTTTGCTAGTATAATGGCTTAGTAACAATGAGTTTGAGTGTGCAATTCAGTGGTGCTGCAAATAGCTTTGCACCAGTGGGACACTAATGGAAGTCCAACAGCCACTTTTAGGATGCTACTAAGTTTACTCAGTGTTTGCTATTATAATGGATTAGTAACAATGAGTTTGAGTTTGCAATGCAGAGGTGCTGCACATAGGTTTGCACCAGTGGGACACTAATGGAAGTCCTACAGCCACTTTTAGGATGCCACTAAGTTTACTCAGTGTTTGCTAGTATAATGGCTTAGTAACAATGAGTTTGATTGTGCAATGCAGTGGTGCTGCAAATAGCTTTGCACCAGTGGGACACTAATGGAAGTCCAACAGCCACTTTTAGGATGCCACTAAGTTTACTCAGTGTTTGCTAGTATAATAGCTTAGTAACAATTAGTTTGAGTGTGCAATGCAGAGGTGCTGCAAATAGGTTTGCACCAGTGGGACACTAATGGATGTCCAACAGCCACTTTTAGGATGCCACTAAGTTTACTCAGTGTTTGCTAGTATAATGGCTTAGTAACAATGAGTTTGAGTGTGCAATGCAGTGGTGCTGCAAATAGCTTTGCACCAGTGTGACACTAATGGAAGTCCAACAGCTACTTTTAGGATGCCACTAAGTTTACTCAGTGTTTGCTAGTATAATGGCTTAGTAACAATGAGTTTGAGTGTGCAATGCGGAGGTGCTGCACATAGGTTTGCACAAGTGGGACACTAATGGAAGTCCAACAGCCACTTTTAGGATGCCAATAAGTTTACTCAGTGTTTGCTAGTATAATGGCTTAGTAACAATGAGTTTGAGTGTGCAATGCAGTGGTGCTGCAAATAGCTTTGCACCAGTGGGACACTAATGGAAGTCCAACAGCCACTTTTAGGATGCCACTAAGTTTACTCAGTGTTTGCTAGTATAATGGCTTAGTAACAATGAGTTTGAGTGTGCAATGCGGAGGTGCTGCACATAGGTTTGCACCAGTGGGACACTAATGGAAGTCCAACAGCCACTTTTAGGATGCCACTAAGTTTACTCAGTGTTTGCTACTATAATGGCTTAGTAACAATGAGTTTGAGTGTGCAATGCGGAGGTGCTGCACATAGGTTTGCACCAGTGGGACACTAATGGAAGTCCAACAGCCACTTTTAGGATGCCACTAAGTTTACTCAGTGTTTGCTAGTATAATGGCTTACTAACAATGAGTTTGAGTGTGCAATGCAGTGGTGCTGCATATAGCTTTGCACCAGTGGGACACTAATGGCAGTCCAACAGCCACTTTTAGGATGCCACTAAGTTTACTCAGTGTTTGCTAGTATAATGGCTTAGTAACAATGAGTTTGGGTGTGCAATGCGGAGGTGCTGCACATAGGTTGGCACCAGTGGGACACTAATGGAAGTCCAACAGCCACTTTTAGGATGCCACTAAGTTTACTCAGTGTTTGCTAGTATAATGGCTTAGTAACAATGAGTTTGAGTGTGCAATACAGTGGTGCTGCAAATAGCTTTGCACCAGTGGGACACTAATGGAAGTCCAACAGCCACTTTTAGGATGCCACTAAGTTTACTCAGTGTTTCCTAGTATAATGGCTTAGTAACAATGAGTTTGAGTGTGCAATGCGGAGGTGCTGCACATAGGTTTGCACCAGTGGGACACTAATGGAAGTCCAACAGCCACTTTTAGGATGCCACTAAGTTTACTCAGTGTTTGCTAGTATAATGGCTTAGTAACAATGAGTTTGAGTGTGCAATGCAGTGGTGCTGCAAATAGCTTTGCACCAGTGGGACACTAATGGAAGTTTAACAGCCACTTTTAGGATGCCACTAAGTTTACTCAGTGTTTGCTAGTATAATGGCTTAGTAACAATGAGTTCGAGTGTGCAATGCAGAGGTGCTGCACATAGGTTTGCACCAGTGGGACACTAATGGAAGTCCAACAGCCACTTTTAGGATGCCACTAAGTTTACTCAGTGTTTGCTAGTATAATGGCTTAGTAACAATGAGTTTGAGTGTGCAATGCAGAGGTGCTTCACATAGGTTTGCACCAGTGGGACACTAATGAAAGTCCAACAGCCACTTTTAGGATGCCACTAAGTTTACTCAGTGTTTGCTAGTATAATGGCTTAGTAACAATGAGTTTGAGTGTGCAATGCAGAGGTGCTACACATAGGTTTGCACCAGTGGGACAATAATTGAAGTCCAACAGCCACTTTTATGATGCCACTAAGTTTACTCAGTGTGTGCTAGTATAATGGATTAGTAACAATGAGTTTGAGTGTGCAATGCAGTGGTGCTGCAAATAGCTTTGCACCAGTGGGACACTAATGGAAGTTCAACAGCCACTTTTAGGATGCCACTAAGTTTACTCAGTGTTTGCTAGTATAATGGCTTAGTAATAATGAGTTTGAGTGTGCAATGCAGAGGTGCTGCACATAGGTTTGCACCAGTGGGACACTAATGGAAGTCCAACAGCCACTTTTAGGATGCCACTAAGTTTACTCAGTGTTTGCAAGTATAATGGCTTAGTAACAAGGAGTTTGAGTGTGCAATGCAGAGGTGCTGCACATAGGTTTGCATCAGTGGGACACTAATGGAAGTCCAACAGCCACTTTTAGGATGCCACTAAGTTTACTCAGTGTTTGCTAGTATAATGGCTTAGTAACAATGAGTTTGAGTGTGCAAAGGGCAGCAGGGTACAGTGGCAGGGTTGTGGGTCTGGGTACAGGAAAGGAAGCCTCCCTTTCTATCCCTCCTAATGGGGAAATGCAGCGAGGAAATCCCTGACCTTAGCTACACAGACGCTGTCATCTTGTGTAGCTGTTAAAATCTGTTTTCACGAACCTGACTGTCACCTATGGCTCTGACCCTGCCGGTATTAGCCCTTACAAGGACTAATAGAAACTTCTATCCCTATTCTGTATAGCACTGTCTATAGAGCGTACACAGCAGTATCGGAGACAGGAGCTACGCCAGCAGTGACTGACACCAAGACGCAGAAGGCAGATAATGGCGTGCTGGAGGAAAATGTCCGGTTTTATAATGCAGGGACATGGGACATGGACATCCTATCACACATGCCGTTGCTTCTCTGGCTAAAAGTCCACTTAGCTGTGTGTGTGTCTGGGATTGGCTGACATGCTGGCCCGCCCCACTACATGCACGCGCTTAGGGAAGGAAGACAAGGAAAAAAAAACACTCTGGCAGTGCAAGGGTCCAGTAGAAGAAAGAAAAATCCAGCTTCTGGCTTAGTAGTAAAACTGATGCAATTTTATTAGAGGATGTAAAAATTAATGCGATGACAAAAATTGGGAGCCCATATGCGGCGTAAGGCTACGCGTTTCGAACGCTGCCTGCGTTCTTTGTCAAGCCTGAGTGAACATGTCTTGCTCACAAGCATTTAAACTCATTCCTACCAATGGGAGGAGTGTGTTTAATCAGAAAGCACATGTGCCAGCATGGGGTAGATAACATACAAAACAACAATACAAAAATTCAACAATAAGTGAATAGGTTTTTTTTATATATATATATATATATATATATATATATATATATATATATATATATATATACAGAAAAGATTTTTGATATTAAAATTCCACATAAAAAAAAAAAAAAACCAAAAGAAAACTTTATCATCCGAAATGTACATGTGAACATTATCTACCAACATTTAATAAGATTTAATAATGAAACATGACATCTCGTCTCAGATTAAGACCATTGGGTATTCTAGTTCCCAAATGAAATATCCAAAAAGCCTCACGTGTGTACAATGAGATAATCCTTTTGTTTCTCAGTAATATAATTCAAATGTACACCTTCATTAATCAATCGGACAATCAATGCAGAAAATTTCTCAGTAGGATCAAAATCCAATTTTTTGTATACAGTGGGGTCGTTGAGCATGGATTCAACCTGGGTGCAATAAGCCAGTGAATCCATTACTACAACAACCCCACCCTTATTCTAATTACAATATCAGTCATTGTTTCAAGATCCTGCAGTGCTTTTCTTAATTTAAAAGACAAATTGTGCCTGGAAGGTAGAGTGTGAACACTGTCATGCAGCTTTTTTAAATCCTGTTCTATTAAATCCTGAAATCTATCCATGCATTCAACCCGTGAATTTATTGGATAAAATGCAGGGTTTTTTTGAAAAAACTGATGGGGTTATCCATCCTGGACACTTCAGAGAGCACGCAAGATAGTAGAAAATAAAAAACGTGATCAATTGATAGATTTTTCAAATAAAAACTCTGAATGTAATAATAATAAGAATAATATGAAATTGCATAACAAAACAGTGCTATCTTTACAATACAGCACACAATTTAATCACATAAAAAATATTATTAAACGGTATTTACCCGTTTTAAATGAAGACCCTGTTCTTGCAACCATACTGCAATCTGGTTGCAGTGTGGTTGCTAAAAAAGCACCTTCACTGGGCAACATTCTTTCACCCAGTTTTTTTGTAAAAAATAAACCTGTTTCCACCTGGCTTGAACACAAGGGATTTTTTAGGTGTGGCACCTCACGCTGCCGCACATGTGAATTTGCCTTACCTTGTAGCTCATTTTCAAATACTGGTGAGACTGTCACATATTCCATTTCGAGGTACATTAATTGTAATACCACCAATGTGGTTTACTGCATTAAGTGCACCAGCTGTAACCTACTTTATATTGGTTGTACAGTGAGAAAACTCAAGGTGCGTTTTAATGAACATATCCGGGATATTTATAATTCTAAGGGCACCGTTATTCCAGCCAGAAATCTCTCATCGGCATCCAGACATTTCATTTCACATCACAATTGCAATACTGACTCCCTGCGTGTTTTTGGTTTAGAAAAAGTTAAAATCTCTCCTCGTGGTGGTGATATCCAACATCAGGTTCTCACACGTGAGGTTTTTTGGATATTTCATTTGGGAACTAGAATACCAAATGGTCTTAATCTGAGACGAGATGTCATGTTTCATTATTAAATCTTATTAAATCTTGGTAGATAATGTTCACATGTACATTTCGGATGATAAAGTTTTTTTTTTGTTTTTTTTTTTTTTTTTTTTTTCTTTTTTATGTGGAATTTTAATATCAAAAATCTTTTCTGTATATATATATATATATATATATATATATATTTATAAAAAAAAAAACCTGTTCACTTATTGTTGAATTTTTGTATTGTTGTTTTGTATGTTATCTACCCCATGCTGGCACATGTGCTTTCTGATTAAACACACTCCTCCCATTGGTAGGAGGGAGTTTAAATGCTTGTGAGCAAGACATGTTCACTCAGGCTTGACAAAGAACGCAGGCAGCGTTCGAAACGCGTAGCCTTACGCCACATATGGGCTCCCTATTTTTGTCATCGCATTAATTTTTACGTCCTCTAATAAAATTGCATCAGTTTTACTACTACGCCGGAAGCTGGATTTTTCTTTCTTCTACAGAGTGACTTAAACTATTACAGCGGAAAGCCAGCTAGTAATTAGCTTGTCTTTTTATCGCTAGAACTGTTCTCGAACGTATCTAGAACTATCGAGCTTTAGCAAAAAGCTCGAGTTCTAGTTCGATCTAGAACAGCCCCCAAAATCACTCGAACCGCGAACTGGAGAACCTCGAACCGTGAACCGCGCTCAACTCTACTCACCAGTGTCATTTTGAAAGGTTATAACTCTAGAACTCTTCAACGTATCACGGTTATTCTGAGAAAGTTTTTTGTGGCATATTGAACTTCATGTTAGTGGTAAACTTAAGACAATCTTTTTGGTTTATTTGTGAAAATATCAGAAATTTAGCAAATTCTTTTAAAATTTTGTAATCTTCAAACTTTGAATTTTTATGCCCTAAAGTCTGAGAGTTATGTCACACAAAATATTTAATGAATAACACTTCCCTCATGTGTGCTTTACATCAGCGCAATTTTTGTAACATAATTTATTTCTTAGGAAGTCAGAAGGGTTAAAAGTTTATCAGCAATTTCTCATTTTTCCAACAAAATTTACAAAACCATTTTTTTAAGGGACCACATCACACTTGAAGTAATTTTGAGAAACCTAGGTGACAGAAAATACCAAAAAGTGCCACCATTCTAACTTAAACTGCTTAAAATCACATCCAAGAAGTTTGTTAACCCTTTAGATGCTTCACAGGAACTAAAATGACGTGGAAGGAAAAATTGAAAATGTTACTTTTTCCTGCAAAAAATAAGAGAAAATGTATGATACAATTTTTTGTGCAATTTCTCCTGAGTGCAACAATACCCCACGTGATGGATATCTACTGTTTGGGCACACAGCAGGACTCGGAAGGGAGGGAACGCTATTTGAATTTTTGAATGCAAAATTAGCTGGAATCGTTAACAGACGCCATGTCGCATTTGAAGAGCCCCTGAGTTGCCTCAACAGTAGAGCTCCCCTACAAGGGATACTACCAATACTACACATGTGGTGGAAATCTACTGGTTGGGCGCACGGCAGAGCTCAGAAGGGAAAGAGCGTCATTTGACTTTTTGAATGCAAAATTAGCTGGAATTATTAGCAGACACCATCTCATGTTTGGTGTGCCCCTGAGGCGCCCAAAACTCTAGAGCTCCCCTACAAGTGACCCCATTTTGTAAACTAGATACCTAAATGATTTTGTCTAGATTTGAGCACCTTGAACCTCTAGGTGGGTCACAGAATTTTATACCGTTGTGTCATGAAAATGAAAAAATACATTTTTAACCACAAAAATTTTGTTTTAACCCCAAATATTTCCTTTTTATAAGGGTAACAGGAGAAATGCTATGCAATTTCTCCTGAGTATGTCAACTCAATACCCCATATGTGGTCATAAACTACTTTGTAGGCACAATGCAAAGTGAAGAAGGGAAGGAGCACCATATTTGGGTTCAGATTTAGTTGGAATGGTTTGTAGGTGCTATGTCATATTGGTAGAGCCCCTGAAGTGCCCAAAGCATTGGAGTTCCCCAACAAGTAACTCCATTTTGGAAACTAGATCCCTCAAAGAAGTTATATAGAGTATTGGTGAGCACCTTGAACTCCCAGGTGCTCAATTTTATAATATTGAGCAGTAAAAATGAAAAAATACATTTTAAAACACAATATTGTTGCTTTAATCCCAAATTATTCATTTTCACAAGAGTTACAGATGAAATTAGAAGAAATATTTGTTGTGCAATTTCTCCTGAGTATGTAAATACTCCATATGTGATCAAAAATTACTTTTGAGGCACAGTACAAAATGAAGAAGGGAACGAGCACAATATTTGAGTTCAGATTTGGATGGAGTGGTTTCCGGGTGCCATGTCACATTGGCAAAGCCACTGAGATGCCTTAATAGTGCAGCTCTTCCACAAGTTACCCCATTTTCAAACCGCACCCCTCAATGAATTCATCTAGGAATATAGGAAGCATACTGACACTCCAGTCGTGTCACAAAATGTTGCACTAATGGGCAGTGAAGAAAAAATAATTACATTTTGACCATTAAAATGTCATTTTAACCACAGATTTCCAAGTTGGAGTGGTTTTTTTTTTAGATTTGGCTATCTTAGGAGGATATCTGTTTGTGCAGGTAACTATTACTGTGCAGAATTATTAGGCAACTTAATAAAAACCAAATATATTCCCATCTCAATTGTTTATTTTCACCAGGTAAACCAATATAACTTCACAAAATTTAGAAATAAACATTTCTGACTAGCAAAAATAAAACCCCAAAAAATGACTGACCAATATAGCCACTTTTCTTTATGATGACACTCAACAGCCTACCATCCATAGATTCTGTCAGTTGCTTGATCTGTTTATGATCAATATTGCGTGTAGCAGCCACCACAGCCTCCCAGACACTGCTCCGAGAGGTGTACTGTTTTTCCTTCCTGTAGATCTTACATTTTATGAGGGACCACAGGTTCTTTATGGGGTTCAGATCAGGTGAACAAGGGGGCCATGTCATTATTTTTTCATCTTTTAGACCTTTACCTAACTACCCACGCTGTGGAGTAGTTAGATGCATGTGATGGAGAATTGTTCTACATGAAAATCATGTTTTTCTTGAATGAGACTGACTCCTTCCTGTACCACTGCTTGAAGACGTTGTCTTCAAGAAACTGGAAGTAGGTCTGGGAGTTGAGCTTCACTGCATCCTCAACCCAAAAAGGTCCCAAAAGTTCATCTTTGATGATACCAGCCCATACCAGTACCCCACCTCCACCTTGCTGGCATCTGAGTCAGAGTGGAGCTCTCTGTCCTTTACTGATCCAGCCGCTGGCCCATCAATCTGGCCCATCAAGGGTCACTCTCATTTCAGCAGTCCATTTTTCAGCCTTCCTTATCTTGGCCATGTCCCTGAGTATGGCACACTTTGTGCTTTTTGATACTCCAGTAATGTTGCAGCTCTGAAATTTGGCCAAACTGGTCAGAAATGGCATCTTGGCAGCTTTACACTTGATTTTCCTCAATTCATGGGCAGTTATTTTGCGCCTTTTTTGCCCAACATGCTTCTTGCGACCCTGTTGGTTATTTGCCATGAAACGCTTGATTGTTTGGTGATCATGCTTCAAAAGTTTGGCAATTTCAAGATTGCTGCATCTCTCTGCAAGACATCTCACAATTTTGGACTTTTCAGAGCCCGTCAAATATCTCTTCTGACCCCTTTTGCCAAAGGAAAGAAAATTGCTTAATAATTAAGCACACCTTATTTAGGGTGTTGATGTCATTACATCACACCCTTCCTCATTACAGAGAAGCACATCACCTGATTTACTTAATTGGTAGTTGGCTCTCAAGCCTATACAGCTTGGAGAAGGACAACATGTATAAATATTATCATGTGATCAAAATACTCATTTGCCTAATAATTCTGCACACA
Source organism: Anomaloglossus baeobatrachus (assembly GCF_048569485.1). Lineage (NCBI taxonomy): Eukaryota > Metazoa > Chordata > Amphibia > Anura > Aromobatidae > Anomaloglossus > Anomaloglossus baeobatrachus. The sequence continues at coordinate 501,956,971 of NC_134354.1, forward strand.
GTGTACATGATTCAGATGAAACCCCGTATGGATTCATTCACTTTAGTGGGGCAGCAAAGTTACTCCTGACATCTACTCGGCCTCTGTTTAGTGATGTCTGTCTATTGAAAGGTGAACAAAACTCTTGATGACCACACTTTTGGAAACGCCTAAAAAGATGCATAAAAAGATGGACACCACCAGATCGCAGGCCAGACAGGAGTTCAAAGTGACACTTTCTGCCTTATTACACTGAATATTCTGTTGGGAATTTTGTCTGAATGACGTTTTTCAGAGATTTACACAAAATCCCTGGTGTACATTTTTGGGAGACAGAATAAACAAACCAACAGCAGATGAAACATTGTCTTTATTATTTATTTTTAATGCCTTTGACTGTGCGGTATAAATGATTAGGCACCAGTAATATTCAGCAATTCCAGATTTATATTGTTTTTTTAAGGTTATGCTACTATCACATTTAAAAACACTTTTATGCAAAATAAAGGTTTTTGGCATCACTGAATTTTTAAGCTATAGTTTTTCCATATTTCGACCCCCAGAATCATGTGAGGGCTTTTTTTTTTTTGCTGAATGAGTTAGAATTTTTATTGGTACCATTTTGGACTAGATGATATTTTTTGATCATTTTTTATTCTGGTTTTTGTGAGGCAGAACTTTGAAGAAACAGTAATTCAGGAATTGTTTGTTTTTTGTTGTTTTTTTTTTCTTGCACAGTGCATTGTGCTATATAAGTGATATGACAGTTTTATTCTTCGGATCACTATGATTACAGTGATACCACATATATGAATTTTTTTATGCTTTGCATCTTTTACACTATAAAACTATTTGTAGAAAAAAAAATAGTTTTCATATTCCTGTATTCTGACAGCAAAAGCATTTTTTTTTTTCTGACAAAGCTGTACGGCAGCTTGCTTTTTTGCGGGACAAGATGGTGTGTTCGACTGTATCATTTTTTTTACATATGACTTTTTTATCATGTTTTATTCCACTTTTTTATCAGCTGTGACACATTTGTCAGTGCTGCACCCTAGCACTGACAGTTTCCCTCACACACCATGCAGCTGGCATACTGTGTGAGGCACTCCATAGCAGGGTAACCTGGGGTCATTATGGCGATGACCCAGGGTTGTCATGGCAGCAATTGGGTCCCTGTGATTGTATTACAGAGGCGAGATCGCCTGGAAAAGGAATGCAATCCTCTTCCTGCCATCTACGTGCTGTGAACCCTATTGATTGCAGCATTTAGGGAGTTAGACTGTCGTGAGTGGTGCGGTCACCAGTCCTGGAAGTTAGAGCTAGGTCTCAGCTGTAAGATAAGCTGCACACTTGGTGGCAGTCATGGGGGTACAGTGCCTGAACCCCTGTAATAGCCTGGATATACTAGGTACATTCTTGGTCGTAAAGGCCCTGACAGCCAGGACATAGCCAGTACATCCAATGTAGGTAAGGAGTTAAATGTAGTATTCTGTTAGTGGTCTGCAGAATCCACTACCTATATAACAATTTGTAGGATTATTCTCTTAACGAGATAATATGTTATGAGAAATTGCCCTCTGGGTGATGTCTTGTGTGATTGTTAATATTCTCTTTAATTTTTTTCTCAATCTTTTCCACAATGATAAAATGAGAATTGAGGACTGCAGATTTTATTGCCAATGTACCTTTTGCCCTTAACTTTCATAGCAATTTTAAGCTGCAAAAATAAAGTCACATTCTAGACCAAACCCATTAATAAATTTAGCCTGCTGAACCCTATATTAGTTCAAACTCCAGACAAAACTCTTGAAGTAATTCAGGCCAAAAACTTGTTCTCTTAACCCTAGAACTCATACCTGGGGCTTTGCAGGCCTGCTAGGTCACTTGTTTTCTATGGTAGATTTCTATTGTTGCGCATTCTAGGTTTAAATAAATGTGGACCCCAGACCTAATTCAGACAACTGAATACTAATCTGAATTCCTGTTTCTTTAAAAATCTGTAGAACCAAGAAAAGAGCCGCCGGATTAATGTGCGGGGGGCGGAACCGTGGGTGTAATGTGCGGGGAGCGGAACCGCGGGTATAATGTGCGGGGGGGCTGTGCCGCGGGTATAATGTGCGGCGGGCTGAGCTGAGGTTGTAATGTGTGGGGGCGGGGACGCGGGTATAATGTAGGGGGGAGAGCCGCGTGTGTAATGTGCAGGGGCGGAGCCATGTGTGGAGCTGTGGGTGACATTTATGTCAGTTGCACAGGGGCAGTTCGAACTGCGCATGCACAACTGACAGTGGCGTGGTGCATGACGGAATAGAACAGACAAAACTGGTGATTATGTAAGTAGATGTTATAGAAAAGGAATTTTTGGTAGTGACAGATTCAAGTCATCTCCTGTATAGAGAAACCGATTACATGGATTGCTCAGGTGTTACTTTGCCCATTCTTTCACACAAAAACTCTTCAGTTCCTGAAGATTCCATGGGATCCTTATATGAGTGCTAAGCTTAATTACCATCCATACATTTTCTATTGAATTCAGGTCAAAAATTGGCTGGGCAATTCCAGAAGCATTGTTTTCTTTCTCTGAAATCAATTGAGAACTTCCATTGGATCATTTCCTTGCTGATTTGTCGCCCATTGTTTCATTTTCATCATCTTGGAAGATGGCAGCAGATTTTTATCAAGAAAGTCTAAGTGCATTGGTCCATTCCCTAAATTATATGAAGTTTGCTAGTGATGTATCCTGAGAAGCCGCCCCTCACCATGTTACTCACACCTCCAGCCTTCACTGTTGGTATTGTGTTTTGAGGTGATGTGCAATGCCTTTTGGCCTACAAACATGCCAAAATTTTGATCTTATATGACCAGGTAATATTTTCTCAGAGTCTAAATGTGGTTGAGCAAACTATAAAAGTGTTTTAAAACAATCCTCATATTTCGAACTGTAGAGTGTTTGAGATTACAATAATCTGGGAATCTACAGAAATTTTACTCAAAGTTAATCCTCTGTAAATCAATCACTCACCTCTAAAATACACCCAGTTAACTCTGCATAAAAATGCAATGTGACTGACAATAACGCATATTTTACATATGTATGTATTTTATGTTTATACTTAAAGTAACTTATATGTGAAATATGCTGTGGCAAAAACAAAACATGAGTTGTGACTTTTACTTGAGTTAAGGGTGCTTTACACGCTGCAACATCGCTAACGATATATCGTCGGGGTCACGTCTTTAGTAACACACATCTGGCGCCGTTAGCAACATCGCAGCGTGTGACACCAAGGAGCGACGATCAACGATCGCAAAAACGTCAAAAATCATTGATCGTTGACACATCGCTCCTTTTCATAACATCGTTGGTGGTGCATGCCGCTGGTTGTTCGTTGTTCCTGCGGCGTCACACATCGCTATGTGTGACGCCGCAGGAACGACGAACATCTCCTTACCTGCATCCACCGGCAATGAGTAAGGAAGGAGGCGGGCGGCATGTTCCGGCCGCTCATCTCCTATTGGGCGGCCGCTTAGTGACGCCGTAGTGACATCGCCATGATGCTGAACGCATCTCCCCCTTAAAGGAGGGGTTGTTCGGCGGTCACAGCGACGTCGCTGACAAGGTATGTGCGTGTGACACTGCCGTAGCGATAATGTTCGCTACGGCAGCGATCACCACATATCGCAAGAACGACGGGGGCGGGTGCTATCACGCACGACATTGCTAGCAATCGCTAGCGATGTCGCAGCGTGTAAAGCACCCTTTTTTCCTTAAAGAGAATCTATAAGTCGTTTTTTGCTATGAATCTGAAGATGGTTTATGCTCTGAATTTGAAGATGGCAGAAGATAGAGGCTGACACAGAGAGTTCAACAATTTGTCATTTATTACTCTGCTGTGCTGTTGTCCATGTGTAGTGAATGTTTAATCATCTGGGAATGTCATTGTCTTGACTACACTAGACCGACCACACCCCTTCCCCCCTCTAGCATCGCTCTGTCTATTGACTTAGATAGCCTGGTGAGAATGGGCATTGCTTTCTCAGCTCTGCTGCATTGCTGAATATCAAAACTCTGTGTCAGAACCACTGCACTAAGTAAATTAATTGATACATTTTTGGATTCAGGGTCTCTTTGTCTACATTATGCTGCTCTCACATAAAGTAGCAAAAATCTGCTGACAGATTCCCTTTAGGTATGTGCTGCATAATGCGAAAGTAATGTAATTTTATATTTCTACACTGACAAACAAAAGGGTAATGATGCTATGAACATTTGACTTTCAGGCTCCATATCTCAACATCCACTATGGCTTTGAATGAGAGACTACCTTCATTTCATAGACAATCATCTTGGCTATCTCATACATAAATTTGAATTGCAACTATTCAGTATATGATTAGTTATTGAGAGTCTTGCCATGTCAACACATTTTTACTTTTTTGCTCCTAAAAATCTAAATTTAAATTTTTATTATTTGTTAGTATTCTGTAAATCCACTGTTGGCTTTCAACACTGCGCAAATCCTTCTGAACATGCTCTCAATCAGAAGAAAGCATGTCTCAACCAAAATCTGATCCCAGGTCATTTCTACACATTTTCAATGTTGGTGCATGTTGGCTGACTCACCTGGATATGTATACAGATTTTCCTTTCAACTCTAAGGGCGGCTTTGCACACTACGACATCGCAGGTGCGATGTCGGTGGGATCAAATCAAAAGTGACACACATCCGGCGTCACTTGCGATGTCGTAGTGTGTAAATCCTAGATGATACGATGAACGAGCGCAAAAGCGTCATTATCGTATCATCGTTGCAGCCTCCGACATTTTCATAATGCCGGTGCCGCGACAGGTACGATGTTGTTCCTCGCTCCTGCGGCAGCACACATCGCTATGTGTGAAGCTGCAGGAGCGAGGAACATCTCCTTACCTGTCGCCGGCCACAATGCGGAAGGAAGGAGGTGGGCGGGATGTTTACATCCTGCTCATCTCCGCCCCTCCGCCGCTATTGGCCGCCTGCCGTGTGATGTCGCTATGACGCCGCACGACCCACCCCCCTTAGGAAGGAGGCGTGTCGCAGGCCAGAGCGACAGTCGCAGGGCGGGTGAGTGCATGTGAAGCTGGCGTAGCAATAATTTTCGCTATGCCAGCTATCACACGATATCGTACCTGCGACAGGGGTGGGGACTATCGCGTGCAACATCGCAGCATCGGCTTGCGATGTCGCAACGTGCAAAGCCCGCCTAAGTGTTTAATTAGGTTGAGATCTGGTAACTGTGGGGGCCAATCCAGCACCTCAACTTAATTTTCATTGAGCCATTTCTTTGCAAATATCGATGTATAATTTAGTCCTGCTGGATCACTGCGTTGTCATTTTCCTACTTATAGTATTCGAGTGTATGAACAAACTCGTCTCATAGGATGCTTACATATAGATCGAGAATGAGACCACAACAAATCCTGGACAAGTATTTAATGCCTTTGGCTGAAAACAGCCCCATATCTTCAGGCTTTCTCCATCAAACTTAACAGCTCCTTCAATTTTTTCATCCTTTTGTCCCTTTTTCCCTTGTTTCTTTCAGACCTATTTGCATGCATTAGAGCCTAGTCTTTTCACTTTTGTCTCATTGGCAAAATCACCCATTTCCAATTTTCTACTCTCCACTTTTTCTTATTGTTTTGCAAACTCGAGCCAATGCTTCTTATGCAAGATTGAAGTTGAGGCTTCTTCCCCTTTTTTTGGGACACCATTCCAGACTTGTGTAATGTGCGTCGCAAGGTGCTTGTATGGATGTCTGTTATCTCACTATTTTGAAGCATATGAGCCACCTCCACTGCCGCATTTGTTGTGTTAGAATTAATAGACCTTGTTATGGGCCGACTTGTTGACTCTGATATTTTGCCTCGATTTCCACCTATTGGCTTTTGAGTCCATGGACTTCAATTCATATTCTCCAACTGTCATGGCAATCACATAATGCAGTTTGGCAATTCCCTTGGCCGAGAGAATGTTATCGATGAGCTGGATGATACAGTGACCTTTTGCTTGCAAATACACCTAACAACACACTGGGCTATTAGGGAATATGAGAACAGGTTGTAATTATTTTTTTTAGTCACCAGTAGCAAAACAGTACCAATGCAGTAAATAACAAAAATCTGCATAACTCATCAAATGCGAAGTAGGTGAAAGTCAAATTTATGCATGAGATAACATGGTTCATTTTTTTTCTTACCATAATAATTCATGATAAGAACACCCATGTAAGATGAGTGGTACATGGAAGTAAAGAAACGGTAAAAAGAAGGATATGAATGGTGTACTATATTGCTTAAACTAATGTCTAAAATTTAACATGTTCTAAGTGAGATATATGAATAGAAAAATGATCATTCATTTTTAAAGTACATAATTCTTAGATGTGTTTAAACATCCTCCTGTTAGTAATCACATGGCAAATTATTAATATGACATCCTTTGATACCTTTGATGCACAAGTATCACCTAATCAATTTACTTGTTAATTAACTCCACTCTTTCACTCAGTCGCTGATCAGTGGAGTGTGTTTTAGGTAATAGGGAGAAGACCTTCACTAGGAAATGCAGAAAATATGAATACTGAATGCATTTTATACAGATTTAATCAACTGCACTCGGTAGAAAATGACTTGACTGCATTTTCATCCTTTAATCTAGATCCTAACTGTACTTATTCCAAATTTTACATACTCCGTTATCCTGCTCACTAGAATTTAATCTACAAGAATAATGATATTTAACATGCTCAGAGGTGAAGATTACGGTCAAATACAAATTTGTGCATATTATATACCTTAAAACACCAACCTGGCAATGCAGAAAATGTCCTAATTTCTATAAATATAAAAGTTCTATAAGAAAGTGTATTTACTAAAATTCCCTACTGCTTTGGCTCATAGAGAAAATACAACATACATGATTATAGATAAAAGAAAGGGTACCGTTGCTCATGGGTCTTTACAATAAATTTATATCAAGCAGTTAACTCGCCAACACTTTTTTTTCAGGGTAAACTGGGAAATCCAAACACATCAGATTGTCAGCTGCTTTCACTTATATCGGTGGGTTCTGGCAACTCTATATAAAAATAGCCTTTAACCAGTCTGTGGTTGGGTGGATCACACACTAAAAAATGATTTGCATATAACTATCAAATGATTAGGTGAGATTATTTGGTTGTAAAACTATAAACAGTGGTGCTCGAAAGTTTGTGAAGTCTTAAGAATTTTCCATATATCTGGCTTCAGATTTTTATAAAACTCTTAAAAGTAGATAAATCAAACCAAATTAAGCAAATGAGTGAAAAATATTAGTCTTTGTCATTTTTTTAATTGAGGAAAATAATTCAATATCACATGTCCATCAGTGAAAAAATTATAAGGAAGTTTGTTTTCGGTATCTAATATGACACCCTTGAGCATCAATAACTGCATCACAACATTTCCGGTAATTGCACATTAGTCTTGAAGGTCAACTAGGAAAAATTTTAGCTTAGTTCATCCTTCAAAACAGATCAACAGTGATGTGTTGATTAGAGATGAGCGAACCGGTCGCGGTTCGGCTCGAGTTCGGTTCGCCGAACGGAGGCCACGTTCGAGTTCGGTTCGACGAACCACTCGAACCCCATAGGAAACAATGGGAGGCAATCACAAACACATAAAAACAACTAGAAAACACCCTCAAAGGTATGCAAAAGGTGACAAACAACTCACAAGACAACACAAACGCATGGGAAAGTGACAAGAACAAATTCTCATGCGAAAACAAAACAGCTTGACGAGGAAAAAGAGGACGAGACACAGATATAGGCATTGCATGCCCTTCTAAAATCACGCAAAACACCGCAAGGGGACTCCAAGAGGAGTCTCCCTTTTTTCCAAAAATTGGGCCACACAGATACCCCTTCAGTGGCAGCATCTGCGCCCCAGTTGTACACTTCACAGGTAGATTTGCATCAAGCACATTCAAAAATACGCCATCCTTAACTGACCCCAGGATGGCACCGGGGTAGGTAGCAAAGTCTTTGCTGATCCCAGATCTGTTCATCTTGGATCATTTTTAGAAACACTGCAAGCAAGGGTTACTCCAAGCGGAGTCTCCCTTTTTTTCAAATATTGGGCCACACAGACACCCCTTCAGTGGCAGCACTTGGGCCCCAGTTGTACACTTCACAGGTAGATTTTCATCAAGCACATTCAAAAATACGCCATCCTTAACTGACCCCAGGATGGCACCGGGGTAGGTAGCAAAGTCTTTGCTGATCCCAGATCTGTTCATTTTGGATCATTTTTAGAAACACTGCAAGCAAGGGTTACTCCAAGCGGAGTCTCCCTTTTCTTCAAATATTGGGCTACACAGACACCCCTTCAGTGGCAGCACATGGGCCCCAGTTGTACACTTCACAGGTAGATTTGCATCAAGCACATTCAGAAATACGCCATCCTTAACTGTCCCCAGGATGGCACCGGGGTAGGTAGCAAAGTCTTTGCTGATCCCAGATCTGTTCATCTTTGATCATTTTTAAAAACACTGCAAGCAAGGGTTACTCCTAGCGGAGTCTCTCTTTTTTCCAAAAATTGGGCCACACAGACACCCCTTCAGTGGCGCACTTGTGCCCCAGTTGTAAACTTGACAGGTACATTTGCATCAAGCACATTCCAAATTCACAAGCCTTAACTCTCCACAGGATAAACAGGGGTAGTAAAGTCCTTGCGGATCCATGACTTGTTCATCTTGATGAACGTTAGTCTGTCCACATTGTCACTGGACAGACGCGTGCGCCTATCTGTCAGCACACACCCAGCAGCACTGAAGACATGTTCAGAGACAACGCTGGCAGCTGGACATGACAAGATCTCCAAAGGCGTAAGTGGAGAGCTCAGGCCATTTTTCAAGATTTGAAGCCCAAAATGAGCAAGGCTCCAGTTGCAAAGTCATGGCATCGATGTTCATTTGGAGATACTCCTGTAT